>NC_044035.1:253094057-253457909 GCF_901765095.1 Microcaecilia unicolor | reverse complement strand
ACGTCCTCCTCGTCAGTGCCGGGAAGCTCCGGTGACATGCTTCGTCCCAAGAAGTCGAAGAAGCATCGTCACCGGTCCCCTTCCCGTGTCGGCACCGAGAGCTCTGGGTCGCCGAGGGAGTCGGCTCCCAGTAGGCATCGGCACCGAGAGGACCGCTCGCCCTCTGTTCAAGAGGTGTCGATGTGCTCCCCTTTGGATAGCCCGGAACAGCCTCCACACCCGGAACAGACTCTGACATCGACGCCTGCATCGGCTTCCATGCCTTTTTCTACAGCCGCTCTGAACGAGAGTCTCCGGGCCGTTCTCCCAGAGATCCTGGGAGAGCTGTTGCGCCCTACCCCTCCGGTACCGGGGGTGCTTGTGCCACCGGTACCGTCGAGCGAAGCGCCGGCTGGCCCATTGCGCGGGGTGAGGTCTCCGGCGTCGGTGCCGCATGCGGTACCGACTGCGGTAGCCTCGCAGGAAGGCTCCCCGACTACGTCGGCGGAGGGAGCTTCGCCGGTGCGGACGAGGGAGTCTACCTCTCGACGCTCCCACCGTGGCCGTGGTTCCACGGAGTCGAGCCGGGCACGGTTGCAGACACAGGTCCGTGAACTTGTGTCTGACACCGATGGTGAGGCCTCGTGGGAAGAAGAAGAAGACATCAGATATTTCTCTGACGAGGAGTCTGAGAGTCTCCCTTCTGATCCCACTCCCTCTCCTGAAAGACAGCTTTCTCCCCCCGAGAGTCTGTCTTTCGCTTCCTTTGTCCGGGAGATGTCTACGGCCATCCCCTTCCCGGTGGTTGTGGAGGACGAGCCCAGGGCTGAAATGTTTGAGCTCGTGGACTATCCTTCTCCACCTAAGGAAGCGTCCACAGTACCCATGCATCATGTCCTCAAAAAGACATTGCTGGCGAACTGGACCAAGCCATTAAGTAATCCCCACATCCCCAAGAAGATTGAGTCCCAGTACCGAATCCATGGGGACCCAGAGCTGATGCACACTCAGTTGCCTCACGACTCTGGAGTTGTGGATTTGGCCCTAAAGAAGGCCAAGAGTTCTAGGGAGCATGCTTCGGCGCCCCCGGGCAAGGACTCTAGAACCTTGGACTCCTTTGGGAGGAAGGCCTACCATTCTTCTATGCTCGTGGCCAAAATTCAGTCGTACCAGCTCTACACGAGCATACACATGCAGAACAATGTGCGGCAGTTGGCGGGCTTGGTGGATAAGCTCCCCCCTGAGCAAGCCAAGCCATTTCAGGAGGTGGTCAGGCAGCTGAAGGCGTGCAGAAAATTCCTGGCCAGAGGGGTGTATGACACCTTTGATGTTGCGTCCAGGGCCGCTGCTCAAGGTGTGGTGATGCGCAGACTCTCATGGCTGCGTGCCTCCGACCTGGAGAATAGAATCCAGCAGCGGATTGCGGACTCGCCTTGCCGTGCGGATAATATTTTTGGAGAGAAAGTCTAACAGGTGGTAGAGCAGCTCCACCAGCGGGACACCGCATTCGACAAGTTCTCCTGCCGGCAGCCTTCAGCCTCTACCTCTACAGGTAGAAGATTTTTTTGGGGAAGGAAGACTGTTCCCTACTCTTCTGGCAAGCGTAGGTACAATCCTCCTTCTCGACAGCCTGCGGCCCAGGCTAAGCCCCAGCGCGCTCGCACTCGTCAGCAGCGTGCGCCTCAGCAAGGCCCCTCGGCTCCCCAGCAAAAGCAAGGGACGAGCTTATGACTGGCTCCAGCAGAGCATAGCCGACATCCAAGTGTCAGTGCCGGGCGACCTACCAGTCGGGGGGAGGTTGAAAGCTTTTCACCTAAGGTGGCCTCTCATAACCTCCGATCAGTGGGTTCTCCAAATAGTCCGGCAAGGATACACCCTCAATTTGGCCTCAAAACCTCTAAATTGTCCACCGGGAGCTCAATCTTACAGCTTCCAACACAAGCAGGTACTTGCAGAGGAACTCTCCGCCCTTCTCAGCGCGGATGCGGTCGAGCCCGTGCCATCCGGGCAAGAAGGGCTGGGATTCTATTCCAGGTACTTCCTTGTGGAAAAGAAAACAGGGGGGATGCGTCCCATCCTAGACCTAAGGGCCCTGAACAAATATCTGGTCAAAGAAAAGTTCAGGATGCTTTCCCTGGGCACCCTTCTCCCCATGATTCAGCAAAACGATTGGCTATGCTCTCTGGACTTGAAGGACGCCTACACGCACATCCCGATACTGCCAGCTCACAGACAGTATCTGTGATTTCAGCTGGGCACACGTCACTTCCAGTACTGTGTGCTACCCTTTGGGCTCGCCTCTGCGCCCAGAGTGTTCACGAAGTGCTTGGCTGTAGTAGCAGCGGCACTTCGCAGACTGGGGGTACACGTGTTCCCATATCTCGACGATTGGCTGGTGAAGAACACATGCGAGGCAGGAGCCCTGCAGTCCATGCAGATGACTATTCGCCTCCTGGAGCTACTGGGGTTTGTGATAAATTATCCAAAGTCCCATCTTCTCCCAGTGCAGAAACTCGAATTCATAGGAGCTCTGTTGGATTCTCGGACGGCTCGCGCCTATCTCCCAGAGACGAGAGCCAACAACTTGTTGTCCCTCGTCTCGCGGGTGCGAGCGTCCCAGCAGATCACAGCTCGGCAGATGTTGAGATTGCTGGGCCATATGGCCTCTACAGTTCATGTGACTCCCATGGCCCGCCTTCACATGAGATCTGCTCAATGGACCCTAGCTTCCCAGTGGTTTCAGGCTGCTGGGGATCTAGAAGACGTGATCCACCTGTCCACGAGTTTTCTCAAATCCCTGTATTGGTGGACGATTTGGTCCAATTTGACTCTGGGACGTCCTTTCCAAATTCCTCAGCCACAAAAAGTGCTGACCACGGATGCGTCTCTCCTGGGGTGGGGAGCTCATGTCGATGGGCTTCACACCCAAGGAAGCTGGTCCCTCCAGGAACGCGATCTGCAGATCAATCTTCTGGAGTTACGAGCGATCTGGAACGCTCTGAAGGCTTTCAGAGATCGGCTGTCCCACCAAATTATCCAAATTCAGACAGACAACCAGGTTGCCATGCATTACGTCAACAAGCAGGGGGGCACCGGATCTCGCCCCCTGTGTCAGGAAGCCGTCAGCATGTGGCTCTGGGCTCGCTGTCACGGCATGGTGCTCCAAGCCACATATCTGGCAGGCGTAAACAACAGTCTGGCCGACAGGTTGAGCAGGATTATGCAACCTCACGAGTGGTCGCTCAATTCCCGTGTAGTGCGACAGATCTTCCAGGTGTGGGGCACCCCCTTGGTAGATCTCTTCGCATCTCGAGCCAACCACAAAGTCCCTCAGTTCTGTTCCAGGCTTCAGGCCCACGGCAGACTGGCATCGGATGCCTTCCTCCTGGACTGGGGGGAGGGTCTGCTGTATGCTTATCCTCCCATACCTCTGGTGGGGAAGACTTTGTTGAAACTCAAGCAAGACCGAGGCACCATGATTCTGATTGCTCCTTTTTGGCCGCGTCAGATCTGGTTCCCTCTTCTTCTGGAGTTGTCCTCCGAAGAACCGTGGAGATTGGAGTGTTTTCCGACCCTCATCACACAGGACAAAGGGGCGCTTCTGCATCCCAACCTCCGGTCCCTGGCTCTCACGGCCTGGATGTTGAGAGCGTAGACTTTGCCTCTTTGGGTCTGTCGGAGGGTGTCTCCCGTATCTTGCTTGCTTCCAGGAAAGATTCCACTAAGAGGAGTTACTTCTTTCTGTGGATGAGGTTTGCTGTCTGGTGTGACAGCAAGGCCCTAGATCCTCGCTCTTGTCCTACACAGACCCTGCTTGAATACCTTCTGCACCTGTCTGAGTCTGGTCTCAAGACCAACTCTGTAAGGGTTCACCTTAGTGCAATCAGTTCATACCATCACCGTGTGGAAGGTAAGCCGATCTCAGGACAGCCTTTAGTTGTTCGCTTCATGAGAGGTTTGCTTTTGTCAAAGCCCCCTGTCAAGCCTCCTACAGTGTCATGGGATCTCAATGTCGTTCTCACCCAGCTGATGAAACCTCCTTTTGAGCCACTGAATTCCTGCCATCTGAAGTACTTGACCTGGAAGGTCATTTTCTTGGTGGCAGTTACTTCAGCTCGTAGAGTCAGTGAGCTTCAGGCCCTGGTAGCCCAGGCCCCTTACACCAAATTTCATCATAACAGAGTAGTCCTCCGCACTCACCCTAAGTTCTTGCCAAAGGTTGTGTCGGAGTTCCATCTGAACCAGTCAGTTGTCTTGCCAACATTCTTTCCCCGTCCTCATTCCTGCCCTGCTGAACATCAGCTGCACACATTGGACTGCAAGAGAGCATTGGCCTTCTATCTGGAGCGGACACAGCCCAACAGACAGTCCGCCCAATTGTTTGTTTCTTTTGATCCCAACAGGAGGGGAGTGGCTGTGGGGAAATGTACCATATCCAATTGGCTAGCAGATTGCATTTCCTTCACTTACGCCCAGGCTGGGCTGGCTCTTGAGGGTCATGTCACGGCTCATAATGTTAGAGCCATGGCAGCGTCGGTAGCCCACTTGAAGTCAGCCACTATTGAAGAGATTTGCAAAGCTGCGACGTGGTCATCTGTCCACACATTCACATCTCATTACTGCCTGTAGCAGGATACCCGACGCGACAGTCGGTTCGGGCAGTCAGTGCTTCAGAATCTGTTCGGGGTTTAGAATCCAACTCCACCCCCCTAGGCCCATGTTTGTTCTGTTCCAGGCTGCACTCTCAGTTAGTTGGTAAATTTTTTAGGTCAATCTCAGTTATGTCCTCGCCGTTGCGAGGCCCAATTGACCATGGTTGTTGTTTTGAGTGAGCCTGGGGGCTAGGGATACCCCATCAGTGAGAACAAGCAGCCTGCTTGTCCTCGGAGAAAGCGAATGCTACATACCTGTAGAAGGTATTCTCCGAGGACAGCAGGCTGATTGTTCTCACAAACCCGCCCGCCTCGGCCCCTTTGGAGTTGTGTCTTCCCTTCTCTTTGCCTTGCTACATATGAGACTGGCCGGCACGAGCCAGTTCTGGCGGGAAGACGGCCACGCAATGCGCGGTGCGCATCGGCGCGCGAGGACTAGCAAAGGACTTTGCTAGAAAGTGTTCCGATTGGAAGGGCTGCCGTGGACGTCACCCATCAGTGAGAACAATCAGCCTGCTGTCCTCGGAGAATACCTTCTACACGTATGTAGCATTCGCTTTATCTACCTTGCATTAGTCTGGCACTAGGATCTGAGGAAATATAAATCTGGTACATTAAAATTTTTAAAAGTCCCGTTACCAGTTCTACAATAACCTCCCTGTTTTCACCGTACATCCTTCACCTCTCAGGATGATCTGGATCAGTCCTTACACTGGAATTCCTTGGCTTCAAAATGGCAGATGTGTTATATTCCACTTACTGAGATTTGGATGTGGACCTATTTTTGCATCAACTTTTTTTTTTTTTTTTAAAGAAATGCCATGAATGTTAGTGCTGTGCCAAGAAACCAATTAGGGTCCAATATTCAAATCGCAGTGAGCTTGGCTTCCTGTGGAAAAACGCATTCTTCTTAAACTACTTACACTTACATTCAAAGTACACAGGATCGGTTTGCCTGATTATTTATCTACTTTTACTATTCTATATTCCCCTGCACGATTGTTACGTTTCATTAATGATCGTTTAGTTCTTCCGAATCCAAAACAAGCTCAGTTAGAATCTACCTGTCATCGTGCTTTCTATTTTCAGGCACCTTTTTACTGGAATTCCCTTCCACTCTTTATCCACTTGGAATAATCTGTCCTAAAGTTTTTTTAAAAAGCTGTAGTATCATCTCCATTATTTGTTTCTCTTTTTCCCCCATGCAAATTCTCAGTTTTCCCTTTCCTCCCAGAATACCCCTTTGCCCTTTTGTTTCTACTGGGTGGTTGACCTAGTGTTGAATGCTAGACTCCTGTCGTATCCACACATCGTAGTTCCTTTTCAATTTTCTTAATTTTGTTGTTATTTTAGATTGTAACCCGCCATTGAATATCCCCTATGACTGCTATGGCGTACTCCAAGTAGTGCCAGGTGGTCTTGGGAGGAGCCAGGAGTTATGTAGGCACCAGTAATAATCGGTGCTGGTACCTGCATAGCTAACCAGGCAAGTAGGACCACTTGAACAACATCTTTGTCTGGTTAGCTATGCAGGCATGGCACTATATATCGGCCATAGCCGCATAACCTTTGGGTACCGCTGCTGACTTGGATGTTCAGTGGTGGTGCCCAGATCAGACCTGGAGCTGAATATCTGGGTCTAAATTAGCCAGCAGCTCTGACTACCACTAGCTCAATATTGACTTGTTAATGCTTAATTTGACTTATAGGATGCACAACACTCAAAACTTGCATGCTGGCTCTTCAACTCAATATGCACAGGTCAGAAGAATCTGGCAACTGTGCTAGACCAAGGGGTTGCTCTTTAATATGGGCAACCA
The DNA here is from genome assembly GCF_901765095.1 of Microcaecilia unicolor. Taxonomy (NCBI): domain Eukaryota; kingdom Metazoa; phylum Chordata; class Amphibia; order Gymnophiona; family Siphonopidae; genus Microcaecilia; species Microcaecilia unicolor. The sequence goes on along the minus strand of NC_044035.1, from coordinate 253,451,458 downwards.
TTCAATGGGGACCTCAGGCCTTTACCTTTTTTTTTTTGTGAAAAGTATATGTATTTATATTTGGTCCATATTAGCCCACAAGCAAATAGCTCAATGGTGTACCATGGGCCTCCAGTGCCCAGGGTCCAATTTTTAATTTGTACCCCCTCTCCCACCACATACGACATCACAAAGATCCTGTACTGGATTTTTGTTTTTCCTTCCAGCTCCTCCTCCAGAACACCCCTTAGGTTGATACCAGAGGGCATCTACCTTTAGCAGATTAAAGATGTGTGCATAGATTGGACACACAGTAATAACAGGACTTGACTGTCTTTCCATTTTTAATTTTAGGTTCCTGTTCCCGAAGATCATGGCACTCTTGACAGAGATTAGAAGCATGAATAATGAATTCTGTAAACAGGTTCTCCAGATCCAGAACATCCAGCCAGATATTACTCCACTCATGATGGAAGTGTATAGTAGGGTGGGGGATTGAATTGCTCTTCGGCCCCTTTGCTCCCTCATTCACTGGATGCTGTGCTTAAGGACACCAGCCAAAAAAAGGAGCCGAACACAAGCTTCAATGCTGTCTCTCTCAAATCTTACAAAGAATATTTTCAAGGCCTCCTCTAAAAACAGCAGGAGCTGTTAGTGAAAGACAGTAGGCATGATGTTCCATCACTGGGTTCAACAGGACTGATAAAGGTCTTGCCAGGAAAGATATTTAATTGGCATTTTATCTTATCCCATGGACAAAGTTACCAAAACCTGATGATGAGGAGGGGGCCTTTTTTCACTGTGAAATGTAATGCAGAGGATCTGCTTTTTCTAGTATGTGACTACAAACCTCTGAAGATTTTGAGGTGCTAGCCTTCAAAGAGACAAAGATCATAATATGATTGCCTTGACACCATAGACCATCTTAGAACTATTTTCCATACACAAAATGTATTTTTACAATTAAAGAAATTATAACAGGTGTGCTTTAACAAGACGTTATAGTTTTCCCTACATTTATGGCTTTGGCTCGATGGCCAAATTCTGATGCATCAACTCAGGAAATCAATAAAGAAAGTACACATGGATATCACATAGGCACTTTGTCTGATAACTACTACTGACCTCACTGCTGTACTGCTCGCCGCTACTACCAGTGGAAAAGGAAGGCAGATTTTGGAAAGAATTTTTTTCATTTGCTGAGAAAAGTGAGGTTTTCATGGACTAGCTAGCAGACTCTCAGGATCCAGTCATGTCTGCCAGTAGTGGGTGTTTGTGGGTGTTTATGGGTCCCCCCCACCCCCAAGGATGTGACCTTACTGATGTTAGGTAGAACATGATCATGTGGAAAGAACCTCATAGAATTTAATTCATCGCAAGGATCATGGTTTCTGGTACTTACAGAGCAAGGAATGAAAATAAGACTGTATTTGAGCTCAGGAACAGCATTTACCTTGATTGCATAGATTTCATTATAAATTGTAATTATGGTGACAATTTGCACTTGCATCATTTAATTTACAAGACTGTGTAGAGCAGCCCTAGTAAACACTGACTTTTTTTTTTTTTTACTTCATACTGAGATCAGTAATATTTATGGAAGGCTGGCCTTGGCGTTTCTTGGATAAAAATTCAGGGACAGGAAATTTTCTCTAAGTTTTGTAAGAGGGGATTTTGAACTACAACAGTACCATCCCAATCTTACAGAACCTGATATTCAAAGAGGGTTGAGCACCCCAAGAGAGACTTAAGTTAGGCACTAAAGATTCTATGTTTATTAAACATTGATGTCTAAAATCCTTTTCTAAATATAGGCACTTTGAACTACAGCACTTAGTTAGACCTGCTATTAACTTTTCTAAATGAGATGTCCAGTGCTAGAAATCAGGGCCAAGCCAGCAAATGTTTTAATTGAAAAGTCTAGGTGGCAAACTCTTCAAATTGGGCTGATTTTTAAAAGTTGTAGGCTCCTAAAATTATTACTTAAATCTACTTTAGGCCTAGAGTTGTGCGTTTATAAAATTTTAAAAAATAATTCAAAGGCAGTGGACAGCTTCTCAGGAGATTATTAAGCTGCCTTAAAAAATGTCTTGGATTATTTAATTAACTTAAAGTAGTCCTGGCACCTGTTCTGTAACTACAGCCAATTGTGGCTGCTTCTACTTTTTGGGGTTTCCTCCCCCATTGGAAGCTGGAGAATATTGGGTAGAGTGAGCGGGCAGGCAGTGACCCAGGCAAATTTGTCCCTTGGGAGGCAGAGTTGAAAGTTTGTTTCAGGAACAAGTAAATACAGCCTTCCCCGACTAGAAGCACAAGGTAGTTCTGGATGATCATGCTATGGAAAAGTTGAGTTATTGTTCCTGTGTCATGAGCTGTGCACAGAATGTCATGACAAGCCAGGTTGTCTGGCTTTTTATAACTGTGTTCAAAACTGAGGGGTCCTTTTACTAAGCCACGGTAAAAAGTGGCCTGCGGTAGTGCGAGTATGTCTTTTGGGTGGACGCTGGGCCATTTTTTTTTTTTTACTGTGTCTAGAAAAAAGGGCCTTTTTTAAAGGGGCCAGAAAATAGACGTGCGCTAAAATTAAAACCAGCACATGTCCATTTTTGGCTTGAGACCTTACCGCCACCTATTGACCTAGCAGTAAGGTTTCATGTGCTACCCCCGTGTGGTAAGCATGCAGCGTGCGCTGTTTACCACCGGTTAAGTGGCCTGTGGTAGAAAATAGAAAATTATTTTCTACCACAGGATTTGGCACATGCCAAATTCAAAATGGCCACACGGCTCACACGCTAGCTGGGCGGTAGTGCCGATTTGTTGCTGTGTAGGCCCTTAAGAAGCTTAGTAAAAGGGCTCCTGAAAGCTTTAAAGACAGGTATTTAAAGGTAAGTTGTGTTGCAAAACCCTACTCCCATTATGCTAATTATGGGCTTGATCCCAGCCACTCTGTAAAGCCTCATGTCCCCTGTGCTACAGTATATCTTTGCTCAGTTTTATAATAAAGTGTTCAGTGTGTTTGGAACTACAGTACTTTTATCCTAGATGGTACATTTTAAAGAGCTATGCTGCTGTTCTTTGAATGGTGGCATATCAGATCAACTCTAATTAAATAAAAGGTTGGTACAATTCACTGCTGAATGATGGCAATCCTCTCATGCTACTATTTAATTCTCTGTAACATAAGATTTGAAAAAAAAAAAAAAAAGGGTCACAGCTGTAATCAGGCTTATGGAAAAGGATGAGAACTGTAAGGGATAGTATTTTGTTGTTTTGAGAATACAGATATTAAATATTGCCCATGTGTTGGGAGTTTCTGAATTTTATCTCACACTTTCTCTGGCAGAACTACTGATCAGTTTGTGAGCTGCTGCCTTTTTTTTTTTTGGCTTGTCCCCTCACTATGGAATTCCCTCCCTGCACCGATTTGGTTAGAATGTTCCATACACTAAATTATTATTATTTTTTAATGTATCTTTATTAAATCAACCAAACAACCATAGTCACAGGACTAGTATCAAGTAAGGGAAAATTAGGTTCTTACCTTGTTAATTTTCTTTCCTTTAGTCACAGCAGATGAATCCATTAACTGATGGGTTGTATCCACCTACCAGCAGTATATGAAATTTCCAAAGCAGAGTGAATAAAAAAGGCAATATAACAAACTTTCCTCACAGAGAACAAACGCCCCAGAACCGGGGTAATAACCAAACAAAGGAGAGACGTTATCAACCTCCCGCAATAAAAACAGCATGTAGAAACTCTGATAGCTTGTCTTCAAGTACTCCTGATGAGGCACAATGTCTATGCAACATCTGTACAAAAACTAAAGTCAGTCAGGGATGGCTTCATCTGCTGTGACTAAAGGAAAGAAAATCATCAAGGTAAGAACCTAATTTTCCCTTCCTTGTCATCAACAGCAGATGAATCCATTAACTGATGGGATGTACCAAAGCACTCCCTAAGTGGGGTGGGAACAGGCAACTCTGCAAGCATGCATTTGCGCTCTAAAATGCGCATCCTGCCGCGCTGCCACATCCAGCCTGTAATGCCGCACGAAAGAGAGCTGAGAAGCCCAAGTAGCCGCATGACAGATCTCCTGAAGAGAAAAAACACCCGTTTCAGCCCACGAAGAGGACACTGCCCTCGTAGAGTGTGCTTTAAACGCTTCAGGCAGCGACCGCCCTGAAAGCAGATAAGCCGAAAAAATGAGTTCCTTAAGCCATCGGGCTATAGTGGCCTTAGACGCCGGAAACCCCCGTCGGGGACCTGCCAACAGAAATAAATGATCAGAATTCCTAAACTCATTTGACAGTTGCCAGCAGTAACTCAAGGACTGTGCTCTGACACCTGCAGTTATCTCTATTCTGTCCCCTTCCCCGGAGGAGCGCAGGAACTAGGTACTATGTCCAAATTTAATTCCCAGGCTAATTAAAAGAGCAGAGCAGAAAAAAGTTATAAAGATATTATGTGTCCTTCAAAGTTCTAGGGTCTCAGGTAAATGCCAAGTAATTCCGTGGAGTTCTGATCCAATTCCTGAATACTTGTTCTCGTAATTTATTCCAGGCTTCTTGATATGTGCTTGCAGCTGCCTTGTACTCCCAATACGTCTGCAGTGTCTTCTTCCTGTATGAATATTTAAGAATATTTCTTTTTACTTCATTTTTCACTAAATTTCCTTTAGCTCAGCATTAGTTTCAGTGGGGTATACAGCACTTTACAATTATACGTTCATTCGACTTGATTACACACTTTAGTGAAAACATCCAAAGAATGGTACATTAATAACAAACATGACAGTAACAGAGTAGAAATTAAAACAAAAAATGTTAAAAGAATATACTCCAGCAGGATCAATTACTAAACAATCAGGTCTTAACCATTTTATTTAATTCCCCCCACATGAACAGAAAGAGAAAGAGGGTTCCATAATGTGGGACCAAATTACGCAAAAGCTGGCTGTCCAGTCCCTTGAAGATAGATCTGGTCAGGAACAGCAAAGAGCAGCCGCTTGGGACACACCGAGGCAGCAGAATACCAATATATGGAGAAGGATTGAAATGCACTGCCCAAAACACATCAGGCTTCAACTGGCAACCAATACAAAGCTTGCAAAATTGGAGAAATATGTGACCTTCTCTGGAAAAGGTGACTAAAGTCTTAGATGAGTCATTCCGTGTCAAGTGGACCAATTTTAAAGGTCGTCCCCACCTCACCATCTCAGATTTTGATGAAATTTGGTACATAGTTTCTTTATGATAAAAACCTAAGCTATGCAAAATTTTAGTTCAAAAGACTAAAAATTGGAGGTTCTAGGGGACCTCAAGTAAAGGGTTGCAAAATGTCGCCTGAGCAAAAATGACATTTTGGGCCAACTTCCAGAAGCTGTAAACCTGGAAGTTTTAGTAGTACAAGGGGGATATTTGGAGAACCTGCACTACATTTAGGGCTTAATGAACTGGCAAAACCCAAAAGAGGACAGTGTGGCAAGAAGTAAATTGTGATTAACAGTGTCAAAAGCGGCAGATAGGTCGAGGATGAGGATGGAGTAGTGACCTTTGGATTTGGCAAGGAACAGGTCATTGCAGACTTTAGATAGTGCCGTTTCTGTCGAGTGTAGGGGCGAAAGCCGGATTGAAGCGGATCGAGGCTGGCATGAGAGGAGAGAAAATCAAGCCAACGGCTGTGAACGGCGCATTCAAGTATCTTGGAGAGGAAGGGTAGGAAGGAAATGGGGTGATAGTTGGAGGGACAGGTAGGGTCAAGTGATGGTTTTTTGAGCAGAGGTGTGACTACAGCATGCTTGAAGGTGTCAGGGACAGTTGCAGTGGAGAGAGAGAGGTTGAGGATATGACAGATTGGGGGGTGGTGACAGTAGGAGAGATGGTGTTGAGTAAGTTGGTGGGGATGGGATCCGAGGAACAGGTGGTGCATTTCGAGGAGGAAAGAAGATGGGCGGTTTCCTCTTCGGTGATCTCAGGAAAGGAGGAGAAGGAGGCATGGGTTGGTTGGTTGAGGGAGTGGGCTATAGGGTGAAGAGGAGGAGATGGTTTGGTGGTGAATTCGAGGTTGATCTGCACCTTGTCACGGAAGTAGTCAGCCAGTGATTGAGGAGAGAGTGGGGGTGGGGGGGGGGTGGGAGCGGAGGGCACTTTGAGGAGGGAATTAAGGGTGGCAAAGAGACGACGAGGTTTAGAGCTGAGGGAATTTGTCAATTGAGTGTAATAGTCCTGTTTGGCGAGGAATAGGGAGGACTGGAAGGAGGATAGCATGAATTTGTACTGAATAAAGTCAGTATGGGTGCGAGATTTCCTCCAGAGGCGTTCAGCCGATCGGGCGCAGGAGTGAAGGTATCAGGTGCAAGGGGTCAGCCAGGGCTTGGGATTAGTACGCCTTGTGGGACAGGTGATGGATGGTGCGAGGGCATCCAGTGCAGAAGAGAGAGTGGCACTGTAAGTGAAGACAGCCTTGTCAACAGACTTGGAGGACAAGATGGAAGGGAGGAGATCAGAGATACTAGAGTATCCTCTAGTATCCTCTAGGTGGGAGGATCTACAGCCTGGAGTTTCCTGGAAGTAGTGGTTAGTGTAGGGCGGGACTGAGGGGGAGGGTGATGAAGTGTGAAGGTGATCAGGTGATGGTCAGAGAGAGGAAGAGCTGAGGCGCAGAAATTGGAGGGTGAGCAGGTAGAGGAGAGGATAAGATCAAGACAGTGGCCAGATTTGTGAGTAGGGGTGGTGGAGCTTAGCTGGAGGTTGAAGAAGGATGTTAGAGTGAGGAACTGAGAAGCGTATGTGTTGGATGGGTTATCAGTCTGTATGTTAAAATCTCCAAGAATGAGGGATGGGGATGAGGGCTCAAGAAAGACAGAGAGCCATGCCTGTAAGGCATCAGAAATGAGAGCGGACCGCTTTAGGGTCATCCAACTCCTGTGGCAAGCAGCCACCATCATCTGGATCATCAGTCCGTGAGGGCTTGCCAGACCGCTCAGACTCCCCGAAACTAGACCACGAGGGAGAACAGAGTGAAGAGTCCCCCTCAGACGGGGTATTCACTCGTCTACGCTTAGCATCAGCCAAAAGCTCGGGGGAAGAAATAAAGTCTCCAGCAGACGATGGGCTATAAAGAACCAGAGGCAACCCAGACCGACAGGAATTGTCAGTAGCCTCAGGCAGTGCTCCTTTTAACATAAAAGCCTTATGCATCAGCAGCACATATTCAGGGGAGAAAAACTCACACTGTATATCCGCCCTCACACTGGGGGAAGCAGAGGCAAAAGCTCCTCTAGAAACCTCGAAACGAGGCGTCCCCCTGCACTCAGACCCCTCCGCAACCGCGAGGGTCGGGTCATGCGGTGCCTCCAAGATGGAGGCCGCTGCCAACTCCGGCGGGCGGGAAGAATCGCCTCTAGGCGAGGTGAGTGATATTGGAAGGGGATAATGGAAATATGGTGGGTTTCTTTCCTTGTAGCTATAACCTAAGACATTCCCAGTAGTGTTGACTGCTTGGCAGTTAAGAGTCAGTACACACAAGCTGTCAGCACGCATCCGCCAGATGCTTCCGTCTGTGCTGTCCGGTACTGAATCTGTACTTATCTGTGCTGTCCGCCCCGAATTCCACACCAGTCTGTGCTGTTCGCCAACCTTGCCACACCGATATCACCTCCAGTATCTGCCTCCTGGGAAACCAGCTGACCTTGTCCTGACAATTAGTCTTAAATTCCTGGGAGCAGTTATAGCATACTTCAAAACAAAACTGTTGCACTTCTCTCCCTCAGGGTAAATACAGAAAAAGTCCATTACTTCCTCTTTTGCCTTGGGCTACCTTTAAGCCTCACAGTCCCCAAAGCCTGGGTCACTGGGATAGTTCAGTTTAAAACACTATCCCCATGATCCTTTATTAAAGTTTCAGTTCAAAGCCCCTGCTTTAGCACACAGTTCTTCACCCACCCTAGGTTAGCCCTCAATACCCCATAAACCAGTAGAATCCTCAGTCCTAGAGATATCAGGTTCAGTCTTTTACCCCTCTCTCTTTCAAGTCCAATCAAGAGACCGTGTTGAACTTCACCACCCTCTATGTCAGCCAATAACTCTCTGACAACCACCCAGTTCAGACTGACCTGCCTTAGAGGTATTGAAAATACCAGTCTTGGTTTAACAGTCTCTTCCTGATGCCAAAGTACAGCATTTCCCCCCCATGCAATCACTCCTCTTTGTCTTTCAGGCTTAAGCCCTGTCCTGCGTCTAGAACAGAAACTTCTATCTGCTCCTCACCTCCTTCCTCCATCTCCCCTTTGTGCAAACTCCTCCCATGCCATAGAATCATTTCCCACCTTCTCCTCCAGGTATTCCTCCTCCCCTTGATTATCCTCCGTTTCCCAATCCTCTCTTGATCCTACGGCCTCCTGGGGTGTATTTCCGCTTCCTGTGTTCCCTCCTCCCCTGCAAGTGGTGCTGGGTTCTGTAGTTCTCCCCCTGTCTAGAGTACCCCATTTGATCTCTACCCACTAGAGTGTGTCCTCTCCCAGAGAATTCTGGTCCGTGTAGTTTCCTGTTCTTAGAACCTTAGCTCCTCTCCTCCCGGCTCTTTCCTCTCCCTCCTGCCTTTTCTCAGAATCCTGCTTACAAAGCAGAGATCCATTTGGCGTGCATAAATCCAGGAGAGGTACATAAGCAGGGCCGGCTCTAGGGTTTCTAGCGTCCTCCTGCAGTCTATTAGTCGGTACCCCTACCCATCCAGAGGTGGGATCACTATGGCTCCGCCCCCACAGTAGACATACCCCTTTTACCAGCCATGGCATCATTGAAAATATTACACCAGTATAGAAGAAGGTAAAATTATGTATAATCATACCTGATAATTTTCTTTCCATTAATCATAGCTGATCAATCCATAGACTGGTGGGTTGTGTCCATCTACCAGCAGGTGGAGATAGAGAGCAAACTTTTGCCTCCCTATATGTGGTCATGTGCTGCCGGAAACTCCTCAGTATGTCGATATCAAAGCTCCATCCGCAGGACTCAGCACTTAGAGAATTACACCCACGAAGGGACACTCTGCCCAGCTCACCACCGCCGAAACGGGGGAAGGGAATTAACCCAGCTCATCCCCACACAAGTGGGGGAGGGGAATCCGTCCAGCTCATCCCCGCGGAGCGGGGGAGGGACACCACACCCGCCGATGCGGGGGGATCTGGCTTATCCTGCAACCGCAACCGCGGGAGGAGCTGACTGACCCTAACACCGCCGAAGCGGGAGGGGTACAAAGCTGCCCTACAGCCGCACAAAGCGGGAGGGAGTGCCGGCAGAATTTTAAGTCTCAATCCAGCCCCGTAAAACGGAGGGGAGAGGAATGCAGCAGCTCACTGTAACACAAACTCGTCTTAACTCTTGAAGAATCCAAGTGAAAAAACTTGAACACGAAGTCTTTCTGAAGTAACTGAAGACTAAACTTGAACCTGAAATGCAACCAGAATAAAAACAGTACAGATATCTGGGAGGGGCTATGGATTGATCAGCTATGATTAATGGAAAGAAAATTATCAGGTATGATTATACATAATTTTACCTTCCATATCATCAAGCTGATCAATCCATAGACTGGTGGGATGTACCGAAGCAGTACTCACCCAGGGCGGGACATTGAAATCCCTGACCTCAACACTGAAGCTCCAAACCGGGCCTCCGCCCGTGCAGCCACAGTCAAACGGTAATGCTTGGAGAATGTATGAGCCGAAGCCCAAGTTGCCGCCTTGCATATCTCTTCCAAGGAGACGGATCCGGCCTCTGCCATCGAGGCCGCCTGAGCTCTCGTGGAGTGAGCCTTCAGCTGGATAGGCGGCACCTTCCCCGCGGCCACATAAGCCGCTGCAATGGCTTCCTTGACCCATCTTGCCACTGTAGGCTTAGCAGCCTGCAGACCCTTACGAGGACCTGCAAACAGGACAAACAGATGATCCGATTTCCGGAAATCATTGGTCACTTCCAAGTATCTGATGATGACTCGTCTCACATCCAGATATTTAAGAGCAGAGTACTCCTCTGGGTAGTCCTCCCTACGAAAGGAAGGGAGACAGAGCTGCTGATTCACATGGAAGCGAGAAACAATCTTGGGCAGGAAGGAAGGCACTGTGCGAATAGTCACTCCTGCCTCAGTGAACTGCAGAAAAGGCTCTCGACATGAGAGCGCCTGGAGCTCGGAAACTCTTCTGGCTGAAGTGATAGCCACCAGAAAGACTGCTTTCAACGTCAGGTCTTTCAGAGATGCCCTCGACAAGGGTTCAAAAGGCGGCTTCTGCAATGCTCTTAGTACCAGGTTGAGATTCCACGCAGGCACCACTGAGTGCAGAGGAGGGCGCAGGTGATTAACTCCCTTGAGAAAGCGCACCACATCTGGCTGCGAAGCCAGGGAAGCACCCTTCAGGCGGCCCCTGAAGCAAGCCAGAGCCGCTACCTGGACTTTAAGGGAACTGAGCGACAGGCCTTTCTCCAGACCTTCTTGCAGGAACGCCAACACTGAAGAAATTGGAGCAGTGAAGGGAGAAAGTGAGCCTGCTTCACACCACGCTGCAAAGATACGCCAAACCCTGGCGTAAGCAGTAGAAGTAGAGCGCTTCCTCGCTCTCAGCATAGTGGCGATGACCTTGTCTGAGAAGCCCTTCTTCCTCAGACGCTGCCGCTCAATAGCCAGGCCGTAAGACCAAAGGGGGAGGGATCCTCCATCACCACGGGACCCTGATGTAACAGGCCCTGCTCCACTGGCAGCCGCAGAGGATCGTCGACTGAGAGCCTGATCAAGTCCGCATACCAGGGATGCCTGGGCCAATCCGGACCCACCAGGATTACCCTGCCGGGATGCTTTGCCACCCGGTCTAGCACCCTGCCCAACATGGGCCAGGGCGGGAACACATAGAGAAGCTCTTGTGTCGGCCACTGTTGGAGAAGAGCATCTACTCCCAGGGATAGAGGGTCCCGTCCTCTGCTGAAAAAGCGCGGCACTTGGCAATTGGCCGATGACGCCATCAGATCTAGGCTCGGCTGGCCCCAGCGCTTCGTGATGTCCAAGAACGCCTGAGCAGATAGCTGCCACTCTCCGGGCTCCAAGGTATGGCGACTGAGAAAGTCCGCCTTGACATTCATGACTCCGGCAATGTGGGCCGCTGAAAGCTGCTCCAGGTTCGCTTCCGCCCACTGGCAAAGATTCATAGCCTCCTTGGCTAGAGGGGCGCTCTTGGTACCTCCCTGGCGGTTGACATAGGCCACAGCCGTGGCATTGTCCGACAGGACCCGTACAGGCTTCAACACCAGTACCGGGATGAACTCCAAAGCGCCAACCGAATGGCTCTGAGTTCCAGGAGGTTGATAGACCACTTTGCCTCTGCAGGAGACCAGAGCCCCTGCGCTGTCCTTCCCAAGCAGTGGGCTCCCCAGCCCGACAACGAGGCGTCCGTCGTGACGACAATCCACTCTGGGGTCACCAGAGGCATTCCCGCAGACAACTTGTCTGTCTGCATCCACCAGCTCAGCGCCTTGCGCACTGCTGGGTCCAAGGGAAGGCGCACAGCATAATCCTCCGACATCGGAGTCCAGCGCTGCAGCAAAGAGTGTTGAAGTGGTCTCACATGAGCCCTGGCCCAGGGCACAACTTCCATCGTGGCCGTCATAGAGCCCAACAGCTGCACATAGTCCCAAGCCCGAAGGGGAGAGGCTACTAGGAACTGGTCCATCTGAGCCTGAAGTTTGACAATCCGATTGTCTGGCAGGAACACTCTGCCCACTTGGGTGTCGAATCGAACTCCCAGGTACTCCAGGGACTGAGTCGGGCGCAGCTGGCTCTTCTCCAAGTTGATGATCCATCCCAGGGAGCTCAAAAGAGCAACTACCCGGTCCACAGCTCTGCCGCACTCTGCATAAGAGGGGGCTCGGATCAACCAGTTGTCCAGATAAGGATGGACTTGTACCCCTTCCTTTCGTAGGAAGGCCGCGATGACCACCATTACTTTGGAAAAGGTCCGCGGAGCAGTAGCCAACCCGAAAGGGAGGGCTCTGAACTGGAAGTGTCGTCCCAGGACTGCAAAACGCAGAAAGCGTTGATGAGGAGGCCAGATGGGAATATGCAGGTACGCTTCCTTGATGTCCAAGGATGCCAGGAACTCTCCTGCCTTCACTGCCGCTATAACAGAGCGGAGAGTCTCCATGCGAAAGTGCCGCACTTTCAAGGCCCGATTGACCCCTTTGAGGTCGAGGATAGGCCGGACAGAACCTCCTTTCTTTGGTACCACAAAGTAAATGGAGTAACGTCCCTTGCCAAGCTGACTTTCTGGCACCGGAACGACCGCGCCCAGGCGGATCAGATTGTCCAAGGTCTGCTGCACTGCCACAGCTTTGACCGGAGACTTGCAGGGAGAGAGTACAAACCCGTCTTTTAAGGGTCGGCAGAACTCTAGTTTGTAGCCGTCTCTGATGACTTCCAGCACCCACGCGTCTGAAGTTATTGTGGTCCACTCGCCCAGAAACGAGGACAGCCGTCCTCCAATCTGCACTGGGGCGTGGACCAAGACCCCGTCATTGGGTACGAGACCCTGGGGGAGGACCGGAGGGAGCACCTCCGGGACGGCGGTCTCTGCGAAAGGAATGCTGCTTGGGGGAGAAATTCCTCTTGAAGGAAGAGGGGGCAGAGGAACCCGACTTGCCCGGGCGGTACCGCCGGGCTTCCTGCAACCGTCCTCTGGAGGTACCGGGACGAGTACTAGCCCGAGCCCTGACCTCTGGTAATTTCTTGCCCTTAGACGTGCCGAGATCGGTCACGATTTTGTCCAGCTCGACCCCAAAGAGCAGCTTGCCTTTAAAAGGCAACCTAGCCAGGCGGGATTTAGAGGCGTGGTCAGCAGACCAATGTTTCAGCCAAAGCCACCGCCCGCGCAGAGATTGTCTGAGCCATGCCTTTCGCTGAGGCCCTCAAGACATCATACAGCAAGTCTGCCAAATAGGCTAAGCCCGATTCCAGGGCCGGCCAATCAGCCCTCAAGGAATGATCCGAGGGGAAAGCCCGCTGCACCATAGTCAGGCACGCCCTGGCCACATAGGAGCCGCAAACTGAGGCCTGCAAACTTAAAGCAGCCGCCTCAAAGGACGACCTTAAGGCCGCCTCCAATCTTCTGTCTTGGGCGTCCTTTAGGGCCGTGCCACCTTCCACCGGCAACGCCGTTTTCTTAGTCACCGCAGTGATTAAAGAATCCACGGTAGGCCACAGATAGGCCTCACGTTCACTCACAGCCAAAGGATAGAGGCGGGACATAGCCCTAGCCACTTTAAGGCTCGCTTCTGGGACATCCCATTGAGCCGAAATTAAGGTGTGCATGGCATCATGCACGTGGAAGGTTCTAGGCGGGCGCTTCGTCCCCAGCATAATGGCAGAGCCAACAGGGGCTGAGGGAGAGACGTCCTCCGGAGAGGAAATCTTCAAAGTGTCCATGGCCTGTAACAACAGGTTGGGCAAATCCTCTGGGCTAAAAAGCCGCGCTGCAGAGGGGTCATCTGCTCCATCCGAGCGGGGATCCGTCTCCTCCAAGGAATCCGCAAAGGACCGTTGGGAGACCTCAGACACGCTGCCCTCATCTACATCGGAGGAGACAAATTCCTCCAAGGCCTGGGAATCAACCCGAGGGCGTTTACCTCTGGGAACCTCAACCTCTTTACCAGACGAGGGAGCAGGGGCAGCGTTGTGCATGAGGAAGGCCTGATGCAGCAGCAAAACAAACTCGGGGGAGAAACCCCCCAGACTGTGCACTTCCGCAGCCTGGGCAACAGCCCTAGACGCACCCTCAACCGGCGCTCGCAATAGCGGGGGAGAGACATGCTGCGCATCCAAAATGGCGTCCGGCGCGAAACTCCGCGAAGGAGCCGCGCGGGAAGAACGGCTCTTAACTTTAGCCGCTTCTGTGCCGTCGCCCAAATTAAGGGCGTTCATGGCATTAATGTCTCCAACCTCAAGGGCGGCCCAAGAAGAAGCCGTCCGAGCCGCGTGGCCGGCCAAGATGGCGGAGGCGAGGAGCGGGGGATGGGCGTTTATGGCGGGAAAAACCGCCACGCCGGAGGAAGGACCGGGACATTCATCGGTCATGAAACTGTCACCCAACAAGGGCGAATCAGGCTTTAAGACCCCCGCATCCCCTCTAGAAGCGCTCAAGCGACCCGGGGAGCGACCCTTTGCGCCCTCGCCCTCAGACGCCATATGCCACGAGGAGAAGAATCGGGGAACCCCCTGCCCGCTATAAAAAGGTAAAAATTACCTGCTGTCCGCTCCGAGTTGTAACGACCTGGTGTCCCAGTGAGTAGCTGCAATAGACGCTTAAATAAACGTCGAAATAAACGCCTTTAAGGACGTTCAAAATTTTTTTTTTTTTTTTACGGAGCCAGCGGGAGGGGGGAGAAAAGGAGGGACCTGGCACCACCAGGTTTGCACTTGCTCAAAAGAGCCCTCAACCCCAGGCACTCAACAAAACCTAAAAATTAGGCTTGGAGGCCTAGCCAGAGCTGCTGCTGTGTGTGACCACCACCTGCTGAGATAGAGAACATACTGAGGAGTTTCCGGCAGCACATGACCACATATAGGGAGGCAAAAGTTTGCTCTCTATCTCCACCTGCTGGTAGATGGACACAACCCACCAGTCTATGGATTGATCAGCTTGATGATATGGAAAAATAACTTAGCACACAGACCAGGAATTAGGAGAACAGTCTTGCCAACTCTGAAAAACAATGTGTTATCAAAATTTCAGAATCTAACAAACAGATCCCTATTCAGACACTTGGCCTTGCAGTCACACATGTAGAACAGAGATAGCCCCTCTTCAAAGTCTTCTAATTAACCTGAAATCCTAAGAAGTTAGACTCTGCATGCAGCACAATAGCCTTCCCATCGAGCACAGCTTAGGATCTAGCTAGGACAGACTTAATCAGCATAAACTAACATATTCTACAATCTGAGTTGGACAGACTAACAGGAGTTACTGAAGTGGGAATGAGAGATAGGTGATGGTTAGGAATTGAAAGCAGGCATCTAGCCCTCCTGTCCTGTGAGTTGCTGTGTTGGGGGTGGGGGGTGGAAAAGGGTGGGTCAGGTGCAGCACTAAACAGCAGTCTCTGACAAAACATGGGTCCAGGCTCTGCTGTGCTGTCTCTGTCTGAGCCCTCTCTGGGCAAAGGACAGAGGTTAGCTGAGCTCCCACAAGTTATATCAGAGCCAGATTCAGTTGGAGCAGTGACGTCCTCTGACAAACACAAGGAGGATATTTCTCTGCTTGGGAGGGGGGAGGGGACGGGACAGAAAGCTGACAGCTTTGGAGCCAGACTGAGATGAGCAGCAGAGATTAGATACTCAGCTGAGCTTGATTGCTTGCAAAGTGACACCCTTAAAGGCAGGCGCCCTCCTGCAGTGCTTACCCTGCTTACCGGGTTTGACTGGCCCTGTACATAAGGAGTGGACAGACACTGATGTGTACTGAACATGAACGTGAGTTTGGGGTGATCACATCCATGTCCTGAAGATGGCAATTCAATATTATAAGATGATAGCCGGCGCAAAACCTGAGTTGGTCCAGAAAGAAACATAACCAGTACGAAAAAGAGGTGGTAGCTTCACTGTATAGATCCTTGGTGAGATCTCGGCTACCACAGTGGATCCTTCACCTCAAGCATGCTGGAAGCAGTCCAGAAAAAGGCCAGCACACTGGTGCACAGTGTGTTTTTTCTAGCAAAAAAGGTGCCAGTACTCAAATGCCCTTCAGGGGTGGGGTGAAAACTGAGGGACTCATCCCACAATAGCCAGGCCCCCTGCAACCAGTCACCTAATCTATGACAAGGCAGAATTGTTGTGTAGAGCCTGAGCTCTTTCATTAAAACCTGGGGTCCATGGGTCAATTTTAGCAGACAATGGAAAAGGTGCCGGTACTCAGTACCCCCAAGTACCCCCTCAAAAAAAGCCCTGCTGGTGCATGACCTATACTAAAATAGCCAGGAAATAAAATATGAAAATGCATTGTACTAGGTCATCAAGAAAGGACTTAAGATGGCACAGTTGGAATCTTCACAATTCTGCCAGTATTTTACAAAAGGCTCTGCTGTAGAAGCAGCAATTTTGAAAGGGTGGATGTGAGAATAAAGAGCAGCATCCTGTGACAGCTTGGCTGGAGTCAAAGTTTAGCTACCCATGATCTAACATCATTCCATACTTCATCAATAGACTGTACTGCAACTTAATTGTTGTACAGGGTGCTGTGCTGCTCAGTCACAGTTAAGTGCATCAATGTAAAAGAAAAAAAAAGTTGCGATTACAAAAATGTGGTAGAGAAAATATGCAACTGTTTAGGCATTAAAAATATCTTATGCCTTTTTCAGCACTGCTGACCTACCACAACTGCTTGGGAGCAAATAATTAGTAGACTAGTAGTGGAGTGGCGGCCTAGTGGTTAGAGCACCGGTCTTGCAATACAGAGGTGACCAGTTCAGACTGTATCCATTTTGTTACCAGAGAATCTGCCTTTAATCTATACAACCCAATACCACCAAATGCGACTGTAATTTCTGAAACACCAACAATGAACTTGAACTAAAGTCTAACAGGTTATACAATCTTACACAACTATGTGGTGCAAGGGGGAAAGTCTCAAAGCCTCCAGGACTTCATATCTGTGTAGAGTTCTTTCTGAGGCAAGTATAATTATAGACAAAATCCCCATCCATCTGATATTTTTATAGAAGTTTTTCAATATAAGTTTTGTTGAACTTTTTCAATATGGTTTTCTAATATGTCATTATTTAGGCAGGCAAACCAGTCACTTACCTGTGCAGTCTGCAAAATCCCGGACTATGCCAGGTTCCTGTTTCACCAATTGCTTTGTTGAGGGATCAGAGTTGCAGCTAGCATATTCAACATGACTTCCCTGTTGGTCCTGCCATCAATCATCAATGCACTACAATGAAAGTATGAGAGCATGGCAGTCATTAATGCACTGCAATGAAAGTAGGAGAGCATGGCAGTCATTTGTAAAGGTCACAAGCATGTGAAAGAAATTGGCATCCTCTGCTGGAGGCCTGGAACTTTGCAGGCACAATGCAGTTACTGGCTGGATGTAACCTGACCCTGCTATTGCCATAAGGAAGATGTGTAGAGGGAGAAGATATTTTACAGTTAGGCTCACATTGTCGACTGGACTTAATTTCTTGGTAGGTCAACAAAACAAAAGAGGTGTAAGCAATTCACACACCCATCCTGAAAATAGGAAGCGAGTTGCATCAGTATATTCTTTGATAAAAGCTCTGATTTAAGTGGGTAACTCAGTGGGCTGGCTGCCAATATTCAGCACCAATTAACTGGACAATGTCACTAATGATCAACATGAACTAGCCAAACTGAAACCAGGCAAGAGAGGCATTACGGAGGGGGGGGGGGGGGGGGGGGGGGGGGCAGAGTTAGGGAGGAGCTTGCTGTTAGGCATGTGCCAACACCCACATAGCTAACCAGGCAGAGAGGATTGCATGAAAAACAGTCCTGTCTTTGCTGGCTGATATTCAGTGCCAGTGCTTAGATAGCTAACTTAGGTGTAATGGTCCAAGAGATTTCAGGTCCCCCCTCTCCCCCTGAAAATAAGATCCCTTGACCAGCCTCCACCCCCTAGTCTACCTTTGATAGCTCTGGTGATCTAGAGAGCCATGAGGGCAGCAGCAATGTCCATGTGCTCCTGCTCGTCACAGCCCCTGCCTCAAAATAGCCACCACGATCTCTACTGGCAGTTTTGCAGAACTAGCAAATATTACGAGACTGACGTCAGAAGTTTCTGTTGCCGTTTTGAGGCTGAAGCTATGATGGGCAGGTGGAAGTAGGCATCATTCCCTAGACCACCAGGGCTTTCAAAAGGGATAGCCTACAAAGGGTGGGGTGGGGGCTCTTCTGGTCTGAGGGAGGGGGCAGAACACCTGGTCCCCTGCTGTTGGATATTCAGTTGGAGCTAGCATAAGTGTCTTTAGTGGGTCCCTATAGCAGCTGGGGCTCACGTAAGAGCTGGCAGCCAGTGTATATGTATGAGGGAAAATTCGCACAGTTGGATTTACTACTGCGCAAAGGACTGTATCGTTCTTTTTAAACATGTTCATTATAGCCAGGGCTTAACATGAGGGATTAAGGGAATCATTGTCCTTCATTCCATATAGTTTATTTTCATCTCCTAAATGCACATGCATAGTTGAAAAAAATGGGGCAGGTGAGAGGTGGTGCTATTTACCTGTTGAAAGTTGTGAAATTGTTACTTCCAGCTGTAAAGGTGACACCTCTACATGGAAGCAGCCAAGTTCATGCCATTCATTTTTTCAATGTGTATCTGCAAAATGGCTTTTCCCACTGCATGTGCAGATAAGTACAAGTGCACTCGAGCAGCTGTTTTAGAATTGACCATGTCCCAATTTCTATGCTCTATGTAAAATGGGGAATCCACTTCTCCTGTTTCTTCAAATTAACATATTACAGCACTCAAAAGAAACAATGTGCAATTAACATTTAGATAATAAAAAATAACCCACATCATTACATTTTTAATGTGGCAGGCTGCCCAGAATATGGAAGCAGAGAAAAGTGTAATGCAGTCATTTGCTACAAGCAGAGAATGCAGTCACTTGCTATAAGCAGAGAAAAGTGTAATGCAGTCATTTGCTATCAGAGCGTAAGTTAGCCAAGGCTGAGAGGGAGATTTAACAGCAGGTCTTAGCACAACTAAGGATATGCAAAAACTAAAAAAGTCCTTCACCAAAATCACCTGCATGTCCTTCAAAAGAGTATTTTTCACAAAATTGCTTACAAGAAACAATGCAAACTTTGCCATGTTTAAACTTTCCATAAAGGAATTCTTCTGGTTTAGTTTATTTAATTTGTTTCATTTGTATCCCACATTTTCCCACCTATTTGCAGGCTCAATGTGGCTTACATAATACCGTAAAGGCTTTCGCCTAGTCCGGTAGAAAAACAAATACAAGGTGATAGTCGATTATAGATACATGTGGATAGGTACAATGGGGATAGAGGAGAGGAAGGTTAAATAGTGTCCATTATTATGGGGATCGAGGAGAGGAGATTGTGTAGTGTCCAATACGATCTTTGGTTTTGCTGTGTTGCAGTGTGTAGATGGTTATGTTGGGTCAGTGGGGAATGCCTTTTTGAACAGGTTGGTTTTTAAAGCTTTCCAAGTTTAGATGGTCATATGTGGTTTTCACAGCTTTTGGTAGTGCGTTCTATAGTTGTGTGCTTATGTAGGAGAAGCTGGATGCATAGACTACTTTGTATTTAAGTCCTTTGCAGTTTGGGTAGTGAAGGATTAGGTATGTTCGGGATGATCTGGTTATGTTTCTGAGTGGAAGGTCTATAAGGTCTGTTATGTAACCTGGGACTTGGCCATAGATGATTTTGTAGACCAAGGTGCAGATTTTTAAAGTGATGCGCTCTTTGATTGGAAGCCAGTGCAGATTTTCTTGGAGGGGTTTGGCACTGTCGAATCGTGATTTGCCAAATATCAGTCTGGCTGCTGTGTTCTGGGCGGTCTGAAGTTTCTTTGTGAGTTGTTCTTTGCATCCCGCATAGATTCCGTTGCAGTAGTCTGCGTGGTTTAGTACCATTGATTGTATTAGGTTACGGAATGAGACCCTCAGGTTTTACTCTAAGTATCCACTTTGAGTGGAACATTTTCTTTATTACGGAGTTCACTTGACTTTCGAGCGTAAGATTGTGGTCGATTATGACGTCGAATATTTTCAAGTTGTCTGATATAGGGAGAGTATGCTCTGGAGTGGTTAAGGTTGTGGGTTTGTACGTATTGTGTTGAGAAGAGAGGATGAGGTAGTGTTTTTTTTTTCTGTGTTCAGTTTCAGTTGGAAGGAGTTTGCCCATGAGTCCATGATGTTCAATCCAAGTTTGATTTTATTGGCGATTTCTGTTAGATCGTGTCTGAAGGGAATGTATATAGTAACGTCGTCTGCATATAAGAACGGATTGAGACCTTGGTTAGATAAGGATTTGGCCAGTGGGATCATCATTATGTTTAATAGTGTTGGTGATAGTGGTGATCCTTGAGGTACTCCACAATCTGCTTTCCAAAGTGATATGTTTAGGTTTGATTTCACTTGGTATGTTCTGGTAGTTAGAAAACCCTTAATCCAGTTAAGTATGTTTCCAGTAATCCCGAAATAATCTAAGAGTTTTAATAATATATTGTGGTTGACCATGTTGAATGTGCTCAACATATCGAATTGGAGGAGGAGTATACTGTTACCTTTGGCTATTTCTAGTTTGAATTTGGCCATGAGAGTGACTAGCACAGTTTCGGTACTGTGGAGGGGGCAAAATCCCAATTGTGATTCGTGTAGTATTGAGAACTTGTCCATGTAGTCAGTGATTTGTTTGGTCACCATGCTTGCCATCAGTTTGACTACTAGTGGAATAGATGCAACTGGACGATAATTAGCAAGTTCTGTAGTTTTTTTCTTGGTGTCTTTTGGGATTGGGGTGAGTAGGATATTGCCATGCTACGCTGGGAAAAGACCTTGTTGGAGCATGCAGTTTAAGTGGGAAGTGAGGTCCGTTAAGAAGTGGTCTGGGGCGGATTTTAGTAGGTGGCTGGGGCAGGTATCCAGTTTGCAGTGGGTGCTGGAGAATCTTTTGATCACCTGGGTGACTGTTTCGATGGTGAGGAGTGTGAAATTTGACCAAGTTCGGTCGACTGGATATTCTCCAGGGTTTGGGTCCAAGCTGTCGATTAAGTTATCGGTGTCAGTATTGACCTGGGGTAGCGTTTTGCATAAATTTATGATTTTTTCTTTGAAGTAATTAGCGTGTTTGTCTGTGGATGAGACGTCTATATTGGTAGCAGTGACCGCTGTGGTGTCAAGAAAGTTTGTTCACAAGTTGGTAAAGTTTCTTTGTGTCTTTGTAGTCTGGCCCTATTTTGGTTTTATAGTTATGTTCTTTTGGTTTGTCTTATTGCATATTTATATTTTCTTTGTGTCTGTTTCCAAGCGTTGAGTGTTTATTCGTCTTTTAGTTTTTTCGAAGCTCATTCGAATTTCCTGGCTTGAGTTTTTAGTCTTTTCAATTCATCGTTAAACCATGCTATGGAGTTGTGCCTATGTGATGTTCTTGTTCGTAGAGGCACTATTTCGTCTAGTGTGCTTCTGCATCTGTTGTCTCATTCTGTTAGGTAGTCTGTGGAGTTCGTTTGAGCTTTCCATACATCTGTCGCCAAAATGCTTCCGGGTCTATTTGACCTCTAGTGCTGTAGGTATTATGTATTTGTGTGCGGTATGAGCCCTTTTTTCGCCATTTTAATGATATGGTTAGTTATAGTGTCGGTCCAAGGTGTTCTGTCCGTTAGTGTCTATTATTATATTCTGGTTTGTTGGCAGTTTGTGTGAGAGGAGGTCCAATATATGCCCTTTGACCTGAGTTGCTTGTGTTAGTGGCCATGTGAGGTCCCAGGAGTGGAGGAATTCCTTACATTCTCGTGCGTTTCTTGTGCTTCATTGCTTTATTTATTAAGACTTCTAACACAGAGTTATTTGTAAAGTAAAAAAGTGTATTAGAACACAATTCTTGACATATAACCTTGCATTGTCTTTTAAACTTGGGTCTAAAGATGTTACAGTGGCTATTGAAAATCTACACCCCCTTCCACAATGTGAGTGGGGATCACTCCTGCCTGACTCCACTAAACACCAAGCATGTTTGAAGGTAGGCCCAAGGGGCACTTTGTGATATGTTTTGCGTCTCATTAGTATGTAACCTGTAACTTACCTAACAGTACCTTAACTTATATTAGTGCCCTTTAAAACGAATTAAGGGCAAATACAAATAATAGCTGTAATGCAGCTTGATAACTACCCCCCTTAATGGGGCAGAACCAACATGGATTTAGCCTTAACAATCTGTTAGACTTTTTTTTTAAAGGTATTTGAATGTATACCGCTTTGATAGCTTTCAAGCTTGCAAGCAGTATATAAGAAATTAAAATACATAAGCGGATAAGGGTAAGTCGCTTGGGTGCCCTTTTACTAAGCAGTGCTAAAAGTGGCCAGTGCCATTAGTGCTTGGGTTTCCCAGCATGCTGCGGCCACTTTTAGCATGGCAGTAAAATGGTCGCACTTGTATATTTTTCTTTAATGGCCAATTAGTGCATGGCCATTTCTGCCACCTATTTTGTAGGCACTAAGGGTTACTGCGCTAACCCCATGCTAATCAGACAGTATGCAGCATAGTCATTCGCCCCATGCTGAAAAATGAAAAATATTTTTCAGCACAGGATTAGAACACTGATTAGCACATTCCACAGCAGTGCTTTTTAGCACATGGTAGGTACATGCTAGCGCCTACTGTGGCTTAGTAAAAGGGCCCTTTGATATAGTGCACCTAGAGTTTTAGAAGGCATTTAAAGTTCTTCATGAGAGGCTCCACTGCACACTAAAAAGCAGAGCAGACTTCCTTCTGTTGACTTTTGGAACTGGCTAAAAGATAAAGTGTGGAATTTTCTCAAAGGAGAAAATAGTGGCATTGCCTCAAGTATCTGTACCAAGACTACTTCTTTGTAACATATTTAGAAGTTACCTGGAAAAGGGAGCTAGGTTTGAAGTGATTAAATATGCAGATGAGAAATAATTATTCACACTGTTTTTTTTTTAAGCATTAGTGGCTTGTGAGGAGTAGGAGGAGGATCTGGAAAGAACAGGGGACTGGGTACCTGAATAGCAGATAATATTTAAGGTACAGAAATGAAAGTGATGCACCTAGGGGAAAATAATGCTAATATACACAATGCTGGGTTCCATAGTAGGAGTTAACACGCAATCCCAAGTTGTAAAAAAACAAAAAACTGTTTCCTTCAAAAACAAAATAATTGTTCTTCAAACTAATGTTGCTAATTCCATTAAAAAGTAGGAGGAACTGGCAAGGGGAATAGTCTGGTTTTCAAAGCACTTTCTATTGCTTGTATGGCTTCCATGTGTGATATGGCTGTATAGAGGGACTGTACATCCAAGGTTGCAAGAATTACATCTTGAGGAATATCTTGTAGGGCCCAAAGTTTATCGAGAAAATGAGTAGTGTCTTAGAAGGGATTTCCACCACTAACGCAGCTAGAAAACAATCTACATATTTACTGACTCTTTCTAATAAAGAGTCCCTAGTCAAAACTATTGAGCAGCCAGGGGATTTATCAAGGCTTTATGATTTTTCAGAATGGTGTGGAAGCCAGGCAACTTTGCTGTATGGTGGTTAAGGAATTTATATTCATTCTTTGTTAAGAATCCACTATTTAGCGCATCATTTGTTAGACCTGCAATCTGGGCCAGCAGTTCTTCTATCAGATCCCGATGTAATCTAGAATAAATCGTATAATCTGAAAGTTGTTGATGAATCTAATTAACAAAATCCTGGTTTGTTTTGAACCACCATGGCTCCGCCTTTATTTACTCTTTTGATGACCAATTCTTTATTATTCCTCAAACCCTGTAAAGCAGATCGTTCTTGTTGCATTAAATTTGAAGGTTGATATTGGGGTTTCTGTTCTAATTTAGATATCTCTTGTAACACTATTTTTTTGAATGTATCAATTGCTGAGCCAATGGGGAGAGAGGAACTGGGTATTCCTTTGCCAAACAGTATATTTTGGCAATGATCAAAATTCTTCTTCAAATTTAATGCAACAAGAACGATCCGCTGCTGACCTGAACATGTATACCCTGGAGGAAAGGAGAAACAGGGGTGATATGATGATACAGACGTTCAAATATTTGAAAGGTATTAATCCGCAAACTAACCTTTTCCGTAGATGGGAAGGTGGTAGAACTAGAGGACATGAAATGAGATTAAAGGGGGGCAGACTCAAGAAAAATGTCAGGAAGTATTTTTTCACAGAGATAGTGGTGGATACTTGGAATGCCCTCCCGTGGGAGGTGGTGGAGATGAAAACGGTAACGGAATTCAAAAATGCGTGGGATAAACATAAAGGAATCTTGCTCAGAAGGAATGGATCCTCGGAAGCTTAGCCGAGATTGGGTGGCAGAGCCGGTGGTGGGAGGCGGGGCTAGTGCTGGGCAGACTTCTACGGTCTGTGCCCTGAAAATGGCAGAAACAAATCAAGGTCAGGTATACACAAAAGTAGCACAAATGAGTTTATCTTGTTCGGCAGACTGGATGGACCCTGCGGGTCTTTTTCTGCTGTCATCTATGTTACTATATGAGGAATAATAAAGATTTAGATGTTTGATGTTTTGCCTTCCACTTTTTTTATTGTTTACACATAAGAATTTATATATTTTTTAAATGGCCATACTACGATTAACAAATGGTATATCTATCCCAGTATTCTGCTTCTAACAGTGGCCAAGCCAGATCACAAGTATCTGGCAGAATCCCAAAATGTAGCAAAATTCCATTCCAGCTACCCCCAGGGATAAGCAATGGCTTTCTCTAGGTCTACCTTAATAACAGTTTAAGGGCTTTACATCCAGAAATTTGTCCAAACCTTTTGAAAATCCAGCTACACTAACTGCTTTTACCATATCCTCTGGCAACAAGTTTCAGAGCTTAACTATGCACTGAGCGAAAAAAATAAGAACATAAGAATAGCCATACTGGGTCTTTTGATTTGCATTTAGCTGCTCCACTCCACTCAGGATTTTATAGGCCCCAATCATATCTCCCTTTCAAGTTGAAGAGCTCTAATCTTTTAACCCTTTCCTCATATGAGAAGTTCCATCCAACTTGATCATCTTGGTTGCCCTTCTCTATACATTTTTTAATTCCACTATATATCTTTTTATTTTAACCAGAATTGTACACAATAACTGAGGTGTGGTTTATTGTGGAGTGATATAGAGGCATTATATTTGTTTTATTATTAGTTCCTTTAATAATTCCTAACATTGCTTGCTATTTTTTTTTGACCATCATCATCACCACAAGCAGTCAGCACAAAATTTCAATGCATTGTCCACAATGACACCTAGATCTTTTTACTGAGTGGTGATTCCTAATGTGGAAGCTAGTATCAAGTAGCTATAATTTGGGTTATTCTTCCCAATGTACATGACTTTGCATTCATCTGCCATTTTGAGAGACTTTGTCAAAGGTGTTCTAAAAGTCTAGGTACACTATATTAACTGGCTCCCCTTTATCCACATTTATTCACACCTTCAAAAATGTAGCAGATTGGTGAGGCAAGAGTTCTCTTGTGCTAAATCTATGTTGACTTTGTCCCATTAAACTATGTTTGTCTATGTGCTCACTAATTAGGTCCTGTTTACTAAGCCGCACATGCTAAAAATTAGCAGGTGCTAACTGAAACACCCATTATATTCCTACAGTGCAGCTTAGTAAACAGGGCCCTAATTTTGTTCTTAAAAAATTTCTATCATTTTGTATGGCACTGACATTCAAGCTCATCCGTCTGTAGTTTCCTGGCTCACTGCTTGAACCTTTTTAAAAAATTGTCATTAAATTGGCCAATTTCCAATCTTTTCATTGATACCATGATGACTTTAATGATAGGTTAAAGATTACTAATAGTAGATTTGCAATTTCAGTTTTTAGTATCAGTATTCTGAGGTGTATACCATCTGGTCTAGGAGGTTTACTGCTGTTTAACTTGACAAGTAGGCTTATTACATATTCTAGGTTCACAAAGATTTGTTTGTTTCCTTGGCATCATCAGTTTTAAATACTAGTTCTGGCACAGGTAGCTTCCTTATAGCTTCCTGAGTAATGACTGAAGCAAAGAATTCATGTAGTTTCGCTGCTATGGCCTTGTCCTCCCTGAATGTCCATTTTAACTCCTTGAATTAATTCAATTTGATCACCTTAGTCTGCCTACACTAAAAGTTCAAGGTGGATTACATACATTAATAAAAATAACACTGTACAAATATCTATATAAAATCTTTACAATACAAAATACTTAAAAATATAAACAACATATCTCATGAGAAAAAACACATCCCCCCTAAACACACATTAAAAATTTAAATATTGTTGGAATAACTTAGGGCTTCTTTTACCAAGCTGCACTAGCAGTTCCCGAGTGGCAATGCCGACAAAGCCTATTCAAAGCGAATGGATTTTGTCAGCATTACCTCACCAGAAGCCACTAGCGTGGGCCGCGCAGCTTGATAAAAGAGACCCTTAGCTTTCAAAAGTTGATAAACTGCACATAGTTATTCATATCTGAGAGCTATGGGAAAAGAATTCCATTCTGTTGCCATCCTAAACCATTTGTCTATTATATGCTTTAAGTAACAAGTTTTAGAAGATGGTAACATCAATCTTTTCACAGAAACAGAATTAAGAAGAGGCCCATAAAGGGCATTACATAAAACCACAGCAATTATATAAGCAGCAGCCATGTCATGCAAGATTTAAAATATATAAAATTTTAAAAGAATTCTAGTTGACACCAGTAATCAGCGCCAACTGTCTCAGAAAAATAGTCGATAAAACACTTAGGGCCCTGTTTACTAAGGTGCACTAGCGTTTTTAGCGCGCGCTAATGCTAGGGGCACCCATATATTCTCTAACATTAGTGCATGCTAATTTTTAGTGCACGGTAAAAACGTTAGCGCAGTTTAGTAAACAGGGCCCTTATTGCAGTCTAAGGACATTTTTCACTGTGGGGGAATTTCAATATACACCATAATAATCCCAGTGCATATATAATGATCCTCAAACGTGTGCTTTAGCAAACCAACACTATAAAGTTATAGAAAATATATTCAGGACCATCAGAGATGACTTTTCATATGAGATAATTCAGACTGATGGCTCACCTAATTTCATCATAGGTTCATTATTTCAAAACTTTTTCCATTGTAATTAAAAATATTCAAAGGTATTGAATTTCAAAACATGCAACAATTAGCGTAGAAACACTTGTCCCATAAGAATCAGGGGACTAGCTGCTGACAAGATTCATGTTTCGTTAAACTGTATAAGGGAAGTTGGTCTATGAAAAAATGTAAATGCACTTATCTTAGAAGAGAAGCATACAGTGAAATAACTCCATGTTCATAAGATCATACCTTCATATTCATTTGTAAAAGGTCATGTATATTTAAAGATGTTTCTAATTTAGTTCACATGATCACCAGAGACCTATTAAAATGTCCCATTCAAATCGGAGACATCCGATCTCCAAATTCAAACCAATGGGCATTACTGAATTCAATTAAAATAAAGTGTTCTTTATAATTTAATAAATATTTCTAACCTCTCAATCCATCTCTATAGTGTTCAAAATTCTCCACCCTAAATGTTGACTCAGCTTTGAATAGTAGTAGTAGTAGTAGTTTAGGGACAAAATTATTTTTAAGCTATGACATTTAAAACAATATGGTCAGGCTTGTCAGCAGACCATCTTACCTTATTTAACCTAGTTGCTTGTTTGTTTGTTTTGTTACTTATGGATTGAAAATATAAGTGAGATTAAATAAAAATGTTAACAAAGAATGATATAGATGCAGAAGCTCATAGGTTTGCTTGCTTTGTTTTGAGTGTATGGCAATGATGACTACGTGGGGAAGAGGAAACAGAGATTAACCTAATTGGTTTCAACTTTTTGGCATCACCCCACCTCCTGTTTTATCTAACCTCCTAGGCTCAGGGTACTAGAAAGAAGGGGGGGGGGGGGGGGAGAAATGTCAGATTTTGGGGGGGGGGGGGGGGGGGAGAGGTGGAAGGGAGAGACTGAGAGATACCGGGGTACAAATTATATCATAGAGATAGGGTGGATCAAACTGGTGGAGGGGTAGCATTGTATATTAACAAGAGCCTTGAATCAAATAGATTAAAAATTCTGCAGGAAACAAAACACTTCTTGGAATCGCTGTGGATTGAAATTCCATGTGGAAAGGGGAAAAGGATAATGATAGAAGTGTACTACCGTCTGCCTGGCCAGGATGAACAGACGGATGCAGAAGTGTTAAAGGAAATTAGGGACGCAAACAAACTGGACAACACTATAATAATGGGTGATTTCAATTACCCCGATATTGACTGGGTAAATGTAACATCGGGACACGCTAGGGAGGTAAAATTCCTTAATGAAATCAAGGACAGCTTTATGGAGCAGCTGGTACAGGAACCGACGAGAGAAGGAAAAATTCTAGACCTAGTCCTTAGTGGAGCGCATGATCTGGTGCAGGAGGTAATGGTGCTGGGGCCGCTTGATAACAGTGATCATAACATGATCAGATTTGATATTAGCTTTGAAGTAAGTATACATAGGAAATCAAATACGTAAGCGTTTAACTTTAAAAAAGGAGACTATGATAAAATGAGAAGAACGGTGAAAAGAAAACTTAGAGGAGCGACTGCAAGGGTCAAAACTTTACATCAGACATGGATGCTGTTCAACAACACCATCCTGGAAGCCCAGGCCAAATATATTCCACGTATTAAAAAAAGGAGGATGGAAGACCAAACTACAGCTGGCATGGTTAAATAGTGAGGTGAAGGAAGCTATTAGAGCTAAAAGAAAATCCTTCAGAAAATGGAAGGAACCGACTTAAAATAATAAGAAACAGCATAAGGAATGTCAAGTCAAATGCAAAGCGCTGATAAGGAAAGCTAAGAGGGACTTCGATAAAAAGATTGCGTTGGAAGCAAACACACATAGTAAAAATTTTTTTTAGGTATATTAAAAGCAGGAAGCTGGCAAAAGAATCACTTGGACCGCTAGATGACCGAGGAGTAAAAGGGGCGATCAGGGAAGACAAAGCCGTAGCGGAGAGATTAAATTAATTCTTCGCTTCGGTCTTCATCGAGGAAGATTTCGGTGGGATACCGGTGCCGGAAATGGTATTCGAAGCTGACGAGTCAGAGAAACTTAATGAATTCTCTGTAAACCTGGAGGATGTAATGGGGCAGTTCTACAAACTGAAGCTTAGCAAATGTCCTGGACCGGATGATATTCATCCCAGAGTACTGATAGAACAGAAAAATGAGCTTGCGGAACTATTGTTAGAAATATGCAATTTATCCTTAAAATCGAGCGTGGTACCGGAAGTTTGGAGGGTGGCCAATGTAATGCCAATTTTTTAAAAAGGTTCCAGAGGAGATCCGGAAATTATAGACCAGTGAGTCTGACGTCGGTGCCGGGCAAAATGGTAGAGACTATTATTAAGAACAAAATTACAGAGCATATTCAAAAGCATGGATTACTGAGACAAAGTCAACATGGATTTAGTGAAGGGAAATCTTGCCTAACCAATCTACTACATTTCTTTGAAAAGGTGAACAAACATGTGGATAAAGGGGAGCCGGTTAATATTGTGTATCTGGATTTTCAGAAGGCGTTTGACAAAGTACCTCATGAAAGACTCCAGAGGAAATTGGAGAGTCATGGGATAGGAGGTAGTGTTCTATTGTGGATTAAAAACTGGTTAAAAGATTTAGTGAAGGGAAATCTTGCCTCACCAATCTACTACATTTCTTTGAAGGGGTGAACAAACGTGGATAAAGGTGAGCCGGTTGGTATTGTGTATCTTAAATGGTCAGTATTCTCAATGGAGGAGGGTAGTTAGTGGGGTTCCCCAGGGCTCTGTGCTGGGACCGCTGCTTTTTAAACATATTTATAAATGACCTAGAGATGGGAGTAACTAGTGAAGTAATTAAATTTGCTGATGACACAAAGTTATTCAAAGTCGTTAAATCGTGGAAGGATTGTGAAAAATTACAAGAGGACCTTACGAGACTGGGCGTCTAAATGGCAGATGACGTTTAATGTGAGCAAGTGCAAAGTGATGCATGTGGGAAAGAGGAACCCAAATTATAGCTACGTCATGCAAGGTTCCCAGAGTCACGGACCAAGAAAGGAATCTAGGTGTCGACGTTGATGATACGTTGAAACTTTCTGCTCAGTGTGCTGCTGTGGCTAAGAAAGCAAATAGAATGTTAGGTATTATTAGGAAAGGAACTGAAAACAAAAATGAGGCTGTTATAATGCCTTTGTATCGCACCATGGTGTGACCGCACCACGAATATTGTGTTCAATTCTGGTCGCCGCATCTCAAAAAATATATAGAAAAGGTGCAGAGAAGGGCAACAAAAATGATAAAGGGGATGGGACGACTTCCCTATGAGGAAAGGCTAAAGCGGCTAGGGCTCTTCAGCTTGGAGAAAAGGCGGCTGAGGGGAGATATGATAGAGGTCTATAAAATACTGAGTGGAGTTGAACGGGTAGATGTGAAGCGTCTGTTCACGCTTTCCAAAAATACTAGGACTAGGGGGCATGCGATGAAGCTACAATGTAGTAAATTTAAAACGAATCGGAGAAATGTTTTCTTCACTCAACGTGTAATTAAACTCTGGAATTCATTGCCAGAGAATGTGGTAAAGGCGGTTAGCTTAGCGGAGTTAAAAAAGGTTTGGACGGCTTCCTAAAGGAAAAGTCCATAGGAGTTATTATATGAACTTGGGGAAAATCCACTATTTCTGGGATAAGCAGTATAAGACCTGCTTATTTGAGCACGCGTACCCCAAAGATCCTGTCCAGCCTCACTGACCTCAGGATGCTGCCATTATGGACTGACGCTACTATTATGGACTGACCCATTTCTTTATCCTTACCTCTCTGCCCTGCTTAACCCTTTCCATTTATTGTACCCTATTTGTTCTTCAAATGTTGTAAGCCACATTAAGCCTGCCAGAAGTGGGAAATTGTGGGATATAAGCACTGTCAAATAAATAAATAAATAATAAATACATAAAATGTTTTGTACATTTTTGGGATCTTGCCGGGTATTTGTGACCTGGATTGGCCACTGTTAGAAACACGATGCTGGGCTCGATGGACCTTTGGTCTTTCCCAATATGGCAATACTTATGTACTTATATGTACTTATTGGACTCAGGGAGTGAATGGGGAGAGGGAGAGAAGATGAAAGACGAGGATGGGGGTAAAGGGAGGAAGGGAGAGATGGCAGATTCATGGAAGGGGTGGGAGAGAGAGATGAATGGGGAGGGTGGGGCAGGAGATGGAGAGATGAACTTGGGGGACAGATGAGAGGGTGGAAGGGGGAAGGAGAAGAGCAGGGATAGATGGAGAGGGGGAGGGAAAGAAATGGACCAGGTACAAGATGGAAGGGGCAAATAGGGAGGAGGAGAGATGGGGCAGAAGGGGAAGAGAGAGATTTCAGATGGGGTAGAAGGGAGGGAAAGAGAGATGGTGGGAAGGGTTACAAGGGTGGAGTGAGGAATAAAGGTGGGGGATGCTAGGAATGGTGGATTCGTGTGGGAGAGGCCATGGGAGGGGTGTCAAGGAGATGAGTAAGAGGGTAGAATGTGGTAATGGAGAAAGATAAAAGGGAATAGGAGAATGGTAAATTTGAGAGCTAGGGGAAGAGAGGAGGAGATAGAAAGTTGATAAGTAGATGAAAAGTTAAAAAGAATAGAGCAAGAGGGTGAAATTTGAGTGGGCAGAGGCAGAAAAGAAAGCTTAAAGAGAAAGACTGATGCATCAGACACCGGTGTAGTGAGAGAAGGAGAGAGGAAATAACGAATGGACAGCGGCTGCTGGAAACAGACTTAGCAGAAGACAGGGACCAATGTGATAGAAAAATAAGGCCCAGCCACACACAGGTAGAAAAATATGTTTTATTTTGAATTTATTAACTGAAATGTGTTAGCTTTGTGAAACGTGCATCTCAGATGTTTATGTATTGTTGTCAGTACAAAAGGAAATGTATTTGTTTTTTCAGTGTTGTCTTGTTATACTTGGATAGATGTTTTGGTGTTTTATTTGCAGCATTTGTATCCCCCATTTTCCCACACATTAGCAGGCTCAATGTGGCTTACAAGTCACTGTATTTGGGAGCTCCAATTCGGCCAATGTTAAACAAATACAAATAGAATCAAGGTAAGGGAAGGCAGGGGTAAATGGGAACAATAAATGGCAAAGATATAAGAAAAAACTGTGTCTTTTAAATTGGTGCAGAGGTGAGGTTGCTAATCAGATACAGTAGGGTAGGCCTTACAAAACAGATAGGTCTTCAAAGTTCGCCTGAATTGTAGATGGTCATGTATCGTTTTCACTGCTTTTGGTAATGCATTCCACATTTGCGTACTTAAATAGGTGAAATTGGATGCGTAGGCCGCCTTATATTTAAGGCCAATGCAAGTAGGATAGTGAAGATTCATATAGGTACGAGAGGAGCTGATACTATTTTAGGGTCCAGTGTAATATTTGTAGTGCTGCCTTCCTGGATTATGTGGCATAAGGAAGACACAAGCAGCTGCATCAGACCAGTTCCTCCTCCTCTGCTGGCCTGAGCTCAACTGCTTATTTGAACTGTGTGGCTGTATGGAGTCTGTGTGGTTCAAATAAACAGTGGGCCTAGGCTGGTAGAGTGATGGCCTTTGTTGTCACTGTATAAAAGAAATGATATATTGTAAGTTGGATCAGGCGACCACAGGGAGAGGAATGCTGGCTTCGGCCTAACTCCTGGTAAGCCTTTCCTCGACTGAGAGGTGCCCAGCTCTACCACTGGCTGCCTTTCAGGTGCTGTGGAGGACTTGCAGCTCATCTGCATATCCTTTACAGCCTTCTCCAGGGTGACTCCCAGGTCCACTCCGATCCACTCAGGGCCTCCACTCTAGGCATTTTTTTCTCTTCATTTATTTTTCTCCCAGTTACTACTTATGGCTCCAGTACACTTTTTCTTCTTGGTACTGTCCCTTCCTAATCTGTTTCTCCATCTGAAACCACTGTACACTGCAGGAACACATTGTCCACTCTCTGTATTCATCTCACCATCTCTTTTTTCCTCTTCCTTTTTCTCAGCTCTCAACCTTCAACATTTCCTTCCTTCCATTCATCCAGCTCCTTTCTGAGTACATCTTGCCTTCGTCGCTGTCGTCATACCTCTCCTACTCTTCTCCGTACTCTCTTGCTCCTTCTCCTGCTCTCCGCTGGGGACAATAATCCCAATCCTGGTCCTCCAACATCAGCTCTCATCCTATTTGTGCAGGCCATACCGTGATATCTCCAATCTAATTTCTGTTCCTCTCCTCCCCCCTTCTCCCGTCTTTCTCTTGTGCTCTGTGGAATGCCCGCTCTGTCTGTAACAAACTTTCCAACATCAGTGACCTCTTTCTCTCTCATACTCTCCATCTCCTTGCCCTAACTGAAACTTGGCTTTACCCTGAAGACTCTGCTTCAGTCGCGGCCCTATGTCATGGAGATTATCTTTTCTCCCATACTCCTCACCCGGTTGGCCGTGGAGGTGGTGTCGGGCTACTACTTTCATCCTCTTGTAGATTTCAACCTCTTCTTCCACCTCACTCTCATTGTTTTTCTTCCTTCGAAGTCCACTCCATCTGTCTATTTGCTCGTCTGCCTCTCCGAGTAGCAGTCATTTATCAATCCCCTGATAAGTCCCTTTTTTCCTTTCTCACTGATTTTGATGCCTGATTTCCTTCTTTCTTGAACCTTCATCTCCTTCCCTCATTCTTGGGTATTTTTAACATTCATGCTAATGATGCCTCTGACTCTTATGCTTCTCAGTTTCTTGCTTTAACATCCTCTTTCAATCTTCAACTGTGCTCCACCGCCCCCACTCACCAGAATGGCCACTGTCTTCATCTTATCCTCTTCTCAAACTGCTCTCTCTCCAGTTTCTGTGCCTCAACTCTTCCCCTCTCTGACCATCATCTGATAACTTTCACACTTAAACACCCTCTTCCCCAGTCCCGTCCAATCTTAACCAATACATTTAGGACTCTTCAGGCTACTGACCCTTCTACTCTGTCCTCCAGTGTTTCAAATCTCTTCTCTACCACTATGTTATCCAAGTCTATCAATGAGGCTCTCTCTTCCTATAGTACTATTCTCTCCTCTGCTCTGGATACTCTCGCTCCTCCCATTCCCCGTTCTGTAATCCGCTACCTACGCTCCTGTGCCCTCTCTGCCCAATGCCTTTGGCTGAAATTCCGTGCTAATGCTGACTTCATACATTTAAAATTCTTGCTGACCTCCTTCCAGTCTGCTCTTTTACTTGCCAAACAGGACTATTACATTCAGTTGACAAATTCTCTTGGCTCAAACAATCGACGTCTCTTTGCCACACTGAACTCTCTCCTCAAAGTGCCTTCACCTCCAACCCCCCCCCCCCTTCACTTTCCCCCCAGACTCTGGCTGAGTTCTTTCATGATAAGGTTCACAAGATTAAACTTGAATTCTCAACCAGGTCACCTACACCTCTCCTTCCCTTAGTCCATTCTTTAAACCCTCCAACCCCTGCCTCCTTTTCTGAAATCACTGAAGAGGAAACTACACATCTTATTTCCTCCTCGAAACTACCTGTTCCTCTGATCCTATTCCCACCCATCTACTTAACACTATCTCTCCTACTGTCATCCCTTTTATCTGTCATATCCTCAATCTTTCACTGTCCACTGCGACTGTTCCTGATGCCTTCAAACATGCCGTAGTCACACCACTCCTTAAAAAACCTTCATTGGACCCTACCTGTCCTTCCAACTATCACCCCATCTCCCTCCTCCCTTTCCTATCCAAGATACTTGAACGTGCTGTTCACCGCCGTTGCCTTGACTTTCTTTCATCTCAAGCTATTCTTGATCCACTTCAATCTGGCTTTCACCCCCTTCATTCAACTGAAACAGCGCTTGCTAAAAAGTCTCCAATGATCTGTTCCTGGCCAGATCCAAAGGTCTCTATTCTATCCTCATCCTTCTCGATCTATCTGCTGCTTTTGACACTATTGATCACAGCCTACTCCTTAATACGCTGTCCTCACTTGGATTTCAGGGCTCTGTTCCTTCCTGGTTTTCTTCTTATCTCTCCCAGCGTACCTTTAGTGTATACTCTAGTGGATCCTCCTCTACTTCTATCCTATTGTCAGTTGGTGTACCTCAGGGATCTGTCCTGGGACCCTCTTCTTTTCTCCTTCTATACTTCTTCCCTTGGTACTCTGATCTCATCCCATGGTTTTCAGTATCATCTTTACGCTGATGACTCCCAGATCTACCTCTCCACACCAGAAATCTCAGCCGAAACCCAGGCCAAAGTATCAGCCTGCCTGTCTGACATTGTTGCCTGGATGTCTGAGCGCCATCTGAAACTAAACATGACCACTGAGCTTCTTATCTTTCCCCCTAAACCAACCTCTCCTCTTCCTCCATTCTCTATTTTTGTGGATAACACTCTCATCCTTCCTGTCTCATCAGCTCATAACCTTGGGGTCATCTTCAACTCCTCCCTCTCCTTCTCTGCACATATTCAGCAGACTGCTAAAACCTGTCGTTTCTTTCTCTATATCACCAAAATTCGCCCTTTCCTTTCTGAGCACACTATCAGAACCCTCATCCACACTCTTATCACCTCTCGCTTAGACTATTGCAACTTGCTTCTCACAGGTCTCCCACTTAGCCATCTCTCTCCTCTTCAATCTGTTCAAAATTCTGCTGTAGAACTAATATTCCGCCAGTGTTGTTATGCTCATATTAGCCCTCTCCAAGTCACTTCACTGGCTTCCTATCAGTTTCCACATACAGTTCAAGCTCCTCTTATTGACCTATAAGTGCATTCACTTTGCAGCTCCTCAGTACCTCGCCACTCTCATCTCTCCTTACATTCCTCCCCGGGAACTCTGTTCACTGGGTAAATCTCTCTTATCTGTACCCTTCTCCTCCGCTAACTCCAGACTCCGTTCCTTTTATCTTGCTGCACCATATGCCTGGAATAGACTTCCTGAGCCGGTACATCAAGCTCCATCTCTGGCCGTCTTCAAATCTAAGCTAAAAGCCCACCTTTTTGATGCTGCTTTTAACTCCTAACCCTTATTCACTTGTTCAGAACCCTTATTTTATCATCCTCACTTTAATATTCCCTTATCTCATTTGTCCTGTTTGTCTGTCCTAATTAGATTGTAAGCTCTGTCGAGCAGGGTCTGTCTCTTCATGTTCAATTGTACAGCACTGCGTACATCTAGTAGCACTTTAGAAATTATAAGTAGTAGCAGTAGATATATAGATTCTGTATAGGAATCTGAAACAGTCTAGGTTTTCCAGGTGGAAAAGAGCTCCTGAACCTCCTCTACTTAATAAAAGAAGGCACTCCCCCCCACACCCCTGATCCCCCCGCTAGGCTGTGGCACCCGCCAGCAGCAGAGGGTTCAACCCTGGTAGAATGGACTGGACATTTTTCGTTTGTGTGTGGTTCAATGCATCAGGCTGTTTGACTTTGGTTTTATGTGCATATGACTCACATACATTTTCACGATTTCATAATAAACTTGTTTTCTATGACTCCCAACCCCCTCCCTGATTGTAGTTTTGAGGAGGTGCTGGTGGGGGACTGCCATCTCGTCCTTCACCTCAGGCAGCAGATTGCCTCGGGCCACCCCTGTTGAAGTCTATAAAATCATGAGTGGGATGGAATGGGTAAATAGGAAATGGTTATTTATCCTTCCAAATACTACTAAGACAAGGGGGACACTTCACGAAATTAATAGCACGTTTAAAACAAATTGGGAATTTTTTTTTTACTCAACATACAAATTAGCTGTTTAACTGGCTGCCAAAATATGTGGTCAAGGCAACATAGCTGGTTAAAAAAAAAAAGGTAGATAAGTTATTTGAAGAAAAGTCCATAAGACATTATTAGCTGCATGGGAAAGACACTTTCTCTCAGGATGAATAATAAGAAACTAACCTAGCCCCCTTATCATCTTGCTGGCTGCTTGTGACCTGGATTGGTCACTGTCACATAGAAGATACTGGGCTTGATGAACCTTTAGTCTGATCAACATAGCAAAATCTATCAGTATATTCATAAGAAACAAGATGCATCAGTATAGTATGTTCATAAGAAAAAAGATGCTGGCAAAAGAACTCAAAGTTGTGGAAAGGCACAAATTAGGGAATTGATGTAAAAAGAATTACAAAGTCCTCCCAGAGCATGGTAAGGGTGGTTATCGAGAAATAGAATAGAAATAGATATCGAGAATTGTGCATGATGCATGGATTTGGAGCTCTCTCCAATTTGATGTTTCCTCCTGAAGAACTGGGTTGAGGAAATGGTGAGTTTTATCCAATGCGAATGTTTATTGGTTGCTTTGCTTCACTTTGAGAATTTATGGAAAGTGGTAATTTTGGTAGATCCTACTTATTTGGGATGTTTTGGGTCACATTGACTGACACAGAAATTGAGATAAGTACAGCTATACTGTGATCCATCGGCACTGTTCATATATCAGCATTACATGTATGCTGTTTGTTCTATGTCTAGTTATGTTTTCTTGATGAAGACACAGCAATGTGTGGGTCACATTGTTGGTATACATCATCTTTATATTATGTGAACAAGAGCAGTGCAATGATGGTTTTCATCCAGTCTCTTTGAATGATGACTCTATTGTGTGAATGAGCACTCTATAAATTTGCAAATTAAATATTTAGATGCTTAAGTATTATTATAAAATGATGTGCTTTATTTATATTCTAGGATTAATATCGGAAATCTGTACCATTGATTCTTTTAATTACCACCAAGATCCTGCCTGCTTCATGTTGTCCCACTAAACTGAATGACCAAGCAAGGATGAGACTCATATGTGAGGCAACCAAGAGGCCAATAGCAACTTTGAATGAGCTATAGGCTTCAATGACCAAGACATTGAAATGTGCACAAGAAAACAGTAGCCCAAACCCTCTGCAAATCTGGTCTATATGGTAGGGTGGGAAGAAGAAAGGCAGTACTCAAAAAAAAAAAAGCACACTTTGATTCAATTTGAAGTATACAAACAACACTCAGTAACCATGTGGCAAAAATTGCTTTAAATGTTTTATTTTTGTAATTTAAAGATATATAATAAAAAATCATTCTTATACAAAAAAAGCAACATGTTAAATCTAGCCAATTACAGCTATGAAAAACTTCAAAGGAAATACGTTTTTACTTACTCCAGTCCACAATTGGGAAGGGGAGACAGGGCTGACTAAAAATAGAAAGGCAAATTTAAACACAAAAGGGCAAAAAGTAGCAAGACTGTTGAAAAATCCTATAAATCCAAATAAGAGACTATTAACCTACATTAATGCCATTAGCAAAAGCCTGAAAACCAGTCAAGTGAGCAGGATAAAAGAATATATATATACCAAACAGATTGATAAATTATACAGTTGTAAGGGAACTTAAGAAAAACCAATGCCCCCAACTGAACCATACCTGGTCTCAACTATTTCTCTTTTGAGCATCCCTAGACATAACTGGAAAGACATCTATACACTGAGAAATAATTTGTTACAATGTCTGCACAAATACCTTAAGCATCCATTCTTTCTCAGACAGCAAATGTAACCAATAGTTGAGGGGTTGCAATAGCAGAATCAGATTTATTCCAAGATACTAGAAATGTCCAAAATGTCCATTCTCAACAATTATCGCCTTGAATCTGCAAACTTAGTTTTTTGTTTTTTTGCCAGTAGGTAAATAGGCACAAATTATAGGGGGAACAGTTTCTACAGCAACTCCCAAAATGTCAAATATCTTTTAAACATATCTTGCAGTGAAACAAAAGGCAATTTAGGAAAATTGAGGAATCTAAGATTAGCTGCTTTAGAAAAATGTACCTTGCAACTTATGAACACCTTCTATTTTTATAACTTTTTAATTTAGTGTTCAGGCTTGCAAGAGAACTAAAAGCATAGCAAGACACATTTGAAAGAACAAGACCAAACATGGGTGATAGAACACAGTGACATTTATGCAGTGTATTTTTTCTAGCAAAAAAGGTGCCGGCACTCAAATGCCTGGCCACCCTTCAGGGGTGGGGAGATCACTGATGAACCCACCCCAAAATAGCCAGGCTCCCTGCAACCAGTCAGAAAATGTATGACAAGGCAGAATTGGTGTGTAGAGCCAGAGCTCTTTCATTAAAACTTGGGGACCATGGGTCAATTTTAGCAGACAATGGAAAAGGTGCCAGTACTCAGTACCCCCAAGTACCCCCTCAAGAAAAGCCCTGCATTTATGACATATACCAGTAAGAGAATGCACTGTTCAGGAGGCCAATGGTAGAACAGAGTGAGATCAACTATGAAAATAGGAAACAGACCAAAATCTATTCTGGACAGTAGCATATTCAGCACTGGTGCCCTTGAGATATTGCTTCAGTTCCTCAATGCTTGTGACTTCAAACATTACTCATGAGCCTCCAATGAGGAACAGTATCAAAGGTTTTGCTGTGATCCATGTGGACATCCAGCACATGTTCTCAATCCAATTCTTTTGCCAAAGAAACCTATCAGATTCATTTGGCATGACCTACCTTTGGTAAACCCGTTTCTGAGATCTTGCAACTCATTGGGTTATAGAAAGTTCACTATACTTTCTTCAGCATCATATCCATTTTCTTTCCTACCAAGGAGGTATGGCTTATCAGCCTTTAGTGTCACACCTCTTTCTGTTCCTATTTTGGTGAAGAGGGACCACATCAGCCTTTTCCCAATCCTACAGAACTTCCCTCATCTCCAAAGATCTATTTAAACAAATCCTTTAGAGGACCTGCCAAACCTCTTTTAGTTCTCTCATTATCCTGGGCCTTACTGCACGAGGTCCCATGGTTTTGTCCACTTTCAGTTTTGCAATATGTTCATGAACATTCTTCTCTTCCATGCTTTTTTGCCTTTGATTTTTTTCAACTCCATCAGTTTTATGCAGTGTCTTTTTTTGTATTACTCTTTTTGCATGTTTTGTGAACACTACCTTTTTCATAGGCTGACCAAAACCAGCGGGTCCGATTCTGACCCAAACCAAATCTGCGTTCTGGTTTCAACCAGAACTGTGGCCCTGCCTCTGCTGCAGGCCAGCCTCCCCGACAGCAAAAACACTTCCCCCGGGCCACCTACCAGTCCGAACTCCTCACCCCCCCCCCCCTACAGTAGGGTTTTAACCAGGTCTACCTTGTAAAAGCCCTGGTGGTCTAGTGGTGTCTTCGGGGCAGGAGCATTCTGTGACTCTGTGAGCAAGCACTGCAGTCTTAAGCTGAGACACTTTATATGCACCTTGAAACAGCCTGATTGGTGAAATTTTGGCCACAGTCGGTGTGTGCTGAATTGGAAGCTGAATTGCATGAATGTTCAAGAAGTCACATTTGAACTTTATTTATAATATCACTCGTATTTGGATCCAAGAAAACTGATTTCATTGGCGTTTTAACAATTAAATTCTCAAGGGGTTTTTATGCCGATGAAGTAAATGTTATCAGAGATATTCCTACCATATGCTCTTCTACAAATAAGAAGCGGAAGAAGTGTTCTGAGGCTTTTACCCCTGAGTTTTTTGTACTGCATTGTACTTAAGAGGTTTACAATTCTTGCTAGTTCTTTTATAGAAAGAATTAAGTTATACAGTGGGGGAAATAAGTATTTGATCCCTTGCTGATTTTGTAAGTTTGCCCACTGACAAAGACATGAGCAGCCCATAATTGAAGGGTAGGTTATTGGTAACAGTGAGAGATAGCACATCACAAATTAAATCCGGAAAATCACATTGTGGAAAGTATATGAATTTATTTGCATTCTGCAGAGGGAAATAAGTATTTGATCCCCCACCAACCAGTAAGAGATCTGGCCCCTACAGACCAGGTAGATGCTCCAAATCAACTCGTTACCTGCATGACAGACAGCTGTCGGCAATGGTCACCTGTATGAAAGACACCTGTCCACAGACTCAGTGAATCAGTCAGACTCTAACCTCTACAAAATGGCCAAGAGCAAGGAGCTGTCTAAGGATGTCAGGGACAAGATCATACACCTGCACAAGGCTGGAATGGGCTACAAAACCATCAGTAAGACGCTGGGCGAGAAGGAGACAACTGTTGGTGCCATAGTAAGAAAATGGAAGAAGTACAAAATGACTGTCAATCGACAAAGATCTGGGGCTCCACGCAAAATCTCACCTCGTGGGGTATCCTTGATCATGAGGAAGGTTAGAAATCAGCCTACAACTACAAGGGGGGAACTTGTCAATGATCTCAAGGCAGCTGGGACCACTGTCACCACGAAAACCATTGGTAACACATTACGACATAACGGATTGCAATCCTGCAGTGCCCGCAAGGTCCCCCTGCTCCGGAAGGCACATGTGACGGCCCGTCTGAAGTTTGCCAGTGAACACCTGGATGATGCCGAGAGTGATTGGGAGAAGGTGCTGTGGTCAGATGAGACAAAAATTGAGCTCTTTGGCATGAACTCAACTCGCCGTGTTTGGAGGAAGAGAAATGCTGCCTATGACCCAAAGAACACCGTCCCCACTGTCAAGCATGGAGGTGGAAATGTTATGTTTTGGGGGTGTTTCTCTGCTAAGGGCACAGGACTACTTCACCGCATCAATGGGAGAATGGATGGGGCCATGTACCGTACAATTCTGAGTGACAACCTCCTTCCCTCCGCCAGTGCCTTAAAAATGGGTCGTGGCTGGGTCTTCCAGCACGACAATGACCCAAAACATACAGCCAAGGCAACAAAGGAGTGGCTCAGGAAGAAGCACATTAGGGTCATGGAGTGGCCTAGCCAGTCACCAGACCTTAATCCCATTGAAAACTTATGGAGGGAGCTGAAGCTGCGAGTTGCCAAGCGACAGCCCAGAACTCTTAATGATTTAGAGATGATCTGCAAAGAGGAGTGGACCAAAATTCCTCCTGACATGTGTGCAAACCTCATCATCAACTACAGAAGACGTCTGACCGCTGTGCTTGCCAACAAGGGTTTTGCCACCAAGTATTAGGTCTTGTTTGCCAGAGGGATTAAATACTTATTTCCCTCTGCAGAATGCAAATAAATTCATATACTTTCCACAATGTGATTTTCCGGATTTAATTTGTGATGTGCTATCTCTCACTGTTACCAATAACCTACCCTTCAATTATGGGCTGCTCATGTCTTTGTCAGTGGGCAAACTTACAAAATCAGCAAGGGATCAAATACTTATTTCCCCCACTGTATATATTTGGTCTCTTTCTTCTTCTGAGAGAATTTATCTTTTTGGGCAGGACAGGGACTGACAGGAGGGACTCCCAGTTCTTCACCTGAAAGTACCACAGACTTCAGGATAACCCTTCTTATTCTCCATAATCTTAGTAGGGCACATAGAAGGCAAATCTTGGATGTGGAAGGCCTCTCTAGACTAGAACTTGCTTTCTATCCTGGTGAGCCTCCTTTGTATCTTCCATCAATCCAAATGCCAGTTATCTGAACAACAGTCATCTTGGATTCGGATTCTTCAAAAAGCCAAGGCATTCCATCTCTCAAGTTGAAGACCACCCCCCCCCCCCAAATAAATACTTCAGATTATTTTCTGAATAAATGCCAAGGTTACAAAGACTCTGGGGAAGGTAAATTAACACTTAATGGACCACTTCTTGCAAGAGGTCCAAGCTTTTGCAATCTGCTATTATTTAGGAATGTTTTAAAAATAGGGTTTCTATCAAAATACTCAACGAATTAGTCTTTTTGTATCATTT
Organism: Microcaecilia unicolor; assembly: GCF_901765095.1. Taxonomy (NCBI): domain Eukaryota; kingdom Metazoa; phylum Chordata; class Amphibia; order Gymnophiona; family Siphonopidae; genus Microcaecilia; species Microcaecilia unicolor. Next base: position 253,408,916 of record NC_044035.1, on the reverse strand, counting down.
TGACTGTGTCATTTGCCTCAGTCCACCAGCATCTAGATTTGTCCTCATTCTCTGACTCTTCCTCTTCATAGCTCAATCTCTGGTTTCTTCTCGTCTTCCAATTTCTATCCAGAAGGAACAAGCTCTCCTATCAAATATCATCTCTTACTTATTTCAACAGCTATTACAAGGCACACTGGTAGTGGAGATAATCTACTTCTTGACCTCAAGATGAGCCTTGTCCTAATAACAGTAATGCTATTGCTTTCTGGCCCTGAATTTCAGCCCATAGCAACTCAGCCTTCCCACTCAATCCATAAAAAACTAGAAAACTGTGGGGGTTAAAATTAGTGCAATCACAGAGTTCTACCACTCCTCTCAAGCTGTAATGTAGTATCTTCTACTGGGCTGTGCAATAACTGTTGCTCTTCAAACTATGTGCAGCTGTGCCAGAAAAACATCAGCTATACTGTATAAAGTGCAGACTAGCAGAGAACAGTTCATAGGATAAGGGCCATCAGCAGCTGCACCAATGGCTCCTCGTTCCCATTTGATAGGACTCATTAACTGTCACTCCAGTGGCTTCCTCTTAGTAACTTGCAGGATAGTGTCTACAATTACTGCATCTCTGCTGGAAAATCATTGAGTTACCAAAGTCTCCAGATCATGCATTCATGGGCGGATGCATTTCAGCTGAAACTTAATGCAGAAAAAACCCAATGCCTAATACTCACCTCTCAACATAACAAAAACAAATTCACCGCCATTAATACTCCAAATCTGAACTTTCCAATTTCAGATACCCTAAATATTCTTGGAGTGACCATCGACCGACACCTAACTCTCGAGAATCATGCGAAAGACACAACCAAGATGTTCCACTCAATGTGGAAATTAAAAAGAATAAGACCTTTCTTCCCAAGGACAGTTTTCCACAACCTGGTACAATCAACAGTACTCAGTCGTCTAGAATAGTTAAGGCTGCAATGCACTCTATGCCGGCTGTAAACAACAAATAATCAAGAAACTTCAGACAACCCAGAACACTGCAGCTAGACTTATATTTGGTAAAACTAAATATGACAGTGCTAAACCCCTACGAGGAAAAACTACACTGGCTCCCACTCAAAGAACGCATCACATTCAAAATATGCTCCCTAGTCCACAAAATCATTCACGGAGATGCACCAGCCTACATATGTCAGACCTGATAGACCTACCCCCCAGGAATGCTAAAAGATCATGTTATACTCCCTTCGAGAAAAGCTGCACTGGCTCCCAATCAAAGAACGGATCATCTTCAAAATCTGCACTTTAGTACATAAAATTATATACGGCGTAGTCCCAGGATACATGATAGACCTTATAGATCTACCAATAAGAAACAGAGCCCGATCGTCAAGATCATACCTAAACCTACACTACCCAAATTGCAAAGGACTGAAATACAAAACAACTCACACATCCGGCTTCTCCTACATACGAGCACAACTATGGAATGGCCTCCCAAAAGCGGTGAAAACAATCCAAGATCACCTGAACTTCAGGAAATCACTAAAAACCAACCTCTTCAAAAAGGCCTATCCCAATGACCCCACTTAAACCTCTTCACCCAGGAACATAACATGACTAATGATCGCACCGGACATCACGTAATCTTCATCCTTTCCAATCCTCCACATATACCTCATTCGATCTCTATACAACCCGTATTTGTTGTCAACCGACTGGGCAAACGCCTTCGACAGTATTATGTAAGCCACATTGAGCCTGCAAACAGGTGTGAAAATGTGGGGTACAAATGCAATAATAATAGTAATAATAATAGTGTTAAAGCATTCTAGAATCCAGACTAAGGCTGGATAACTTGCAGAATATTGCCTTTACCTGTTGGGCCCTATTGGAATAGTTAAGAATGCATGTAATTCAGCTTAACATATCAAAGAGAACCTCTCCCCCACAAATGGGTAACCTTAAGAAGGGTTAAAAACCCATCATCTTCACTACTGATTATGTAATACCAGTTGTATCAGGTACTACTACTTATTAACTAGCAATTGTATAATGTCTCTTCCTTTCTGTAATACGTTGTTGCTCTTGATGTCATTTTCTCTTCAGTCTCTGAAAGAATATTTAAAAATCCTTATGATGAAATACATTTCTTGCAAGGGGATGGGGTGAAGGATGTGGGTGACAGTTCCATTAACAAGGTATGTTCGATGTCTATGGCTGAAAAACAAAAACTGCAGGTCTACTGAAAAATGTGTGGCGCATCTAGATGAGGAAACAAATAGATCAATAAGGAGTCCAACTCCACAGGACACGGAGAGTAGAGGCTGCCAACAACCGTCACAGGAAGAAAAAGCCACCTCTAAGAAAAGTGTAGATGTTTGGCATGCCCAAGCCATGCCCCCTTAAAATCTTTGCAAAGTAAGGATCTCCATGTGTAAAATAGTGGTTTTCTGAAATTCTCGTTTACATGTGTAAATGTCATACTTTATACGTGATGATGCTTCTAAAATAACCTCCATAAGTGTATCTAGATTTTCAGAAAGCATTTGATGACGTTCCTCATGAGAGGCTCTTGAGGAAATTAAAAGGCATGGGATAGGAGGCAATATCCTATTGTGGACTGGGAACAGGTTAAAAGGTAGAAAACAAGAGAAAAGTTAAATGGCTAATTTTCTCAATGGAGAAAGGTGAGCAGTAGAGTACCCCAGGGGCTTAGAGCAAAATAACTGCTCTTTTAACAATATTTATAAAAGATCTGTAAATAGAAGCAAGGTGATCAAATCTGCAGATGACATCAAAGGGCTCATTTTCAAAGGACCTAAGACTTACAAAGTTCTATAGGTTACTATTGAGCTCATTTTCAAAAGAGAAAAACGTCCAAAAAGTATTTTCAAAATCAATTTTTATACGTTTTTCTATGAAGTTCGTCAGAAGTGCGTTCAAATCACAAGGGGGCACGTCAGGGGTGTGTTAAGGTTAAGAGCGAGATCTGGGCGTTCCTAATACTTGACGTTTTTCAGCCATAATGGAACAAAACAAAAACATCCAGGACTGAAACGAAGACATTTTGAGCTAGAACTGTCACCCTCACAAAAATAAGATTAAAAACATTACTTGCCAGCCTCAGATATTATTCTCAGGTCCATTAGAACAGCACGCAGGTCCAAGGAGTAGTCTAATGGTGGGTGCAGTGCACTGAAGACAGGTAGACCCAGGCCCATACCTCCCCCTTCCTGTTACACTTGTGGAGGAAACTGTGAGCCCTCCAAAGCTCACCAGAAACCCACTGTACTCACATGTAAGTACCCCCTTCACCTATTAGGGCTATAGTAGTGGTGTATAGTTGTGGGTAGTGGGTTTTGGGGGGCTCAGCAGAAAAGATAAGGGAGCAATGGTGAGATGTGGACCTGGGAGCATTTTATGAAGTCCATTGCAGTGCCCCCAAGGGTGCCCTATTGCTTTCCTGGGATGTCTGGGGGACCAGTCTACTAAAAATGTTGGCTCCATCTACATCCAAGTGGCTTGAATTGCACGTGGGGCTTCCTTTTTTCAAAAATGGACCAAAAACAAAACGTCCAAATCACAAAACCATCTTGAAAACAGTATTTTTGAAACAAAACAAAAAAAGACAGATGTTTTTCTTTTTTGAAAATGACCTCCTTTCCCTATTCAGATTTTGGATGATTTTTGCAAAACGTCCAAAGTCGGAATTAGATGTCATATCGAAAATGCTCCTCTATGTAACTTTGAAAATATGCCTCCAAATGAATCAAAGTTGTTAAATTGCAGGATGATAGTGAAAATGTCAGAACAGTATGAAACTTGGAGACTAGACATCCAAATGGCAGATGGAATTTGTGGTGGACAAGTGTAAAGTGATACACATAAGGAAAAATAACCCAAATTATATCTAAGTTCACACTAGGAGTCACCAACCAGGAAAAGAATCTAGCCATCATCTGGACAATATGTTGAAATCTGCTCACGGTGCAGTGGCAGGCTGGCAGCTAAAAAAAAGCAAACAATATTAGGACAGGAATAGCAAATAAAACAAAGAATATAATGCTTCTGTATCACTTCATGGTGTGTCCATACCTTGAATATTATTTTGCAATTCTGGTCACTGCATCTCAAAAAAAAAATAGCGGAATTAGTAAATTCAAATAGATTGTTTACTTTCAAAAACAACAAACAAACCAAAACCACACATAAAGATGCCATGAAGTTACTAATAGTACATTTAAAACAAATAGGAAAGTGGATGGCAGCTTTGCGCCCAGACTGTGGAATTTGGAGGGAATTTTCATAAATGATCACCTGAAAGCAAAATGAATGCTTGATGAGAAACACAGAAAATGAGATGTGAAGTTTAATGCTAGTATTAATTATCATCAATATATCAAATTTTAATTTACTTGAGATAGGGCCTTTCAGAAGTTACAACAGTTTGCATTCAAGATGATCTTACAACACTGTACTAAAATATACATCTCTCTCATTTCACACAAAAATTGAACATATGACACTTTTTCTTTCAAGCAACAATATGGCTTTTAGGAAGGGTTTATAAACTTGGTTATTCTGTAAATGACAGGTTTAAGACTACTTAATATAATTTGGGGGACAGGGTTATTTTATGTTGTAATGATATAGGTCATTCTTATTTGTTTTTAATTGTACTTTGTTTCGAGACTCCATCATGGAGACGTAAGCAGATTATCAAAACTGGGAGGAAAAAAGCCCACTGCCGGAAGATGTGGTAAAAGCTGTTAGTGTAGCTGTGTTTTAAGACTCAGCTGAGTTCATGGAGCAAACGTCCATAATTGACTTGGGGGAAGCCACTTTTTGATGGACATTTGCTCTGACCCAGTATGGAAGTTCTTATGTTCTTTTTCCTTTTGTGTTACAGTACTTTTGTAATTTAAGATATATAAGATATTCATGTTATGTTTTCTTCTGTGATCTGTGTTGTACTGCAAAGTAAAGGCAGAATGTAAAATACAATGAAACAGGTGTTTCAATAAGTTAGCTGTATTCTTTCACCAATCATCATGGACTATTACTATGCTGGGGAGAGGGACTTTTCAAAATAAGACTGTTGACTCATAACTGGAGATAGATGTTGCTCCTATCTGAACTGCATTTTTTCTTTGTTGCTATCTGTAGAGCAACAAAGAAAATAGCATTTATGATTCATGTCTCCAAAATCCTCAGTAAAACCTAGACAGTCCTTCCAGTTCTCTAAGAAAATTCAAATTAATATAACTAAAGTAAAATCCTCTGCAATACAACTAATTCACACTAAGCTGTTCTGAAGCACAAAGTAGGGGAAGAATGAAAGTGGAGGAGGAGAAAGCACTCAAAGATCACACATACACACATTTGTTTGTGTTTTTAATATCATTTTCAGGCTAAACTACATTTTATTTAATGCAAATTACAGTACCAGTAACTATTTCTGAACAGAGTCACATAGAACAAAATGTATTTACAGCAGGGGAAGGAGTAAGAGAGAACAGGACCAAAACATTAAGCATACTTTCCACAAAAAAAAAAAAAAAAAATTAAAAATGAAATAAAATTTCAGTCACAGAGGCATTCAAGTAGTAATAATCGTATACAGTTTTCTTTAATCAAGACATTTTGCTCGTGTATACAATAGTTTATATATAACCCACAGTCCTTAACTTTTTTATTTTTAATATATCTTTTGATTCTGTTCAGATAGTAGTGGTCACGCTAATTTGTGTGTAGGCCAAGTAATCCATCAGCAGCACACTTATGAACTCAAGTTTTATAAGCAAGCAAAAATATATAGCAAGAAAAACTACACAAAGAAGCTACATTTTAAAACAAAACCCACAGGTAACTGCCCTTATTTTGCAATCTCACCGAGTCCCTGTTTTGCTTTTTATTGCAGTTTTGCCAAAACAAAGACAAACTATGATCATTTAAAATGAACCCCTCCTTTCCCTTCCCCCACCCTTGTAAGGACCAAAAGGATCTAGTTTACTTGCAAGAAAAAAAAATTGGATCCTGATTTGTTACTTTTCTGTGCTTTTTAAACTTAGTGGCTTAGGAACAAGGGTTATCTTGGTGAAAGTGAAGTCCTTGATTATGTTATATGATTCTATTCCTCACACCCAAATACAACACTATCATTCAGAATATATTTCAAAAGCAACAGAAGAACAAGCAAATGGGACCTATTAACATTAAGAAAACAAAGGATTATAATGTCTCAAATTTGAAAATTAAAACATCTAAAATGAAGCCCACTGGGGGAGATACTACTCAGACTGTACCCCAGACACACACACAGTGGACATACAACCTTTTAAGATATATGCTCACATATTTTCTCAAACCAAAAACCTCACATCTAATACGATTATCAAGAAAAATGGTTAGAAGAGCAGTAACCTTTGGTTTATTTTTAAAGTTTTTATAAAAATTCAAGATCACCTTGCTGGATTACTTGGTGGGAAACACAAACGACCTGATCTTTACCATAAGCCCTTCAACTGGGCTAACTGACCATTGAACAGGCACAGTGGGTCCAAAAAGGTACTTTTCTTCAATTATCCCCAGGTCCTATCCCATTTACAAAACCCAGTTTTCTCAACTTTTCCTCAGCATGCTAAGAAAATGGGTTTAAAAACTTCTACACATCACAGGAGCAGGGGAAGGTTAGGGAGACGAGCAAAATTGACCTAAGTCACTAGCCACCATCTACAGGATTGGTGCCACACACAGAATGAGGGATTATGATAAATAAAGTTGGTTACTGCCAATGGTGGACATAAATGAAGTCTAAGCCATGGCTTGAACAAACAAATGTAGGATTATTTTTTTCTGCTACTGAAAATGGTATTACAAACCTTAAAAAAAAAAAAAAAATCTTAGAGTACTTCAGGGTTTGGGAAATAAGGACACAATGTGTAGAAGGGAAAAAGGAAAATTTTGAAACCCATGGAAGCAAAGGCACTCCAAACTATATAGATACACTATACATTGCTAAAGTTATTGTTACAATAATACAGGCTGGCACCTACTGTACAGAATTAAAACTATATGGCTTTAACAAGCTCGTCTACTTATACTTGTCTGATTATTAAACAGAATCACTGCCCTGAATGGTAACATTTTGCTCATTAATAACAGTTCCTGGGTCCACATATTTACATAAAAAATAAAAAAAACATTAAAAATTAAAATAAAAAAATGTACAAGCTTGGATTTGGTGGGGAGCTTTATATTTACATTTTTTTTTGTTTTGCTTTTTATTTTAAGGTTTCTCTTTTTTTTTTTAATTTTTCTTAATAAGGATCTGGAATCTCAGGTGTACAAAATAATTCCAGCCAAGATCCTTTATGAAAGCATCTGATTTGACTGCACCCCCCCACCCATTAAGCAAGAAAATGTAATAAAAATATAACTTCTTCATTTTCTGTATTACCCTTTCTTCCCCATGAAGAAAACACATAACCAAAAAAAACAAAAACAAAAACACAAAGTGGCTCCTTAAACAAGCAAAAATCTTTTGTAGCAAAAATTGGTAATAAACTGTCAGCAAAAGTCCATGCTAATACAGGGTGTTAATTATCTGTTCTAGCCAGCTAGTTATACAACGCATTCGCCTGCACTGACGCCCTGTATCCTCTTCCAGGTCTTGAAAGTATGGTCTAAGAGTGTTTGTGTGCATGTGCTTCAAATACATACTTCCAGATTTGCTTACTGACCAACATCTTTAATTAAGACTTTTTTTAAAGCTTTATTTAGGTCCTTGATACATGTTGAGCACCTCAGACATATCCTTTCCTCCACCATTAAAAATCTGAAAAGAACTAATGGGCCTTGTAGTTAAGCCAAATAAAGGGAGAGTAAAACCTGTAAACTTATTTTATAATCCAACAGATATATCTGAGGATGTTATCTCTCTCTCATTAAAAAAAATGTTCCAACTTTCGTGGCTACTGGGACTGAAAAGCATTTGCATTATGCACTTCATCTTTTTGTTGCTTTGTGGTTGGCCTTAGTTGTGATGGGGGCATCAAAGCAGAAAGGAAACTGCTGTAAAGTGGGAAAAACAAGAGACCATTTTGTGTCTGAAAAATCAAAGATCAAGCAAGTATCCAGATGCAACTGGATGAATTAAAGGTCCATTTTGTTTATTCTGAATGAATATATTCAACCCACAAGGTGGTGGTCCTCATGAGTACTGATGAGTTATTTTTATGTAATGCAAAGACTGATTATCCTCTTCAAGGAATATTGCTTTTAAATGAGCAAACAAAAATCCGATGCTTGAACCAATCTCAATTTAACACCTTACCCCGTATTTAACAGAAGCATGTATTCTTATTTCTTTCACTTTCATATGCTAGACAACATATTAAAAAAGCACTGAATATATGTATACATGTATGTACACACCCATATTATATACAATGGTATCTGGAGTGTGTGCGTATATATACAAATACATAAACGCACACATTTATGAAGTCCACTTTCTTACACGTCAGTAGGTACAGGTAACTGGATATTTTGATGCTCAGTTTATTGTCTACCATTTCAATATCATAATAGCATATCTGACATGCAGCAATAAATAAGGATAGATAAAAAAAAAAGCATGAGGTTAAAAAAAATTAAATACAAAGTCTAGATCTGGGTTTAAAATTAAAACTATAGTGTGGATATTTGCAATCCTGCCTTCTCTCAATAAAATTAATTAAAAAATAAACCAGTAGATTGTTAACAGTTCACATTATAAAACTGCTGTGTCAGCAAGCCCAGAGGCAGTAGCTCGAAAGCACCTTCCATAGTCGCTGTGTCAAAGGGCATCTAAATGGCCCTCCACTGCAGACATGGTCTGGGTGCCTCCTTCTCTGAACAGCAGAGTTGACTGGCCCACACATTGTTGCTACAACTGAGCTCCACTGAAGCTAGCTAAATTTTGATTTTTTTTTTTTATACTGAAACTGTTTGAAGGACTTTTTCTTCACCATCTACTGAGACCAGCTCTTAATTGATAATATTTAATTAAAACAAAACATCTTTTACTGGAAACATCAGACTTCAATCGTACTTTTTTTTAGCCCTAGCTATTCGTGCTCTTTCTCGCTTTCTCCTGCACAACCACCTGTAGCCAAAGACAATTCTTCAAAATCCAAACATGAGGTTCAAACATAGAAGAAATGATTAGACTGGTTTTCAGTTTCATTTGCTAAGCTCCCAACCAAATTCAGACTGAATGACACTAAAGCCTCAAGACTTCACTTTATAAAGGGGAAAAATATGACGGAAAAAACAGACAAAAGGGGAAGGAGGAACAAAGTTAAATCAAGTTGAGCAAAAGGCTAAATTTTTCTTCATCATTGCCATTGGGAGGGTGAACACGAGGCAAAAGTCATATTTGGAAACACAGCAGCAGATGCTGAATACAAAGACTGCCACGGGAGAGAGGTATTTCTCTTCCTCAGCATCAATCCCCCCATTCTCTCCTACCTCCTAGGATTCCCTCATAGTAAGCTTACAGCAAAACTGACTGGTATTGATATAAAGATTAAATAATAATAATAAAAAAAAACTGAACCACTAAAAGGAACAGATTTTTCTTTTAAAAAAATCATTCTTCTTCTTTTTAATATTTTCTCTCAAAATCTGACCAGTGTTGCAGAGTGAGACTCAATAACTGGTGCTTTTCCAACCCTCCCCCATGCTGCTGTGGCCCCTGATTTATTCAGGTAGAGTTTGAGGCAGATGCGGAAGCTGCATTGTTGGTCTGTCCACGGTCTCCAGCATTTGCTTCTGTTGAAAGAGGAATGGGAGAGAAATGATTTACAGAGAGGTACTGGTGTAACTGAATACAACATATTTAAAATTTTCAACATAAAAGCAAAATTAAGGAAAGTTTTTTTCAAAAATAGCTGCATATACACTTAAAGATTTATATCTTCAGAAATAAGTTTATAAAATGTATTTGGGCAAAGTGTGTAACCACAGCGTTCAAGGGATTCAATGAATCTCCAAAGCCCTGCTGTGACATGATCTTTTTTTCTTTTTGGAAAATTTGCAACAGCAGCTGCCCCTCCCTTGCTCCCCCCTCCCTCGATGTGCATCCAGCACCTTTGTCTTTCCCTCTTCCCCCCCACCCCCCCACCACCCAATAGTCTGGCATCTCTTATGCCTGCCTTCTCCTGCCCCCAGCAACCCCCCCCCCCCCCCACCCAAGCTGGATCTTTCAGACCTGGGCTCTTGACTGACTGATGCCAGAGCCTTTCCTCTGCTGTATCCTGTCTATGTATAAACAGGAAGTTAGAAGGGGTGGGATGTTGCAAAGGAAAGACCCCAGCACTAGCACAGGCAGCATGCTATTGTACCGCTCCTGGCAAAAAACTCAGGTTTGAAGGACTTGGGGGGGGGGGGGGGGGGCGCTGATGGAGGAACAGAAAGTGAGAGATGCTGGACCTGTGGGGGTGGGGAGGAGGGGGCAAGACACAAGAGATACAGGACTAAGGGTAAGGGAACCAGGGAAAATGGAGATGGATTTTTTTTTTTTTTTTTTGGGGGGTGGGGGGTTATGTAGAGGGGGTATATAATGGACTATCTGGGGCTAGAGAGTGGGGGATAGGCCAGACCATGGGGAGAGAGTAAGGGAGACAGGTTGCACTGTTGGGGATAGAGGGAAGAGAGGAAGGAGGGTGAAAAATACTAGACCCACAGAGGGAAGGAAAGATTCTGGATGGGGGGAGGATTACAGAGGAGAAAGACAAAAATGCTGGACCACATGGGGGTTGGGATAAGGAATAGGAAAGATCCTGGACCATGTTGAGCAGGAAGGACAGACAGAGGAATGAAGCTGGACATGGGGAGGGACAGGGACACAGAGAGAGGAGAAAAGCTGGACATGGGGAGGGTTAGAGATACAGAGAAGGGTGATGATAGGTACAGGGACACAGAAGGTCAATGCTGGACAGGGAGAGGGTAAGGAGACAGAGGCACAATGCTGAATCTGCATCTGCAGGAGGGGGGAGGGGAGGCAATGGACATAGGAAATGCTGGATGGCATAGGGACACAGACATGATATGGATGAAAGAATAGGAAAGCAAAGATGATCAGGGACACAGAGAGGAGATGCTGAACATGGGGGGAGGATAAGGCCACAAAGGGGAGATGCTGAACATATAGCTCATATAGCTTAGTAAGGTCTGATGGAACATATACCCCCAAATACTTGAGCTCTTCTTTTGCTAGTGGCAGTAGCAGTTTCTGTTCTTTAATCATTTGGGACAGGGGTGGACAGGGAGACACAGATTGATTTGTGTTGAGTCACATGCAAAGGCTGGCTTCTTGAGGTCTGTTTAATTTGTCTACATATTTCTATATCTAGTTTGTGGTCAATGATTCTGCATTTGGTCTCCATGTTCCATTTGTATGACCGGGACTGGATATTGTTAGCATGAATTTTCTATTTAGTGATTTGTAGTAATTTGGCTTATTCATTTTTATTGAAAGATGTATTGATGTTCTATGGTGCTGGGTCTGCTGAGCCCCTTCTGTTTTTGTGAGGGTGGGAAGTGGTATGTTGATGCCATTGAACCCATCTTGTTGTTTGGCACATGTATTGATTCACTGTTGCTCTGTGTACTGCTACTATCATCCAATCTTTTCATATCTAAGTAGTAAGATACAGAAGTCTAATTTTTGAAAGGCTTTTTTCACAGAAGAGCATGGGCATATACCTTTGATAAATCAAGTCAAGCAGACGTTTGTGCCTCAAGATTCACCCGATGTGCTATAAAAGTCAAATAATATATTTTCCAAAATCACTTGTTCGAAAATATTTTTGGAATAAGTCCCGAGTACTTAAGTGCAAGGGGGGGGGGAAAATGGTAGAAAACAGAAGTGGTATGACTCTTAGGAAGGAAAGTTTTAAGACTGATAAGCTATAGCTCACCTGGGGCTGCTGTAACATTTGTAGGGGTTGAAGCAACTCCTGGACCCCGAGCATGAACAGGGATGAGAACGGCAGCCAGAGAGGGGTTACCTGACAGCTCTGGGGGAGATACAGTACAGCACCGTTAACATATACTTTCCAAAAGACTTTTTCACCTTGTCTATCACAGAAACTAGAAATGCACATAAGAACATAAGCGTTGCCATACTGGGACAGATCGAAGGTCCGTCAAGCCCAGTATCCTGTTTCCAACAGTGGCCAATCCAGGTCACAAGTGCCTGACAAGATCCCAGATCCCAGAAGAGTACAATACATTTTATGCTGCTTATCCTAGAAATGAAGCAGTGGATTTTCCGTCCATCTTAATAATGGCTTGTGGACCTTTTTTTAGGAAGATATCCAAACCTTTTTTTAAACTCCGCTAAGCTAACTGCATTTACTACATGCTCTGGCAATGAATTTCAGAGTTGAGTGAAGAAACAGTTTCTCCAATTTGTTTCAAATGTAGTATTTTATAGCTTCATTGTGTGCCTCCACCCAGTCCTAGTATTTTTGGAAAGAGTAAACAAGCGATTCATGTCTACCCGTTCCACTCTACTCATTATTTTATATACCTCTATCATATCTCCCCTCAGCCATCTTTTCTCCATGCTGCTTCAACCTTTCCTCATAGCGAAGTCGGCCCATCCCCTTTATCATCCAAGCCCACTAGTGACCAGTTCACATACCATGTGTGGAGGTTACAAAGTGGTCATATGGTTTCACCACTTTGCTTATTATGGCATGAATGCAAGATGACATGGCCACCTATGAGTTTCTAGTGAGGAAAATGTTTCTGGTTCAGTTTTTAATTCACCTGGCCTTTTCCCCCCTCAATTACTGTTAGGACAAAGATGCAAGGATTCAGGCCTCAAATGCTGTGAACTGCCCAGGTTTTCAGGATATCTTTAAGAACATAATAGCGATATTGGGTTAAATCTAGCCTAGTATCCTGCTTCCATCAGTGGCCAATCCAGGTCACAAGTACCAAGCAGAAACCCAATTAGCAGCAACATTCCATGCTACCAATTCTGGGGCAAGCAGTCCCCAATAACAAACTACCCTTAATGAATATACATGAGATATTTGCATACAATGAAGGTTAATATCCATGTACATCTCTCATGCATATTCATTACCTTACCAAACACGTAACTACATATAATATGTATAATAATTTCAACTTCAGCTTTATTTTTATAACACTTAAAAAAAAAAAAAAAAGTATTCCAAATGATGAATTTACCTATGAGGCATATTTTCAAAGCACTTTGGGAGGCTAAGTTCCATAGGTTTCTATGGAACTTTGGGAGGCTAAGTGCTTTGAAAATGAGCCTGCAAACCTCCTCTAGCTACATTCATTCTCATATCCTTACCACACAACACATACTGATTCACACTAAACAATCACACTGGAATTCAACAATAAAAGAATATCTCACTCTTTCTGTTGAAGTAATGGTATATACAAAAATGCATAAAGCACTTTGTCCTCTACAGGTTTTAGCATATTTTTTTACCACTCTTGGCAAACACTGAAAAAGTCAACTGGCTGTGTTAACAAGTCCCATTATAAACTTGTTTGCTTATTCATATAGCAATTAAATATCTATCAGCGCCTTCAGTGACTGAGTGGCAAACTTATCTCGTTTATGATATTGATCCGACGTCGCAATTCCCTTTCCACTTCCGTTCTAAGTCCAATAGTCTCAAGTCTGGCGTCAAACCCATATGCATATTCAATAGGGATATCCTGAAAACCTGGGCTGTTTGCAGCACTCAAGGCTTGAACTCATGCATCCCTGTGTTAGGATCTCTACCTCCTTTATTCTGTAGACTCTACCTTCTCCAGCTTATAATGTCCCTCCCCATCTGCTTAAGTGTTCGATCATTTCATGAAATGCTTTGGGAAGTCCTATGAGTGGAGGAGCCCAGTGGTTAAGGCAGTGGGCTGAGAATTAGAGAAGCTAGGGTTCAAATCCCACCAACTCTCCTTGTGATCTTGGGCAAGTCACTTACCCTCTTATTGCCTCAGTTACAAGCTTATATTGTAACTTGAGCTACAAATGAAAAAGGTAGAAGCTAACTGTAAAATCCAGCCCCTTCCCCCTAAAAGGCTGAAAAAAATGGGATATAAGTGTAAGGTTTGATTACACAAATGAGAAAGCAAGAACATGCAGTGAGTTGTTGCACTTCTTATAGCTGTACACTAAGCATAAGAACAAAAAGATAGCCATGCTAAATTAGACCAAGGTCCATTGAACCCAGCATCCTGTCTCCAATAGTGGCCTGCCTAAATCACAATCAGCTGACAAACACATGCTGCACTGAATTATCATCAATTAAATGAGATGAATGATTCACACTACAAATCTTAACAGAGAGTAAAGCACTTTGTGCAATCAAGAGCTTAAGGAATAGTAAACCAAAGTATAATGTATAGGAAAGAAAGGCTACTCCACCTAGCATGTAGTATATTAATATTCGCATCCAATAATTGTGTGCAATAAATAACTGACCGATTCCTTAAGTTTACAATGGCATTTCTTGATCTGACATATTTCAATGCAGTACAGAATTGGGATAGAGTGGCAACATCAGCTGTTTTAAACACTGCAAATTCACCGATCAGTAAACAGAAGATCCAGGACCAACCCAAGAGTAACTGATGCCCTAGGCAAGCCTTCAACTTTATTATCACACCATGCTGGCTCAAGGCCTTGTCCCTTCCAAAAGTGGCCTGCATCTCATCTCCCCTTTCCCTCTCTACCCCCCCTCCCCCCACAAATTGGTCAGCATCTCTCCTCCCCTTTCACCCTCTATCCCCACATCTCGAGGTAGCCAGCACCTGTCCTTCCCCTCATTACTCAAACCCCACCCAAGTTGCCAGCATTTGATCTCCCCTTCTGACCTCCACCCCCTTCCAGGCCTTCTGTTACCATGTATTTCCCCAGCAAAAGAAAAAAAAGCACAACAGGGTCTTCAAGACTGGAACAATCAAGAGAGCCCTTTATTCATAAAGACTCGACATGGGCCGTGTTTCAGCATACCAATGCCTGCCTCAGAGGTCCAAGGATACAATCGCTCTCGAAAATAAAGACAAAAGGGACGAAGAAAACTCCCTTAAGCAATTCTACAAGTACACTCAACTGGATGATTAAAAAATGCTGTAGCTTATCTATATCTGTTTCCTGCAAGGATGGCAAATCCAACATGAATCTTACTAGAGTCCTGCTTTTTTCTTTTACTGTTTGTGTACTTTTGAACCCTCTCTTTTGTTACCACACTATCCTCACCCAGGTGTGAAGCTGCAAGAGGCCTGAGTGCTGCGCAGGATTTTTAAGCATAGACCTGCGCTCAAGCATTGTCCAACAGTGTTGTTTGGGGCAGGAACACAGCCCCCACACTCCTGCTCCATGCGGCACCTCTCTAAAATGGCTGCTATGACCTCTTGTGGCAGCTCGAAGTACCACAAACTCCACGAAAGTTCGTGGCAGCCATTTTAGACCGGCATCACAAGGGGGCTGCACTCCTGCCAACGACCCCACTGGACCACCAGGACTACAGGTAGGCCTGGGGGAGGAAGGCTTACTTGCACAGCTGGGGGAAGTGGAGGGGTCTTGGCACGGGCTATGGGCAGTGGGGAAGGAAAGAGGGGCCATTCGCGGGGGGGGGGGGGGGGGGGGGGGGTTAGAGGGGGCTCAGGGGCTTTTTTTTTTTTAAAGAAGAAAAAAAAAAGTTATGTGAGTGCTGGCCCGATATTGAGAGACAGCACTCACTTAGCTAAGTGGCCTTATTTAGGACAGCTTTTGAGCTGTCATAAATTAAGCTGCTTAGCTATGAGGGTGCCAGCACCCTCATAACCTGGGGCTCCTCCCTAACTCCACCCCTGACCTACCCATTTTTTAGCTGGGTGGTCTGAGGGGATATTCAGTGGCACTCTCCAATTAAGTGCCACTGAATATCCCCACTTACGTAGCAAAAAGCGATTTAAGCGGGCAGGAGAGGCTCCTGCCCGCTTAAATCACTTTGAATATCATCCCCAACAAATATAAGCTAAAAATTTACATAATACTTAAAGAAGGGGGTGAGTTACTAGCAGCACATACTAACACCAGTAGATAATGACATCAGCACGCTCTGTTAACAAATGCCCCCAAAATGCACTGCATCCTAATAAAATTGAAGTTCATTTTCTCATTATGAGTGTTTTTATTATATATCTCATGTTGATAATCTAATTCTTGGAAGCATGTTTATTTGGTTAGACCAAATAGAAAAAACACACACCCACCAGACGATATCCATAAGTACGAATTTGAAATGTCTGTTTGAAGTTTGAAACAATTTGCTGAACTTCAAAGTTGCAGTCATTAAGTAGTAACAGCTTACTTGATTTTCTATTTTCCATTTCCATAAGCTGCTTTCTCAAGCAAGCTCAGTGTGCAATGAAAAGGGATGTTTTTCAGCCAATGACTGAAAAGCATGAAAACCCAGATTCTAATGCCCTATAGTAAAAGGGTTCCTTAAAATTTAAATTTAGGGCCCACTATTTAAATTATAGAATTTGAATTCATATTTGTGATCTTGTTATGAATTTATTAAATATTATAAGTGAACTGATTACAAGAAAAAAGATTAAGATTTGGAGTATTTATGTTGCAATATTGGGTGGTTTTTTTTTTATTTTGTCTAGCAACTTGCACACTCAATGTATTGAGAATGCCTGTCTGGGGGGTGAAATCTCAAAACTTAATACAAAGGGTTGAAACTTGGCACACAGGAAAAAAGTTTAAAAAGAGAGTTTGAAAATGGGCCAAATTAAACTTGGTGTTCTAGGGAAATAACCCTCTCCCCCACCCAAAATGGTCATATACATTTCTATGGAAGAAGGGTTTCCACTTCCAAAAAAACTGCCCCTACTTCACACTGTTCCCATCTCCCAAAACCACCCCATGAAACCTATAAATTGCTCCCTGCAACTTTACCACTATCCTGCAAACTGCCCCTACTAAGGCTGCATCAACCCGCAAACTGCTTCATACTCAAAATCTATCCTCTCTGTACCTGCCCCACACCCAAAAATTACTCTCCCTCAGCTGCAGCACCACACAAATTGCCACATCTGCAAAAAAAAAACTACCCCCACAATGCTAACCCACATCAAAAAAATGCCCCCTAACTGCCCCACCCCAAAACTATCCCCACACAAGTGCTCTAGCCCTGCATCATCACCTTGCAATATGCCCCACACCCAAAGACTATGCCTCCACCACCTGTCAAGATACACCCCATGTCAACTGCCCCATGACTGCAAGTTGTCCTGATCTCACACTAGCTGCACCCTCCCCGATACACCACACACACAGAACTCACAACAGACATATCCACACACCTGGAAGTGACTGGAAAGAGCATGAGCCATGCTCTGCATGCTTTTTCCTTACTTGTCATATAAAAAAAAAATTCAACCAGAATCACATGATATTTCTTGCTCACCAATGTGAGCTGCTTTAACCTAGAAAACCCTCTAGGTTTTCTGTTCTGAAAAATAATTCTTACATGTCCACTCTAATTTTCTGTATTCAGTTTGTGTGTACTGGATCAAAATGTGATTTATCACCCACTTAATCAGTGAGAAGCTGATTGCTTAGCTACATCCACACTTTTTGAATATCTTGTTACACATGTATAGATACTCAATCACAAGCATACACAGAATAGGTAATTTTGTATTTTATTTTATCTGATGTTATTTGGTAGCCTGTATTATGATATTTAACTAAATTTAATACACCTCAGTTTTGGCTTGATGGAAATACTTTTATGTAGAGTGGCTAAATTCAGAATTCTTAACCAGAAGTTAATGTCTAAATCGGTTGAGTATAAACTTGCGATATAGATCTGTAGTATGATACTACACAAGGGATTTGTAAACATTCTGCTTACCACTTTGACATTTGAACATTTTCTATTATAATCTATGGCTGGGACTTCAGGTATATGCCCCTAATTTACTTGCAAATCAAACTAAGACATCTCCCTTACAGTATGATGTAGTTATCTTAGGAGCTGTATCTCTTTTTTTACTTTGCAATCTCTTATCAAGGTGTACCTAAGACAGAGTTAAGTGCTGCAGAGTAAACAGAGAAACAGAAATTATATTTTTTTACTTCATTTTACTATCTGTAACTAGCCTTGGGTGTCCTTAAAATAGCATGTGATTAAAGTCAAAATAAATTATGCTAAATGAGAGAATTGTATAGCTAAGTGTTATTTTACCATGCTGATTTACAAGTCCCCGTAAGGCTAGGGGTACACCTCAACATCTGGGTTGCTGTTTATAGTGACCATTAACTTTCTGTAGGCAAATTACTACTATGGACAAGCTAGGATTATTATTTGGGGAAGACAATCCAGAAAAAAACAAAGGGCTCTCAAGTACAGAAGTGTGCTTTATTCAAGACCCGACACGGATCGTGTTTCGGTGTAACTAATGCCTGCCTCAGGGGTCAATTCATGCAACACTAGATGGGTCAATTTAAACTAAAAAAATATAGTGGCGCAACACTATAAAAGTCTGCTTATGGAAACAAAATAACTGCCTGGTGTGGAACAAAATGCCAGGAAAATGAACATGAATTGACCCCTGAGGCAGGAGTTAGTAATGCTGAAACATGGCCCGTATCGGGTCTTGAATAAAGCACACGTTCCATTCTTGACAGCCCTTTGTGTTTTTTTCTGGATTGTTTGTATTGTGTACTTTGACGCTCTCCGTTGTATGTTTGGAAAGACAATACCATACTGGCCTTTATACAAAATTGCTCGACACCCTGACAAGAACAATGAATGATATTAAACTGATTTTATACAAAGAATCAGACAGAGTTTACATACAGAAATTTAACCAAGAATAAGAGCCAAAAATTGTGAACATTATAGGAAATGTGCACTAGTGCAAAATAGGCAAATTTCTGGTGTGAACACAAGAAAAATACATACCTTGAGTGGTGAAATTAAAGAGGGCAGGTTTTTCTCGCCCACTAGGTAATTTGACATTTGGGTCCCTTAGCTCATCAAAGAATGAGTGTGCACAAGCTTCAAGGGGCGTCAAGCGGGCAGTGGGGGTGTACTCCAGTAGGCGGCTACATAGTGCAATAGCCTCTGGGGGAGTGCGTGGTCGGAAGACCTGCAAAAAGACATAACCCTTTAAAAAAGGAAAGAAAAAGGGAAAAAAAAAAGATTTGACTGAAATGAGTGAGCAATTAACCTTGTCTGTGTTGGCAGGTCAGGAGTTTTAAGATTTTACATAGGTGGGTCTTTCTCACATTAATGACTTGTAGAGAAATATCAAGTTCCCTTGGCTTCCTGCATGCCACTGGCCATATGCTAATATAACAGTTGTATTGACAAGATATATGGTCACTACATCAAGTGTCAGCCCTTATTAGTCAATCCTAGGCCTCTGATGACAGACTGACACCATTTACTTCATGAACCATGCAGGTGGCAATGGAGAGGGAATTCCACATATAAAAGCAGCTTATAAGGCAGAGGAGACATAAGTAAACCTTAACAGTATTCAACTGATTTTTGTAACCACTGAATTAACCATACTTGACTGAAAATCTGAGAGAACTTACAAATGCAGAACTTAAGGTTTCATTTTGGTATATTATCAGAATATGAGTACTAAGCAGGCAATTTCTGATAGATTTTCTGCAGAAAAAACAGTGTTTCACCCACAGAAATAGGCACTTACAAAATTGCCCAGTGGTATTATAGGTACATAGAAGTATAAGCTCTTCATGTATAACAAACTTTCAAGCAAATAAGAGCATGTGTTTCTAGGGGCTGGGTGAAGCTGTGAAGATACATAGATTAAAAAAATCTGTGAAACCTTAGACAGATCGTGTATAATGTAGGCCCTTACTTTACAAAAGGGCATTTTTTTCACATGGAGGGTAATTTTGTAATAGGTTGCCTAGATAGGAAGGGCAAGTAAAGTCTATTTTGGAGCTACTTTATAAAGAGAGACACACTGTGCTTTTATAAAATAGCCTCACACACCTGTAGAAATTGTGGCTAAACTGTACCCACAGACCAAACAGTAGGGTAGGCTGGCTCTTCCAGAGGGTCTGTCTTGCTCTTTAATGCAGTGTGTTTACGGTTTGAGACAGTGAGGCAGCTTGGCGAGACTATACCTGGTTTGTAAGCTCCTTTGAGCAGGGACTGTCCTTCTTTATTTTGTACAGCGCTGCGTAACCCTAGTAGCGCTCTAGAAATGTTAAGTAGTAGTAGTAGTTGTAGTAGTGACCTCTTTCTGTGCTGAAAGAACTACGGATGCTTGTCTCTCAGAACCCGGGCTTCAGCATAGTATTTTGCAACATCGTCCACTTCTCTGTGTGCAAGATTGGATTGTACAGCATATATTAGCATACACCGTACTTTCAGACTCCTGAGGCAGGCGCCCATGCACCAAAACACAGCTGCTGTGTCAAGTCTTTTGGAGGAGTAGCCTAGTGGTTAGTGTAGTGCACTTTGATCCTGGGGAACTGGGTTTGATTCCCACTGCAGTTCCTTGTGACTGTGGGCAAGTCGCTTAACCCTCCATAGCTCCAGGTACAAAATAAGTACCTGTATATATGTAAACATTTTGAATGTAGTTGCAAAATACCACAGAAAGGCGGTATATCAAGTCCCATTTCCCTTTCGTCCTTTGAAGAGCCAACCTACCCTACTCTATGGTATCTATGTGCTACGGTCGTAGGGATAGAGCGTTCCTCCACATCTTGTGGTTGTTCTCTCCGCTAAACTGTACCTACATACATTTACAAACTATACAAATACTTCACAAATCTATCCATGCTCCTCTGCCCAAGTTACGCCCCAGGGAACAATGTAGATCTTCAAAAAATATTTGCCTTCTTGTCACCATGCTTAATTTTTCACATGGTACTCCAGTGTAATTTTAAGCTCTTTTTTGTGGGTAGAACAATGTTTCCCATGGAAAAAAAACCTTATAAAATAACTGTTCCCTCCCCCAAGGCACATGTTGCCTTTATAAAATAAATGCCTACACAGCATAGGTACCATATTATAGCACTATCTAAGTGTTCTGAAGAAAGTTGTACAGAAGCTTCACGCATTAACAAAAATAGGAATCTCAGAAGTGGTTATTAAAAATCAAGGTTTTAAGTCTTAATTGTTTCACCTCATTCACAATCAGCAGTCCACTTTTTGTCTCTGCCAAACTTTATTTTTACAATTTGAAAACATTTATTTAGCCTCCATTTTTTCTAGCCCTAGAATGAGTCATGAAGGCAAGTGATTACTATGGTAAATCTGCACAGGCCACAACTAGTAGCTACATTTACTACGGAAAACAAGCTAAAAGGGGGGAAAAAATCACAGATAAATAATAAATGGTAAACCTGTGGTGGTGCTAATGTGTGTGTATGTGTGTGTGTGTGGGAGGGGGGGGGGGTGGAAGCTGAGGAGGAAGGGAGTCTATGCTTGTTCAAAGGACTGGTCTTAGGCAGAGGCGGTCGCACAGGGCCCCACGCTCCTAGGGGGGCCCCACACCTAGTGCATCCACATTTCAGTAGAGAGCATAAGGCAGCAATTTTCATATCCTATCAGCTGCCAAGCCCAGAGCCTACTCAATGCTGCATTCTACCCCTTTTGATGTCACTTCCTGCTTTCACAAGGCGGGAAGCAGCAGCGAGGCGGCTCTGGGCTCGGCAGCTGACGGGATCTGAAAATCGCTGCTGCTACTGTCTGCCGCTTTCTACTGAAATGTGGTGGATGCACATCAAGGTTCCGAAAGCTCTAAATCTCCTTTGATAAATTATGGCTTATGGTGGCGGGCACGGGGGGGGGGGGGGGGGGGGGGGGGGCTCACTGAACTGGTCTGCAGAGGGCCCAGCAATTGCTAAGACCGGCCCTGCGTGTTCACTGAACCTAGGTAAAAATATTGGCCATGCAGAGCTTCCCAATAGCTTATAGAATGGCTAGTGCAAGAGATTTTACTTCTAAGTAGGCTATATTCACAAGTACTCTGAGCCAGCACTGGGTGAACAGTCATAGCACTTTTCTCAAATGTGACTAACAAATAGATTTCTGTGGTCACAGAAGCCCCCACTGTTAGGGCATTATGGATCATACTGCAGAATGTTAAGTGCATGCACCAGAATTAAGTGGGAGTGGAGAAATGCTTTGAAAGGGGGTCAGACAGGGAAGGATAAGTTGGATGGGGATGGTGAAAAATCTGGCAAAGAGGTGTCAGCAAGAGCTGGTAGCCACATGATTCCTTTTAACATATGGGGATAAACCATCTTAGCATACACCTTGGATGGGTGTAAAAGTATCTAGTTCATCAAATCTCTATCACACACTGAGTGTGCACCTCCTAGTCATCTCTTAGATATACGGCGATAAGCCTATGAAAAGTGTTCAATTATATATTCCTTCTTCAGAATTTTACATTACATTGCTAAAACAAAAAATAAAAGAGGAGAAAACCCCTACGAATCAAGGCACTGAGCAAAAATGAAAGGGGAGGACCAATACAATTCCAACAAGGGTAAAAAGCAATTAATCGGAATAGACACAGATCTGCATTTTGGCATAGAAGCAGTTACCTCAGGAGTCAACAATCCAGATGAATGTAGATATTAGTGTACACTGCAGTTCCTTGTGACCACGTTTTTTTAAATCTGCAATTTAGCTACAGCACACAATATTTTGCTCTGTTGGTATTTCCTTTACCAAGGACACTTTTCTTTTTAGTATTTTTTTCACATAACTTGTAAAGTGTCTGCATGAGTTTGTGTATACTGATACACACCCGTCTGGATTGATTTCATGACTCCTGAGGCAGGCGCCCCTACACTGAAACACAGATCTGCATTGAGTCTAACTAATAAAATTGCTTTTTACCCTTGATTTGGAATTGTATTGATCTTCCCCTACTTTTATTTTTGCTCCATATTACATTGCTATCCATGGAACATGTAAGATGTTTTTGCTTATGTGATGCCACTGAAAACATTTTGTTTCATTATTAGGCCACTAGTTTTCACTACCATTTACTTCAATCTAACCACAAATAAGTAGCAATATATTTCATTAAGCCTATACCCTTTACAATAAAATGCTTCAAATTCAAAATGGCTCCCTACTAAACAAACTCAAATTAATTCTCTCAAATAGCCTATTAAACAGACTGCATATAAAACTGTAATAGAAGCTATTCAAAAATGGCAGGTGAGACAATCTGAATGGTGCAAGAGACGTAACAGAACAGCAGACCACCTCCAACATTGCAAGGCATTAATCGTTCCTATGGTATGAAAGAAAAGGAAAGCTCAAAAAGCCTACTATTCCAGATTAATCACAAATGCTAACCATTCCAAGAAGTTCTGACTTCACCATAGGAAGCCCAGGACGTAACAAGATATACAGGACAGCCCCCTCCCCCCTCGAGAATGGCATGGAGACAGGGACCCGTGGTAACCGCAGGGATGGGAACAAACATTTGCCCCATGTCATTCTCTACTTTGAAGCCTGTTAATGAACTGGACTGTTTTTATGTTTGAGTGATACAGACGACGATATTTTGATTTTTGGAAAAACAAAAATACTAGGACTAGGGGGCATGCGATGACGCTACAAAGTAGTAAATTTAATACGAATCAGAGAAAATGTTTCTTCACTCAATGTGTAATTAAACTCTGGAATTCGTTTCCAGAGAATGTGGTAAAGGCGGTTATCTTAGTGTGGTTTTAAAAAGATCTGGACGGTTTCCTAAAGGAAATGTCCATAGACCATTATTAAATTGACTTGGGGAAAATCCACTGCTATTTCTGGGATAAGCAGCATAAAACACATTGAACTTTTTCGGGATCTTGCCAGGTATTTGTGACCTGAATTGGCCACTGTTGGAAACAGGATGCTGGGCTTGATGGACCTTTGGTCTGTCCCAGTGTGGCAATACTTATATACTTATGCTGGCCACAACTCGCAAAATTTGCATGGGGGATCCTGTACATTCCTGCTACCAGCACATCTTCTAAGAGGACATCTTCTATTGCAGGAAGGACTGTGGAAGACAGGAGAACTAGACTGAATCCTGAGATTGTTGATAACAGTGCTTATAGGGTATATTTTCCCCCCGCTGGGGTAGCAGAGGTCAGCTATTGTTGGGGTTGGAAGGGCAAAGGGTGGTGGTGGGATTCTTATAGTAGATCGCTGTTATTGTTTTTTTATTTGTGATTTATAAACAATAGCTGCACAGCATATTGTTCCTTTTTATACTTTAATAAAAAGATTTAAATATAAAATCATAAGTGTTTGAGGCTTCTGCAGATGAGGACAGAGCCCGCGGGGACAGGGTGGGGATGGAGACAGAGCCCACGGTGACGGGGACAGAACCTGCGGGGTTGGGGTGAGAATGGAGACAGAACCCACAGGGACAGGGTGGAGATGGGGACAAACTCTGCCCCCATATCATTCTCTACCCCCCTCCAGTTCTTTTAAAATGCTTACAACTGATTCAAAATACAGTGACCCAACTTTTGTCATACCAAAATATTCAATCATGCCAGTCCTTTCTTGATGCTGACTCCGCCCAATTTATTTAGGCCCAAGATAAGTGATGTATGTCACCCTTTTGATCTTTCAGCCCCACAACTCTTCTCTCAGTGCCCAGCTCTGGCTTGCTCCACCACCACCTTCTTCTGTGTTAGACATATCAGTTCAGCACCCTCCATCTTCTACCAGCTCAGGTACTCTGCTTTAGTGCTGGACTAATTTCAACAGCCTTTCCATTTTTGGGCACTTGAAGCTATTTTCTTCAGCAAAGTTTACCACTTGCTTTCTCAACCTTGTTCCCTTAAAATGGATTCCTACTCCTTTGTGCCTTCTTCCTCTTGTCAATTATATCATAAATCTTAGCCTTCTGTCTGTGCTTTTTGTACTCCAAGTACAGATCCATCGCAAATCTCTTTTCTCTTCAAACCTCTGGAGAGGGCAGCTACTCCAACATGTTGTCAGCTCTAATATTCTCCATCCACATCACTTGGGTTTTCAACTTGACCTTGGTGTTCAATTTAATAGCCACATTTTGGCAGGTGCCTGCATTAGGGGTATACATCAGAATGTACAAAATATTACCCTCAATAGTGATAAACCAATAGGAGCATCAATATATAATCCAAACATGAAAACTTAAAATGGCCAATGCGCTGTTACAAAATTTCAGCATGCATTTGTCAAGAACATGGCTACATCAGATTTGGTTGTTAATTGAACAAATTTCTTCTGTCGCCGTACTGATGTTCTCTTATCTTGGTATTGTGACATATCTTCCTGGTTTCTCCAGACTGGGTTGTCTTTTGATAACTGTTTGCATCTGTTAGCTGTTCTTTTGGACCACTTCCTATTAACCAGGTTTGCTGACATGGCCTCTCTGGGACTGATAACTGGTTCCCTTTTCCAACCGGCCATTCCTTCTCAAACTTTCCTCATCTACATCTCAAATTATGCCAATACCCTGTCACGTTTTGGTTCTGTTCTTCCCCATTTCTTTTCACTATACTTATCAATCCCCTTACCAGTATTGCCTAGGCTCATAGAATTTGTGAATACTACTAAGTGGATATCATCAACATATTATGCCACTCCAGACCTCTCCCTGACTCCATTCCTATCTTGATGTTCTAGCTTCCACTTTATCTAATAATCGGCTCATTCTAAGCTCCGATAAATTCACTGCTTGCTAGATCACCGATAGATATTGTCCTTCCATCGTTCCTTCCTTGTCATTAGTTGCTTCTTCTACTGCCTCAGAATCATCATTGACCATAACATCCTTCAAGTCTCAAGTGTCATAAGCTGTCCAATGTACCTTCTGGGAACTTCGCTAATTTAGAGCTAGTTACCTTAAACTAGCTGCTAACCTTCTTGTATGCAGGTGTCACTTCTCGACTAGATTAATCTAACATGATTTATGCCGGTCTATCTACCTTTCTTTTAAATTGCTTACAATTGGTCCAAAACACAGCAATCCAACTCGCCATGCCAAAACACTTCATTTTGTCACTTCACTATTACTGTGCCATTGTTGGCTTCCTGTTTTCTACCACATTAATTTCAATAAAGGAACTTACATCACTTCTCTCATCACTCCTTCTACTTCATCCCATTACCTTTGTTCTACCAGTCTCTGGCTTTCATTCCACTGCTAGCCTCTGCACACCTGAACTCTAGGTATATCACCTTTTTCTTTTTGGGTACACTATACTCTGAACTCCCCCCCCCCCCCCTGTATATCAAATCATTTTATGTAAAGTTCAAAGCTGTCACTAACATATTTTACCCAAATGTATATAGACATCAAATATCTGGAGGCAGGGGAGGAGGGCCCTGTAGCACCACTGGGTCCTGCTCAATGTTATCTTCTTTGGTATCCTTTTATGTCTGATTTATAGTGTTACTTTTCAGAGATTCTTTTTAGACTGTATGCTGTCTTGTGTTCTCTACAAGAAAGGATATTAGATCTTAAACATTTTTAATTGAATTGCACTAGACTCTTCATATTGCTTTTCACTACAGTGTCTTGCAAACTCTTCATAACCTTATATATTTTTCATAGTCTGCTGTCTAAGCAATACAACAAAAAATGCATTAAAGTACTGTCAGGCTTTCAAGGCAGAACTGGATTTGTGAGCCCTTGGACCTCTGCCGAAGAGCGGCAGTGGCAGGCAAAACCACCCCCAAACCGGAGACAAGGCAGAACAAGACTGGAACCCCGGACTGGAGTTGCAGCCGAGGCAAAGCTGGAACAGGCAGAGCAGGAACAGCTAGCCTTCACCTGCGCTTGACCACCATTCCCCAGGGGTTGAGCCCCTGGGTGCAGGTGGCCAGCAGGACTTCCTGGACAGGGCAGGAACTAGATATCAACAGGATACACACAGGGTCTAGAAAACCCAAGGGAGGCTAGGCAGAATACTAGACTAGGACTCTCTGGCAAACAATACCACACTAGGTAGAAAGCAGACAGGCTCAAGAACAAGGACTGAAAGCTGCCAAGCAGCCACTAGGCAAGACAAACAGACTAAAGGGCAAGGACTGAAAGCTGCAGCGCAGCCACTAAGAAAGAAACACAGACAGGTAAGAGTCAGGGCTGAAAGCTGCCAAGCAGCCCAAGACAGACAAGGCAGACAAACACTAGAGGGAACAAGACAAGGCATACAGACATACACCAAAACAAGGCAGAAGTGCTCCAACAGCACCAACAAAACAGAAGTGTACCACACAGCACACCACCAAGACTGAAGTGCTCCTAAGCACCAAAAGGGAAAAGCAGGGAAGTTCAACAAACCAGAAGTGCTAACAGCACAAACACAGACCGCGACCTTTGACGTTTGCAAAGGCCAACTCAGAAGGTTTCCAGGTGGTTAACAAGGCCATCAGCAGCTGAAGCTCAGCTGCAGGAATCACGAAGCAGCTACGGGTGAGGCTAGCTGCCAAACTTCCAAGACTGGAGGGCTAAAATATCTGGACCGGACTGAAAAGAGTCTGGAAAGTCTATGGCAGCCACCGGTTCTGGCCACCAGAGGGCGAGAGGAGCACAAACCAAGAAAGCCACAATCGTGACAAGTAGAAGTTTATTTCACTGGCCTATATAACATATTCTTCTACGCTTTCAATGTGAAAGAATTAGAGAAATATACAAAAAGGAATTAAGAATTTAAGAAAGTGCAAGGCGGTATATCAATGATGACCTTGACCTAGAAGTCTTTCCAATCATTATATCAATGATGACCTTGACCTAGAAGTCTTTCCAATCATTGTCACAATATTGATGGTAGCCCCTTTTGTAGTAATAAATAGCCATTAGTTGTTTAGGTTAAGTATTTACCAACTTCACATAGCAGGATGGTGCAATTTTTGCATATTCTTGACAGCTCTTTCACACTGCCTGGGGATGTCTGTAGATCGTAGTCCTTAGATCTTGCCACAGATTTTCTATTTGGTTCAGGTTTGAGTTTTGACTGGGTCACTTGAGGACATTCACATTCCTATTGCTGAGTCACTCCATTGTTTTTTGTCTTATGCTTAGAATTATTTTCCTGCTGTACACAGGGTCAGTATTACCATTTTTGTTTTGCTGCCCCTCCACTCCCCCGCCCATGGACTTTAATGGAGCTCTTGAAGAGTTACTCTTGTTACAACAACTTCACGGGGTCTCATCCACCTAATACCCTGTCCCCTTATCTCCTCCACACACACATTCTTCTATCATCTCTTCCCCTATCCAGGGTATTCCCCCTGAACCTTTTGCCACCTGCTCCTCACAACCTCTGGTCGTTTCTCTTTCAATTTCCCTGAACCTCTTCCTCTCCTTTCTCTTTCAATTTCCCTGAACCTCTTCCTCTCCATCTTAAGTTCTCTATCCCTCCCTTACATTCCCTGCAACCTTTGATTCCAGGCTTGAGCTTCTTTGTCCTCAGCCCCCAAGACAGCTCTTGCTATATCCTTTTCCAAATCTCTTAGAAGAATCTCTCCATATTCCCCTCCTATACCCAGAAAGCTCACCCTGTTTCACCTCCACCTCTGGCAGAGCCCCTCTGGCTGCCTCCTATCCCACCTTTGGAAAGCTATTTTCATAATCTCCTCCAAACCCTGGCCTTTCATGGCAACCCCTTTTCATTGATGTAAACATAGAACACCAGTCTTCGCACGCTCAAAATCACACAGAACACAGCGAAGATGACATAAGTTTGCAGACATGAGACGATGTAAAAAAATTCTAAATTTATTGTGTAGCACTAAAGACTCGACATGGCCGTTTTTCCGGACAACTGGCCTGCCTCAGGAGTCTTTGCAGTCTTGCCTATGGAAAAACCATGTGTCTGTCAATATATTACCAAATACAAATTGATGCTTGAACAACAGTGTCTTGGCGGAAGCGACTTTTCACTACTGACTCTGGGAAGCTGTGCGTTCTGAGCACTTAGATGGTAACCTGGTATTGCCGGTCCTTCAAGACACTGTTTGAGCATTGATTTGTATTTGGTACTATATCGACAAGACACATTGCTTTTCCATAGACAAGACTGCAAAGACTCCTATGGCAGGCCAGTTGGCCGAAACATGGCTGTCAAGAGTCTTTTGAGCTACACAATAAATTTTGATTTTTGAAATATCATCTTAAGTCTAGATTCTTGTGTCATCTTCGCAGAGTTCCGTGTGATCCCCCTTTTCATCTCATCCCATTCCTTAAATGGCTCTTCACACATTTTCTCTCTTCCTTCCTCCTTCTCTCAAAATGCTCTCTTCTGCATTCTCCCCACCCTTTGAAACTTGCTGACTAGATTGCCCTTTTCCAGCTAGCCCGATCTTTGTGATCTAGTCCGTATATGCTAAGACACCCTGCTCTTATGATCCTCACCACCCAGCAGGAAGAGCAAATAGCGTACAGTCTAGTTTTGACAGCTCCCTCAATCCCTGCCATAATGAGCAGACAGCAAAGAGCCACTCCTACTGCCTAGAGGAATAACCTTACTAAACAGAAGAGACCGTCATCTCCTGTTTTTGGGGCCAGTCCTATGGTATGAGTCACAAGATAAGCTGTTTTACGCAACTGATCCTGCAAACAGGAAGGGGGGGGGGGGGGGTGGGAGATAAACTGACTGTGCTTTTTTCTGGGGATGGGAGGGAGTGAGGGAATAACAAAAGGAGAAAACAGACTCTGCCAATGCTCAGATTGCCATTGACTTTGCACCCTACCCACTCGCTTCAGCTGCTGCCCCATGTGAATGTACAGTTTGCACTGTTGCCCATGCCAGTTCTGGTTAAAAGAAGTACCTTATCCTCTCAGTTCCAGGTCTATGGCAGACAAACAGGCCTTCTTCTAGAATATTCACCACCCATCTTTCCCTCAAACACCACTGCCCCACTGATGCAAAGATTCCTCACAAGATAATACTGTCACCAACATATTTTACTGTTAACAAGTGATGTCACAAATATCACTTACTTTTTAGACCAAAAAACCTTCTCCCACATGCATGCAGTCTCTCTCCTAAGTCTTTTCAAATAGTATGCAGCATATTATATCGCTTTCCTTCAGCAGTGGAGTCCTTCTTGCCACCTCTAATACAGACTGTTATCTTGAAATTATTGCAGTCAATATTTTCCCTGCTTCAGCCAGAAACCTCTATAGTTCTTTTAAGGTAATTTTAGGCCTCTCACTGACCTTCTTCAGCAGTTTCTATTACCCATGACTACTGACTCTGAAGGGACAATATGATCAAGGAAGTACCTTGGTGATGCCAAACTGTTCCCACTTTACGATGATGGACCCACCAGTGCCCCAAGGGATATTCAAGCACATTTTACTTTTCTTATAGCCTTCCCAAATTTGCACCTTTGAATAACTATCCCAAGTTCTTTTGGCAATTACGAATTTAGTATATTTGCAAATTTGTTTCATAGTCACCTTATATACAAAACACAACTTGATTCTTCATCCAGGACCATTTGAATCAGCTCAGCTACTGAGATTGGACACAGGCTCTATTTATTATATTATGGGCTTTATTAAGGTACTTAAAAAAAATACCAATTTGGGTTTGCTAAGACAAAGGCTGTGAAGATTTATGGAATCAAGTCTTTATAGCTTCTTAATCAGTTTTTGAATATTGCTATAATTGTTCTGTCACATTGAAAATGTAGCATACGTTTTATAGCTCTGCAAAATGTACTTTCATGTTAATACATTTTGAATTGCACTTTTGTTTCCAACCCAACAAAGGTTGGAAAATTATACAAAAAGGGTAGAGAAAGAATTGTTTGTTTGTGTGAGGGCAAAATAACTCTCCAAAAATTTACCAGAATGGGATGAAATTTGGCATTACCACAAAAAAAAAAAAAAAAAAAAAGAAACTTTTATGATTTTGAAAATGAGTCACATTGGCCTCCTCTCCCCCTCCCAAATGAAAAAAGGCACCATGCATTTCTATGGGAGTAATAGTTTTGGCTTTGGTTGCAAAGAAACACTAATGGACTAGGATGAAACTTGGCATGTGGGAAAAGACTGATGGATACCTGGAATACTCTCCTGGAGGTGGTGATGGAGACAAAAATGGTGATGGGGTTCAAATGGGAGTAGAATATACACAGAAAATCTCTAGATGGCAAGAGGATGGAAACCAAGCATATGAGATAAATACGACCAAAATAACTATTTGACTGACTTATCAAAGAGTTTTATAAAACAAATATACTGAACATAAAAAAGAAGCCAAAAGAAAACTGACGATACAAAAAAAAAAAATCAATTAAGAAACACCAGGGAGAGATGCACAGAACAACAATTTAAAAGACAAACAAATAAGGGAAAAAAAGGTAATGGTACAACAGCAGGAACAAGAGAGTGAAGACAATATTTGGCTCCATCTTGTCTCGGTTACTATTTAATATCTATGTGAGTCCATTAGCCACACTTATTCAACCTCTTGTTGTTAAAGCCCTCTTCTATGCAGATGACAATTTTTTCAGCATCACCCATTAATATTGATCTCTCTCCATTACAGTCTTGTTTGTTGGCACTGCAGATTGGTTAGCATCTGAGAAGCTAGTTCTGGCATGGAGTAGCAGCCTAGTGGTTAGAGCACTGGTCTTGAAATCCAGACGTGGCCGGTTCAAATCCTACTGCTGCTCCTTGTGATCTTGGGCAAGTCACTTAACCCTCCATTGCCTCAGGTACAAACTTAGGTTATGAGCCCTCCTGGGATAGCGAAATATCCAGTGTACCTGAATGTAACTCACCTTGAGCTACTACTAAAAAAAAGTGTGAACAAAATCCAAATAAATAAATCCACATAAGAACATTACTTGTTGGGTCACTGGTCTGTTGCCTCAACCAAACATTGTCCCCATTCTTTTTGGAATCTCTCTTCATTTAAATATTTAGGCTTTTGGTTTCACTTCCAACTATCATTTAAGAAACAAATCTCGGAGGTTGTCAAACCATTAAAAAAAATATATTCTTCGTACCCTCCTTTATGTAGCTATGTAGACACTCCTGTGCTTCACACTGCCTGCCATGAGTTTCTAATTTCTCGCATAGATTACTATGCAACATGACACTATATGAAACTACGGCTAGAGTATTGTGTAGCGCTAAGAAATGCGATCATGCCACTCCACTATTGACTCGCCGTTATTGGCTCCCATTTCCATATCGCATCTGGTTTAAAATTCTATTCCTTACAAAACTTACTGTTCTGGTGAACTGGCATATTTATCTTCATTGATCATTCTTTATACACCTACCCGTTCTCTGCACTCTTTGGATGCCAATAGACTAGTTCTTCTCAGCCCAGAACTTGCACTTTAAGTCCACTCATCAATCAGCATTTGTCTTCTTGGTGCCCAAGTTATACAACGACCTTCCCTCACAGTTGTGAGTGGAAATGCCGGCGGTACCTAAATTCAAAACCGGCTTTGGCATTCGCCTCATAACTACTTCTTGGCTGGCAGATTGAGTGACCAGTGGCCTGGAGTATTCTTTTGTTTCATGCTCTTGAACGTTTGTCTCTTTCCTATCTGTTATACGGAGTTCCTTTCAATTAACTGTTTGTAGATTTTATATTGTACACCACTTAGATATGTAATGGCTGTACAAGCGGTATATCGAGTTCAATAAATGAAATGAATATAAATATTACCAACACCTAAATATTAAGAATTAGGAAAACAGTAGCAGAATAGATAGCTTAACCTTAGATATAAATTTGGTATGGAAACTTTCCAAAATTCTTATCAGAAATTAGGTCCAAAGAAGTGGAGCTAAATAATAAAAAGCCATACACTGGGTAGAATCAAGTTGCAACCATATGGAAAAGGGACACTAACCTGGGTTGACTGTAGTGATTGGCTAGGGTAATATATAAATCAAACAAGCAGCCAAATAAATGGGAATTATAGTATAATACCAATTGAGCCAATATCAAGATTTTGAATTTTATTCTGCTGCTAACTGGAAGCCAGTGCTGCTCAATCAATAAACGGGTCAAATAACTGAATCATCTAGTATTCTAAAGGTGCTATTTAAGAGTTGAGATGTTTCAAATTTGTGTTACTACAACCAATGAGTCGCATTATCTAGTTAATTACTAGAGCATGAACCAATGTTTCTAGTCAGTTAGGAAATACGTAAAAAGAACGAAAGATCATTGCCAAAGAGCACCTCCCAAAGAACAAACTGTCTCTTTAGTTGATAATGAAGACCTAAGAATATATGGTTTGATCAAAGTAGACTGCTTTCTCAGAAAATTAAACTAGAGTTCTTTGGATTTAGGATTAAGATGTAATTTATGATAAATTCTAGAGAAAAAAAAATCTTTTCATACTGACTTAAAAGGGATATGACAACATTAAAAACAAACTAGAAAGTAATGTATGTTTGTATAAAAATGATTTTGATGCATTCTCTATAGTATGTAAAGCTCTTAGCTCTTCTAGGTCTTGATCTGAACATGAACTGTGCTGTGCAGGATGACACCCATTGACACTCAAACTACAAAGACTCACCTTCGTCCAGGGATGTGCCTTAATCTGTGGAAATTTGAATTCGGTGTAGTTTGGGTTCATTTCTCTAATTTGCTCCCTTGTAGGTGTTCCGAGGACCTGGGGTGCAGGAGAGAAAAGCAGTTAGACATGAGACTATTACTTTAGCATATCCTATGTATCCTACAGAATATTCAGAAAGTATAAAACCTTTTGGCCTTCATGGGACAAGTGGAAACAAATATCTATAGTTATATTCTTCTACAGTTGCAGGAGATGAGAAGATGGGGCAGCATAGACCTTTTAACTTTGACATGCCAGCTTCTCAAGTACATTAGGAAGCAGAAGAGCAGCACCAA
This sequence comes from Microcaecilia unicolor, assembly GCF_901765095.1. Lineage (NCBI taxonomy): Eukaryota > Metazoa > Chordata > Amphibia > Gymnophiona > Siphonopidae > Microcaecilia > Microcaecilia unicolor. Next base: position 253,374,979 of record NC_044035.1, on the reverse strand, counting down.
TGTAGCATGCCAAAATTAATTTTAAGAAAACCAAGTAGTCAGACAGATTATATATTTAAAAAGCTACTGGGGGGGGGGGGGGGGGGAGAGAGATATCAAAATGGGCTACTATTAACATGGTTATTTTAGCACAACTTGTGCTATTTTAGCACAGGTCCTATTTTATTTCATGAGACCTAGTAACTAATAACTCAGATTACAGTAAAATAACCCATCTTAACAATAGGCCACACTTATAACTCCCCCCCATAGTGTTTAAAAAATGCCTAGGAAAGGGATATTACAGAGCTTCAAAAACTTAAAAAAAAAATTGCTAGCCTTATAAAATATCCAACTATCTTTACAGATTTCTTTGAATGAAATTAAATTTCCATTAAATGTGAAGGACGTCTTAAAGTACACCTTGACAGTGACAACTTTCTAAAAACAGCTTTTCAAAAGGGTCTAAGTATTAAAAAGAGCTCTTCAATACTAATTAACCTTAATATTTTGGAGGTTAACACACAATAAGCTATTAATATCATCCTCAGGGCACAGTATTATCAGCTCATTTACAACTGAGGGTCAAATGGTAGTTGCAAGGGAAATGCCAAAAAGCAGGACAAATTGCACAAGTTAACACAAATATATTAAATATATTTTACCTCTAGAGTGTGTACAGGGCTATAAAATACTATACACAGTGTGCATTTCAAAATAGTCTTTTAGTGTAATTTACCAAAAGTCAAGCTGTCTTAAACTTGATGCAGAAATTCTGTATAGTCATTTCTTATGAGAAACCTACAGAACACCTATTCAATTACAGTATAAAAATTAATGTTTGGTTTCTAATTTACCAGGACTGGGATCAATTCATCCCCTATTTTGGGGAACGGGGGATCTCAGGATGGGAGCTGGAGGAGTAAAGGCTGCCTACCTGCAATCCACAATCCAGAAGAACTCTTAATAGTATTACTTTCTCTATCACTTTCTTTGCTTAACTGACTCTCTAGAAAAGCATCAAATCAGCTCTACATAAATTCAGTACGACAAAACCTCAGAGGCCGAGTAAATTTCAGGGTCATATTTTCTAAGAATCTAGCTTTTCAAAAATGTTCTGTATTTTAGGAAACATGATCATTTTGTGAAACTGGGTCTCAGAAAAATCAAATGTTTTATACCATCTATGTACCTTTGTAAACAACTTAGACTTGCTTGATAAGCTGTTTAAAAATCAATGAGAGGTATTCAAGAAGAGGATTAGCTACCATTCTGGAGCTTTCATTTTATTTTCATGTGAATATATGTGTGTGAAAATATGAACAGGTTCTGAATGCAATGACTTTGTTAAGGGATTTAAACAGAAAAATAACACGTTGGCTATAGAAGAATGTAACACTAAAATTGGATCCTATTTCTCGTATCCCCTCTCTATCCAAAAACTATCCATGTGAAAAGCTTATGGTGTGGCAAAAGAGAAATGTGGTTTGGAATTCAATATGTTCATCTTTGTTTCTAACATCATCAATTTTTATAAAGCACTAATTATATCCATGGTTATAACATGTGCCTTTTCCTATTAGTACTTAATACATAGAATCTTGAAAAAGATACGACACAGTGGACTATCAGATTACCATAATGTAGTAGAGTTTAGCATTAGATTGTTGGCTTTTGGCCTATATCGGTGGTGTCAAAATCAGTATTGTCTGGTCTTGTATGAGCTTAATTGGTCAGACAAAAACAGGTTATGATTTCAACGGTAATCAAAAGAAAAACAAAAAACCTAAAATCAAAACAAATGATGGGTGAATTTCTACTTAGAAAAATTCATATTAGAAGGGCGGCCACATGACATCTTGTGAAACACAAGCCGCTGTTTCGTGAAACTGTTCAAATGTGGAAATGTGGAGGAGTAGACTATTGGTTAGTAGCCTAGTGGTTAGTGTAGTGGACTTTGATCCTGGGGAACTGAGTTAGATTTCCACTGCAGCTCCTTGTGACTCTGGGCAAATCACTTAACCCTGCATTGCTCCGGTACAAAATAAGTACCTGAATATATGTAAACCACTTTGAATGTAGTTGCAAAAACCTCAGAAAGGCGGTACATCAAGTCCCATTTCCCTTCCCTTATTCCTAACATATGTTGATGCTCTGTGAGGCCGTCTGCATCTTCTGCCACTTCTCTAACCACCATCCGAGAGAGCTGGCTGTTGTGATGTTGAAGATCACTATATGCAAAGCTGTGCACCCTGAAGCTGCATCCACTGCTAAGGAAGCATTTCTACCAAATAGTCACCATTGCACGGGACCCCTCAAAGGAGGGATTGAGGGATCTGTATGGCGTGTGTGCTGAGCATGTGTTATATCTGCGGGAGACGTAGCTGGGGTTTGGGAGGACACTTGTGGGGCATTACTTCTTAATCTAGTCAGATTAGTTTCAATTTTGAGACTCTGCAACTATGTGCTCAGGCCACCTTTAAAATCAGAGATCTGTTATTTCGAAATCATTTTTGTTCCCTGACCCCCCCCCCCCCCCCAAAAAAAAAAAAACCCCCATCTCAGATCTAGATCTATTAAACAGCTAAAACTATTCTTCATAAATAAAATCTGATAGGGTAGCTGGTCAAATTTTTTTTTTTAATTTAAAAGATTACAGCATGGTATTTCAGGTTTTGCTCTCACTAAATTTGGATTAATGCAGTGCTCACTGGTTTTCCAGCACTTCAACTAAAGCAATTGCATCTGGTTCAGAATGCTGCACTATGTTTGTTGATGAGAGGTTTTAAATGGGAGCATTTTACCCCAAATCTCTTTGTTCTTCATGGTTGCTGGCCATATTCAATTGGGTTAGCCACCAGGACAGCATCTCAAATTTTAATGACTTGAATAGACTACAATGTAAGATCCATTGGGATTATCTCATATTAACATGTGTCAAGGGACACTGCGACTGTTCCTGATGCCTTCAAACATGCTGTTGTCACACCACTCCTTAAAAAAACCTTAATTGGACCCTACCTGTCCTTCCAACTATCGCCCCATCTCCTTCCTCCCTTTCCTATCCAAGATACTTGAATGTGCTGTTCACCGCCGTTGCCATGACTTTCTTGTATCTCAAGCTATTCTTGACCCACTTCAATCTGGCTTTCTTCATTCAACTAAAACAGCACTTGCTAAAGTCTCCAATGACCTATTCCTGGCCAGATCCAAAGGTCTGTATTCTATCCTCATCCTTCTCGATCTATCTGCTGCTTTTGACACTGTTGATCACAGCCTACTCCTTGATATGCTGTCCTCACTTGGATTTCAGGGCTCTGTTCGTTCCTGGTTTTCTTCTTATCTCTCCCATCGTACTTTTTGTGTATACTCTGGTGGATCCTCCTATCCCACTGTCGGTGTACCTCGGGGATCTGTCCTGGGATCTCTTCTTTTCTCCATCTATACTTCTTCCCTTGGTACTCTGATCTCATCCCATGGTTTTCAGTATCATCTTTATGCTGATGACTCCCAGATCTACCTCTCCACACCAAAAATCTCAGCAGGAATCAGGGCTGTGGAGTCGGAGTCGTGGAGTCGGCAGCAATTTTGGGTACATTGAGTCGGAGTTGGAGTCGGCAAAAATGTACCGACTCCTCATACATTTGAATAAAGTACTTCTCTGCTGTGAATAAAGCTTAGTACCTAGTTGTTTCACTAGTGTGAAGTCCAGCTGAACTATTTTGCTGGAGAGCTTCCCTCTGCTCAGTCTCCCTTTGCATTTACTGACCTGCTGTAGAGCACCTCCTCTCTGACCCCAAAGTGAACTTAAGCTCCAAGAGAAGCTCATTCAGCACACACAGATAAGGCAGCAGAGAGACTCCACCCAACTTCCTCTCTCTCTGCAAGAAGAGCTTTATATTTTAGTGGAAGTGGCACACCATTCACAATGGCAAAAAGAATGTCAGGAAACATGACAAAGTCTGCTGTTTATGAACACTTTACAATATCAACAGATGGGAAACATTATGCATGTCAATGTATTATAGAAGATGATGATGGTGAAAAAGCATGTGATGCAAAAATTAGCAGTTTCAGTGGTTATGAAAAAAATGCACCTACAAGAGCATCAAATTTAAAAAGCCACTTGCAGCGTTTCCATCCTAAAGTGTTAGAAGCTGTGAATGAGAAAGATAGCAATGAAAACATTCCATCTACTTCAGGGTCAATAAAAGATCAGAAATCTACTGGAGGCCAGACACAACTATCAAGATTTTTTACAGCTGACAAAGTTACTATAACAATGACACCAGAAAAATTCAAAAACCACATCATTGAAATGGCAGTAAAGAATAGTATACCACTATCTTTTTTTTTTCACAACCAGCCTTTTTAGGCTTAAATGGAGAAATGGCTAAAAAGCTTGGAGTTTCTCTGGAACGAGAAAGTATAAGGAAACTTATACTTGAAGAGGCCAAATGTAAGAAGGAAGAACTAAGAAAAAGTCTGAAGGGACGTTTTGTCTTTATTAAAATGGACGCATGCACACGTCACAGAGTCAATTATTTTGCAATTAATGTTAGATTTGCTGATGAAAACAAAAAAACAATAACCTGGACATTAGGAGTAAAGGACACTCAGGCACATCATACCAGTGAGTATCTGCAGAAGTTAGTGGAAGGTGTTTTAGAAGATTTTGAAATTAAAAAGGAACACATTCTATGTATTGTAACTGATAAAGCTTCAAATATGTTAAGCACAATTGAAAAAATGAAAGAAGTTGATGAAGAAAGCAGCAAACAAATATCAGAAGATGACAGTTCTGCAATTCAAGAAAGCTGTGAAAGTTTGGATGATATTGCTGAAGAAGCATCTAAGCTTATTACCATTCAACATATGCGTTGTGCTGTTCATACTCTGCAACTAGCAATAAGAGATGGATTGAAGGATCGTCATGCGGCTACACTAATTAGCAAGTTGAGGCAAGTAGCTGTTGCAGCCAGGATCCCTAAAACAGATGCTATTCTGAAGAGACGTGCTGGAAAAGGAGCCATTTTGGATCAAGCAACGCGCTGGGGAAGCACTTACTTGATGATAAAGCGTTTGCTTGAACTAAGAGACTTTCTTGAAGAACTGGACAATGTAAATGTTTCATTAAAAGAAAACCAGTGGGCTCAAGTACCAGAATTAGAAAGGCTACTTTCTTACCCTTTTGCTGTTACCAAGAAGCTGCAATATGAAGATTTAACACCAGGTAAATTCTTCTTGGAATGGAAGGGCTTGATATATAACCTTAACAAAAGTGGGGGGTTAATTGCTGATGGCATTGTATCTTCAATGAGGAAAAGAGAGGAGCTCTTGCTGGATAATCAAATTCTCTTACCTGCTATTTATGTTGATCCAATGAGACGAATTTTGTTGAGCAGTGACCAAATTGCTACAGGAAAACAGGTACTCTATGACATAGTAGTTCGCATGAAAGGGTTGCTACCTGAAACTCATAAACCACTGGATGAAGCTAAAGCTATAAATACTGGTGGTAATGGTAACTCAGGTTCATCCTCTTCAAATGAAGAAGAGAATTTTCAAGCCTATTTGGACAAAATGGAAGCTTCAAAAGCAACGCGATGTCGGTTAAGCATGGAAAAGCAACCTGTAAATGTCCATATAAAGAAATTCATGCAAGAGTTTTTTAAAGGATTAAAAGAAGTGGAAAAGTTTGACCGCTCATCAAAACTGACTGTAGAAGAAGCCATCATTGTTTATCCAGAGATTGTTAGTGATGCAGCTAGAACCGTAACAGCAATGCCACCCACCCAAGTCAGTGTTGAAAGACTTGTTTTCAGCACTGAAAATAATCAAATCAGATTTAAGGGCTTCTATGAAGAAGGATCTGGCAGAAGCAATTCTGTTTCTAAGAACAATATAGTAGTTAATTTTGGATTATGTTTAACAGCTATTTTACAGCTATATATGCCAAGTTTAAATAATATATAAGTTGTTTTAGGTTTTCCAAATGTTTTTGGTTTATGTAGGTTAACTTTGATTTTGTTCTAATTTCCAAAGGATGTTGTTCTAGAATTTTAAAAGGATGTGGTTGTTCCAGATTTTTATACTTGCTAATGCTATGATGACTTTATACTTGATAAAAAAAAACAACATAACCTTGTTTTTTTATGTGTGTTTTTTTGTTTAAACTTTAGGATTAATGAATATTTATAGTTTCTTTAATAAATAAAATAAAAAGTCACAATGACATAGATTTTAAACCCAAACATTAACATGCAGCCTTGCATGCTGCACTCTTTCAGTCAACATGCAAAAAAAAAAAAAAAAAAAAAAACATATTAAAAACTGAGGAGTCAGAGTCAGAGTCGAAGGATTTTTGTACCGACTCCACAGCCCTGGCAGGAATCCAGGCCAAAGTATCAGCCTGCCTGTCTGACATTGCTGCCTGGATGGCTCACAGCCATATGAACTAAACATGACCAAAACTGAGCTTCTTATCTTTCCCCCTAAACCAACCTCTCCTCCTCCCCCATTCTCTATTTCTGTGGATAACAATTTCATCCTCCCTGTCTCATCAGCTCGTAACCTTGGGGTTATCTTCGACTCCTCTCTCTCCTTCTCTGCTCATATTCAGCAGACTGCTAAAACCTGTCGTTTCTTTCTCTATAATATCAACAAAATTTGCCCTTTCCTTTCTGAGCACACTACCAGAACAGTTATCCACGCTTTTATCACCTCTCGCTTAGACTATTGCAACTTGCTTCTCACAGGTCTCCCACTTAGCTATCTCTCTCCTCTTCAATTTGTTCAAAATTCTGCTGTACGACTTATATTCCGCCAGTGTTGCTATGCTCATATTAGCCCTCTCCTCAAGTCACTTCACTGGCTCCCTATCCGTTTCCACATACAGTTCAAACTCCTCTTATTGACCTATAAGTGCATTCACTCTGCAGCTCCTCAGTACCTTTCCACTCTCATCTCTCCCTACACTCCTCTCCAGGAACTTTGTTCACTGGGATAAAACTCTTTTTTGCACCCTTCTTCTCCACCGGTAACTCCAGACTCCGTTCCTATTATCTTGCTGCACCATATGCCTGGAATAGACTTCCTGAGCCGGTACGTCAAGCTCCATCTCTGGCTGTCTTCAAATCTAGGCTAAAAGTCCACCTTTTTGACGCTGCTTTTAACTCCTAACCCTTACTCACTTGTTCAGTACCCTTATTTTATCATCCCCACCTTAGTAATTCCCTTAGCTCTTATTTGTCCTGTTTGTCTGTCCTAATTAGATTGTAAGCTCTGTCGAGCAGGGACTGTCTCTTCAAGTTCAAGTGTACAGTGCTGCATACGTCTAGTATCGCTACAGAAATAAGTAGTAGTAGTAGGATTTACATGTACAGTACTGTTGAAGATATAAGGCCTAAACAACCTCAATCTGTTTTCAACCTAACTTAAATCCTTATTATAGATACATCAAATCAGATCAGCCAATATTTACAGTCAGCATGTCACATCTGTGGCACCGTATGTTAGGGCAATCACAAGAACCACTGTCTGTTCAGCTCACTAGAAGAGAAAATTTCAGGCATTATGACTGTGCCCACAAATGACCACATAGGCATCAATGTACCTTATGTGTAGTAAGTTGGCTCTCAACAAAAAGGTAATGTAAAGGAAACAGTGTGACACCTGGACTTTACTACCTCTTCTCTTCTGCACTGGAAGGACCTAGCTGTACACAAGGCATAAACTTGTGAATTCTTCCATGATCCGCTCAAGAAAATGCTGTATAATGCTTTGTACCCCTTCTTTCCTAGATTCCCCCTCCATTATTTTTGCTTCCCACATCTCCCTTCCCTTCCACATAACTTCTCTTATATACTTAGATCTATTTGTTCTCCTCTTTCTTCCTCCTATACAGAACCCCCTTACCTTTTACATCCCTCTGCAGAGTGGCACTCTGGTTCTTCCTCCTTATACCTTTCAAACTGTTCTCAACTTCTCCACCATTACTCCCCATTTTGATGTGTCTTCTTCTGCCCTTTCCCTCTCCTTTCATTGCCCTGTTCCCTCTAGCTCCCCAACCATTTCATTGCTCTCTAAATTTTTTCCTTCTGTGCTATTTAAAACACTGCACTGAGACGCTTATAGCAGGAATGCAAGAATTGTCTTCACCTGGGGGCAATGTCTCCACATGTTAGTTTTGCACACACCATGATAGTAAATGAACCTGGGTATGTGGAGCATGATCTCAGTCTGTCACATATACTAAGAATGCTCCTCACAGTACTTGTATCAAGTCATAGAAAGTTTTCTTCTGGAGTTCATAAGATGCAACATATATAGGCAACCTATCCAAGTGTGCTTGGAAATTTATTTTAATCAAGCCTGTAGCACCCAAAATGACGGGAACTATTTCTGTATCTTTCTGCCACATTTTCTTGGCCTCAGCCTATATTTTTTTTGTATAAAGATGGTCTCTCTCTCTGCACGATTCACAGAGAAATCACTTGGGACTAATATCTCTATGATCAATGCTGTTGCAGTATTTTTCTCTTTTACCATTATATCTAGCTTCCTTTGGTCAAGATGGAGATTGAATATGTTATCGTAATCTCTTCATTCTCCTCAATTCTTAGGGTCATGATCACAATGCTTTCCCACTACAGTGATGTTGCAATGTTCACAATTTCCAAGGAATGAGATGTGCCATCTAGTTGTGCCTTTCCATACAGAAATAGAAATGTTCCACTACCAACACATCACAGCCAGCTACAAGATGACCATTTCCAGCTGCTATTTAATAAAGATGCCTACTGAACCAGTTTCTTCTTTGCTTGCTAAGAACCATCCTGTCTGCAAACTACTGTCCTGGGCTGCAACTTTCAATTTCTCATCCTTAGGTTTCAGGTTTTCTCTCCTTAACCATTCATGTGACCAGGTATTCCCACTTGTCTTTCCTTGTTGTTGATCTAATTCTCTGAAGATCTTTTTCTCCGACTTTGCATATTCTGCTGGTTCAAATTGCTGTATGTACAGATAGATTCTCATTCATTTCTTCTGCTTGTTGGAATACCTGTCCAAATTTAATGATAGATCTGGATTCTGGATGCTTGCTCACGTATTTTATATTTTTGTGTGTTTGAATCTGTTGATGTTGCTAAATAAGCCTGGAGGCCTAAGAAAGTAGCTTAATATATATAATTTAATTTTATGATGCCCATTCCTCGGCATACAATGAATCTTATAGACTTCTTGTGCACATGGAGAAGCGTTCTTGTATACATGTCCAATTTTTCAAGGTATTTAAGAGGTCAGTCCACAAGTCCAAGGCTATGAGAGTATAAGAACAGAGAAATTAGATCTTACCTGCCAATTTGCTTTCCTTTAGTCCCTCCAGAGCTGCCCAGAATGTGACTGATGGGTTGTGAACGCCTTCCAGCAGGTGGACACTGAGAACTCTGGGCCAGATGCACTAAACCTTAACGACCATCTAACAACCCTTTAACGAAGGAAATTCCTAACCGTTGCATGCATTAAAGGCCTTTTTCCAACGAACCAAGCAGCTAACAAAAACGGAATACAAAAGAGTAACTACCATTGTAATGTGGGCGATTCGGGATGCACTAACAATACCGAAGATTACACCGAATCATTTACTGTGACATATTAAACGTATGGTCAGAGCAGTCATAAAGGCCTGAGCTGTCATCTCCCCGCTTCCCCCTGCACCTTAAAATTCCAAGTTGGCATGTTGAAAAACAAAATAAACATCACAAACATGTGGCTCCCCGCTTCCCTCTGCATACAATACTAATGAAACAGATACAAAATTTTAAAAGGACTGGGAGGGGGCAAGGGCGCTCGTCAGGAGCGTCCTCTATGGACGGCCTTGCCCCCGTCCCCCCTCCGAGGTCGCCGCTGCTCCCCACTTCTCCCTGTATGAAATAAAAACTCATAAAAATCAAAACTCTTGCAGCGCCGGGCCCCCCTCCCTTCCTGTCTCTCTCTTTTCCTTCTCCCACCACTGCTCCGCCTCCCACCATCCTCCGCCCCCGAGTTCGTCGCCGCCGCTCCCCCCTCCACCGGACCCCCCCCCCCCTCCGCCTTAATGGCCGGTGCAGCGCCTCTCACCTGTGTGTGAAGGCGCTGCACGGGATGGAACAGCTGATCGGCAATCGCTTCTGCCTTCACCGACGTCTCTCTCCTTCCTGTGCCCGCCCTCCTCTGACGTCAGTTACCTACGTAGCGCCCAATTGACTGCTTTGAGATCCAGAATCAGTCTGAAAATAAACCTCTCTTTGGCATGATGAGCTCCGAAGAGGGAACTGGACAAATAGCCTGAAGGTTGAGAAGCCTTCCTAGAGTATCCCTGACCACGTTCACCTTGAGACGAGAATGGCGGGGAGACTCCAAGTAGGCGTCAGGAAGATGGTACGCAAATTCTACGGTGTACCCTTCTCAAATAACCTCTAGAACCTACTGATTGGAGGTAATCTGGGCCCACCTCCAATAAAACTGCATTAAGTGAGCTCCCACAGGAATTAGAGGCTGGGCCCGGAAACCTTCATTGTGTAGAGCGAGTAGACTGGAAAGAAGCGCCTGCGTCTCTGCCCCCCCCCCCCCCCCCCCTTTGAACGCCTTGAAAGGATTGAGTTCTCTGAAAAAATGGGACTGCTGGATTGGAGCCACTCCACCTGGACAATAGCGATAAAAATTGTGTCCACGACCGTGGTCAAAAATATAAGGCGCCCAAACGCCCTAGGTTGGTCTTCAGGTAGTCGTGGCACCTTAGTATCTCCCAAACTGCAGATCAACTTGTCCAACTCATCACCAAACAAAAGAGAAACCTCTACTATGGTCTGTGCCCTGAAAATGGGAAGGACAAATCAAAATCAAGTAAAAGTATCATACCTTATGCTATGAGTTTATCTTGGGAAGACTGGATGGACAGTAAAGGTCTGTATCTGCCATCATCTACTGTGTTACTATGTAAAAGGTAATCTACTGAGCTTAGACTTAAAAAACGCATCCGCAGACTAACCTCGTAGCCAAAGGGACTGTCTTGCAGCTACCCCTAAAGCCACAGACTTAGCCGAGGCTCTCAGCAAATCACATAAAGCGTCTGCTAAAAAGGCCAAACCCATCTCAATCTTAGCCACTTCAGAGTCAATACAGTCAGATCATCTGAAGATCTGTCCAGGACATTTTCAGACCAGCAAAAGCGAGCTCTAGCTACCAAGGACCCGCAAATAGCTGCCTGTACTGCCAAAGGAGAGACATCAAAACTACTCTTCAACAAAGACACCATACATCGATCCTGAACATCCTTAAGTGTTGTGCCGCCATCCACAGGAACAGTATTCCTTTAGTCACCGCCAAGAGTACTACATCCTCAACCGGAGGCTTCAGAAGGGATTTGTCCAAATCCAGTACCGGATAGAGACGAATCAGACTTAGCAGGTCTAAAAGAGGAATCTGCCAGATCCCACTGTGCCTGAATGCTCTCTCTCTGATATCCTGGTACACTGGAAAGGTTTTAACTGGCCTTCAAATGCCCTTCACTAGGACATCCACCTTCTGACCTTCTATGACAGGGAACGCCTCTTCCTCAAAATATAAAGAAGTGGAAACCAAAGAGATTAGCTCCTGTAAGACCTCTTCGTGGAAAATTCTAATCACCAAAGGATCCTCCCTCAGGCGGAGAGAGTCAGGACCTAAGTCTACCTGACCAGAGTCTTCAGCTACATGTTCTTCACTAAAATCTTGTCCCTCAAAAGAGAGCATCTCCTGGTCTTGCTCAGAACCTAGGTCCTCATCCATATCCCAGGACTCCCTAGGACACTTAGCAGAGACCACTGGACATGCCATAGACCTTCTCAAAGAAGCTGAAAAAGGGTTTGTTTTTGTAGAAGAAAAGTCTTGTACATTTGGAGGACGAATTCAGGAGGGAAACCCCCTTCTGATCCTGCAGCCTGTTGTGGTGAAAGAACTGGCAGAGAAGCAGACCACTTTGCTAACCCTGACGAAGACTACAAAATGACAGCATTTCCCGCCAAACTGGAGCCGCCAGCTTAACATTACAAACGCCCGAATCCTTAAACCCCGCGGCCACCGCCAATGAGACTGAAGGAGCGGGACCTGCCTCTAGTAAAACTTCTGAAGTGGTGCAATATTTACAGGAAACGCTCGCTCCTAAACCTCGCCACTAACAGCTAAAAGACACCAGCGTGACCTCTTGTTTTGTTCCCCTTTTACTTTAAGTTAGTTACGTTTCTTTAAAAAAGGGAACTCTTGTGATGCTGAAGCTGTCAAAGTAAATAACTGAGGCTAGCCACCACACAGAGAGGAAAAGGAGCTGCCTTGCTCGCTTGCACCTCATAAACTGTTCAAAATGTTTTTTTAACACAGCTGCCTCTCCTTCCTTTGAACAGCTCTTTCCCCAAACAGACTGAGGCAATTATAATTAAAAGAATAACCAGCGCATCTCACAGATACTAGGGAGGACTTGGGGGGAGGGACCCGGCCACTCGTGACACCCCCGAGGCTGAAAGAGACCCCCATGAGCCTCAGCCTCCACAACCAGGAAAAGACACCGGATGAACAGAATAAGAACACAACAACTATTATTGTTTTTTTTTTTTTTTGGGGGGGGGGGGGGAATATCAGCTAAATCAACCAAGAAAAAGAGAAAGCATTAAATAAGGAGGCTGAAGGACTCACCACCTTCCACCTGCTGGAGACTGAGAATACTGGATCTGTCTCTAGCTGGCAGGGCTCTTATTGGATCTCTCTAGAGTCAGAGTTCTCAGTCTCCACCTGATGGAAGGCGTGCACAACCCATCAGTCACATTCTGGGCCAGTCCGGAGGGACGCTAAAGAACGTAAGTCGGTTTATGACTTGTATCCTTATTCTTTGATGGTAGAGCACTTTTCCGTATTACTCTTTAATGGTCTGTTTTCTCAGTACTTTATGCTGATTGTTGATACATCCTTTCTTAGGTATTTATATGTACCCCTTACTGTTCAAGTTCCTTGATGGCACAATCATCAGTCAGAGATGTTTTCAGTTTTATACAATTCGCCTTACAAAACAAAAGTTGTGACAAGGACTCTCCTTGAAATATTCCTTGCTGGATTCTGATATTAGTATTGACATATTATCCATCTTCATACTACAGATGACGTAGTCTACCACATTTTCATGGTGAAATTAAGGCACTTAGAGTTTATTTTGCACATTTCAAGGCAGTTTATAATCCAGGAGTGCGGGACAGTATCAAAGGTTTTCTTATAATCAATCCATACTACAATGAGATTTCTGCTTTTCTTAGCACTAGCCATGATGGCTTTATTTAGCAAGGATTGGTCTTTCATTCCATATGCTCCCCCTCTTGTTTACCTTCTGCTCTACTGCCATGATTTATTAGAGCTAAGAACATAAGAGTAGCCATAGTGGGTCAGACCAACTGTCCATCTAGCCTAGTATCCTGTTTCCAATAGTGGCCAAGCCAGGTCACAAGTACCTGGCAGAAACCCAAATCGTGGTAACATTCCATGCCACAAATCCCAGGGCAAGTAGCGGCATCCCCATGTCTGTCTCAATAGCAGACTATTGCTTTTGCTCCAGGAACTTGATATAATCTTATACTTTTTTTTTTCAATGAGGTTTTATTGAACACTTTTAAAGAGACAAACAGTCCAACAATACCAATTAACAAATATCACTTAAGTGTAAACAAAGCTCAAAAAAATAAGCCCCATGCATAACAAATGCGTCACAGGTTTTAATTATTTTTCAATAGCCCACCCCTACCCAGAATTCAAAACTGTCCCCTACACCAACCCCCCCTTCAAAAAAAAAAAAAAAAAAGGGTACAAATGCTTTACCTTAAAATAAATGAAAATTCTTTAAAAGACCCCAGACTTCCTTCCATCTGGGCATACAATTATGCCTCTTGGCCATAAGCTGCTCCATCCTATAAATATAGCTCAGTTTAGCCCTCTAGATATGCATATGGAGCGGCTCAACCCACTTTCAACATGTTGCCAGGGTCAGTTTAGCAGCATTAAGCAGGTGGCAGACCAGCTGCAACTGAGCCCACTTCAAGCCTGGAATGGCTCTATTAAATAAGAACATACCCGGATCCCATGGCACCCAATGACCAGTATTATTTTATTATTTATTTATTTTTATTTGTTGCATTTGTATCCCACCTCCTTGCAGGCTCAAAGTGGCTTACAATACATCATGAGTAGTGGAGGAATGTTAATAAACATTTGGTATGTCAGGATCTTGGTCAGCATGATGACAGTAAAACAAACATAATAAACAAAATCATAGTGTACAAGCAGATATTATGAAACAAGTTCTGAATATAGATGTGCGAGTTGTGCATATTCACAATTGTTGATCTTTGTGGTACGCTTTATTAAAGAGATGTGTCTTCAATAGTATGTGGAAGTTCGTTCTTTCGAATATCGATTTCAAGCTGCGTGGCAGTGCGTTCCATAACTGTGTGCTCAGGTAGGTAAAGATTGACGCATGCATTATTTTGTATTTCATTCCTTTGCAGCTGGGGAAGTGCAGATCAAGGAATGTGCGGGATGATCTTTTGGCATTCCTAGGAGGTAGGTCTATCAGGTCTGACATGTAAGCTGATGCATCTCCATGGATAATTTTATGAACTAGTAAGCATATTTTGAATGTGATGCGTTCCTTGAGTGGGAGCCAGTGTAGTTTTTCTCGTAGTACAGTGACAAATCTGATATTGCACACTCTTCCAGAAAGCTTTAGCTTTAGGAGATGACCAACAAACATGGCCTGGAGTACTATGATCACGTGATGCGTTCCTTGAGTGGGAGCCAGTGTAGCTTTTCTCGTAGTACAGTGACAAATCTGATATTGCACACTCTTCCAGAAAGCTTTAGCTTTAGGAGATGACCAACAAACATGGCCTGGAGTACTATGATCACGTGATGCGTTCCTTGAGTGGGAGCCAGTGTAGCTTTTCTCTTAGTACAGTGACAAATCTGATATTGCACACTCTTCCAGAAAGCTTTAGCTTTAGGAGATGACCAACAAACATGGCCTGGAGTACTATGATCACAGAGCCTCCAGAAGACTGGTGAAGCTTGCGGAAACCAATGGTGGATCCTGACTGGGGTCAAGTACCATCAATACATAATCTTGTAATTGGCAGCAACTGCAAGAGTGGCGAGTTCAGCTTCCATAGTGTCCCAGTCAGAAGGCTCATAAGCAATTCCTAGTTCATGTTCCAATCTCATCCGGTGTTGCAGAGCTGATTTCAGCAAGTCTCATGCATACCTATACTGGGCTGCCAAAAGATATATTTTCCAATTCAGTGTATCCCCCAAACAAATGTGGTTTAACTTTTTTACTCTGCAAAAAATGCATAACTTGAAAATAAGCAAAATGGTGGTCCTCAGAAAACAAACTCCCATGCCAAAGGACACAAACTTATCATCCACAAATGTCTCAACCGAGCCAGCCTTCTAGCTTCCCAAATCAGGTCAGCCCAGGTGGGAACAACTTGTTATGCCTGACAGGAGTATACCTGAAGATCAGAAAATCCTTGTAAGTACCCAAAGAATTCCAAAGTAGCAGGACTAACAGAGACCTCCAATACTTGATGCTGTCAAGGCAACCACATAAGGGAATCCAAGGGAACTGCACCCACCAACTCCTTCTCCAGCCCTAGCCACAATTTGCAGGGATGATTCTGAAACCATTCTACAGCCACTTGTGCTTGGACTGCTTTATAATACAATCTCATATGTGGAACACCCAGCTCTCACAATTCCCTATCTCTAAATAGTATCTTTTGAGTAAATCGAGGTTTCTGAAAACCCCAGATAAACTTTAAAAGAAGGTGCTGCAATATGTCGCTAAAGGCAGGACCTGGAACAGGTAAAGAAAGCGGAGCATTATGTTCATTTTGACAGTGGTGATTCGTTCAAAACACAACAGAATTACTTCCTGTCACCTATGCAGGTCATCCTTAACCACCTTGATCAACCTGGGACAGATAGCATCAAAGAAGTTATTCCAGGAAGCTGTTAGCCAGACCTCTAGGTAATGCAGGGAGCCAGCTACCCACCTAAAAGGAAAGGAGGACTGCAACCCAGCAACTACAGAGGCCTGTAAAGAAACCTTAAAAGCTTCAGTCTTGCTCACGTTGACCTTAAAACCAGAAGCTAGGGAGAATGCATCCATCTCTGCTATCAAATTGGGAAGGGATGCTATCAGGTTGGTCAAAGTAAGCAAAACATCGTGATGCCCTACATAAATACCACCCACCTCAAGATTAATCCGAATCGCAGCAACAAAGGGTTCTATTGTCAGAGCAAAAAGCAGGGGCGACAAGGGGCACCCCCTGCCTAGTGCC
The DNA here is from genome assembly GCF_901765095.1 of Microcaecilia unicolor. NCBI lineage: Eukaryota > Metazoa > Chordata > Amphibia > Gymnophiona > Siphonopidae > Microcaecilia > Microcaecilia unicolor. The sequence continues at coordinate 253,358,606 of NC_044035.1, read as the reverse complement.
CTGAGTCAAAGGAAACATTTCAGAGTTACTCTTATTGATGCGGACACAAGCTCTAGACGCAGAGTAGAGACTCCCAACCCCCCTGATCCATATATCCCCAGTAAACCTTATCAAAAGCTTTTTCAGCATCTATCCCTAATATAAAGGTTATAATCTTTTTTAGTTTAGTCACATGGATTAAGTTAGCAACTCTATGGATGTTATCTGCTGCCCGCCTTCTCGGGATAAATCCAACCTGATCAGCGTCTATTAAATTAGGCAGCAATCCTCCCAGTCTAGTGGCCAACACTTTAGAAATTATTTTAACATCAGAGTTAAGCACTGATATAGGCCTATAAGATTGGCATCCTGTTTTATCCTTGCCCTCTTTGAGAATAACTATAATCCAGACATCCAATCTAATGGCAGGCAATGCTGCCCCGCGCCTGGCACTGTTTATAGCCTTAGTAAAAAGGGGCACCACCTCACTAGAAAAGGTAAAATTCTAGTGGGTAGATATCCAGGCCGGGAGCCTTACCAGTCAGCAGGGTTCTAATTGCCTTCAGTATTTCCTTAGGAGTAACTTCCGTGTCTAATCTGTTAGGCTTGGGGGGGGGGGGGGGGGGGGTAAGATGGGACAACTGTCATTACCTCTCATCTTGACTACTGCAACCTACTCCTTACTGGCCTCCCACTTAGCCATCTATCCCCCCTTCAATCTGTTCAGAACTCTGCTGCACATCTTATATTCCGCCTGAACCGATATACTCATATCACCCCTCTTCTCAGGTCACTTCACTGGCTTCCAATCAGATACCGCATACAGTTCAAGCTTCTCCTTCTTACCTACAAATGCACTCACAGTCTGCAGCCCCTCATTACCTCTCTACCCTCATTTCCCCTTACATTCCCGCTCGTAACCTCCACTCACAGGACAAATCCCTCCTCTCAGTACCCTTCTCCACCACCAACTCCAGGCTCCGTTCATTCTGCCTCGCCTCACCCTATGCTTGGAATCAACTTCCTGAGCCCTTAGGCCAAGACCCCTCCCTACCCATCTTCAAATCCTTGCTCAAAGCCCACCTCTTCAATGTTGCTTTCGGCACCTAACCTTTATACCTTTCAGGAAATCTAGACTGCCCCTATTTGACTGACTGTACATTTGTCCTTTAGATTGTAAGCTCCATTGAGCAGGGACTGTCCTTCTATGTTAAATTGTACAGCGCTGCGTAACCCTAGTAGCGCTTTAGAAATGTCAAGTAGTAGTAGTAGTAGAGGCTAAGTAAGTATCTATTTGTATCACTGAGATACACTCATCCTTCGAATACAGGTCCCCTAGATGTTCCCGAAATTTCTCCTGTATCTCCACAGACAAACTTGAACACCTGCCTTTATCCTTGATTTTGCCAATATGCCGTCTTACACAATTTAGTGACCAACAGCCTATGGGCTTTCCCCATATACTCATATCTCTGTTACCTAAGGTACTCCATCCAGAAGGCCAACTCATCCTGCCTAAGGGCTTCCAAGGAAAAGCGGGTCCCCTGGAGCTCCGTCCAGAAGGCCCTCTCTAGTTAGTTTATGTTGACGCTCTAGTTCTGTTATCTGCTGCTCAAGCTGCAACTTAGCAGACTCATACTGCCTCTTACACTTTGCAACTTCCTTAAGAGTACCCTCGAGAAACCACTTTCATTGATTCCACACAGTTGCATTTGAGGGGACAGAGTTCAAATTATGGGTCAAATAATTCTATAAGACTGCTCTATATCCCTGCACTATAGCTTCATTCTTAAGCAACTGTGTATTCAGAGTCCAGCATCTGTTCCTGGTTTCCTCCCAAATTGCCTCCAAATCGAGCCAGCAAGGGACATGGTCAGACAGTAAAATGTGACCAATATCTGCACCTACTAGGTGTCCTCTCAGAGCTTATCTAGAAAGAGGTGGTGGTCTATTCTAGGGTACATAAGATGTGTGGTTGAATAAAAAGTGTAATCACGCTGGGTTGAATGACTATCCCATCACCCGTCCACCAAGTCCAGATCTGTAATGAGAGCACTGAAGTGCCCTAGCAGTTTTAACATAGCCCACTACATCCCTGCTGGTTGTATCCAGGTCCGGTTCCAGGCATGAGTTCCACCACCCATGATTAAGGGCCCCAATATAGACAAGGACAAGTCCTGTTTAGCTTAACAAAAAATTCTGTTTAGTGAACATTTGGAGAGTACACATTGGCTATAGTGAGCTGACACTGGTCTAGCAGGATCTGCAGAAATAAGTATTGCCCTTCAGGATTTCTCTGAACCTTAAGATAGCTAGGTCCCAGTGGAAAAGGATTACCACATCTTTTGTCTTACTCCCACCCTTTTCAGATGTAAAAAAAAAAAAAAAACCCACAAAAACCACAGTGGGATGACTATAGCGTAACAAGGCCTCATTACATGGCTTAAAGCGCATCTCCTGCAAGAGGACCACATGAGCCCTCCGAGACACCAACTCCTTGCCTAGGTGCCTAGGCTTATGCAGGGAGTTTAACTCCTTAACCCAAAGGGTAAGAATACAAACTGTCATCACAAAAACCAATAAATACTATACTCAAATAAGGCAACCTGGATAAGTAAAAATCATCCAGCACTGTCAGAATTCAAGAATAAGGTCTCCAAAACATCTGTTTCAGTACCCAGCAATACCCTCCCCAACCCCCCCCCCCCCCCAAATTGACTACTGTGCTCCCCAAAACCACAAATATCACAGACACTCTGGTGGGAAACACTGAGAAAGTAACCACCCCCCTAGCCCATACCCGCCTCTCTACTACACATACATCATACACAACCCCCCACAAGATACACAAACCAGAAATATTCAAAAACCATTCAACAGGCCGACCACTAGTTGGGGCAGTCCGGAGCCGTGAACAAAGCCATAGGAACAGAGCAGACTATCAACCTCTACCCCTAGGGGCAGACGGCAGAGTGGCCCAAGACTGCAGAGAACAACAAGAAAACCACTGCTATCAAAACACAGCAGAGCCCCAAGAAGGCAGATATCAAGTTAAATCATACTAAGCCAGTCACAAGAATCAGTGCTGTGGAGAGGCTCGAGATGGTCTTTTCCGTTTAAGAGAGACTCAAGTCCAGGTGGCCCCTCTTGTCACCCGACTGTGCTCCCAGTCGGAGGCTCAGGCTGCTCTGAAGTCACCAGTCCAGCCTCTCTCAAAAGCTTCCATGCCTCGTTCGGTGTTTCAAGTTTATGCAGATTGCCCCTAAGGGGAAAACAAAGTGCCAGCAGGGAAGACAGAAGACCATTTGTACTTCACAATTTCCTTTTGTAGCACCTCCGACTCTGTGCCATGCGGGCGTGTAAGCGGACAGAGCCTGTTAAAGTTGTATTGTTTCCCCTTTAAATGAGAGCTTCCCACCGGTGCGTGCGCCTTTTGCAAAATCTACTCATCTGCAAACTTGGAAAAGCACACGATAATGTCTCTAGACTTGTTAGGTGGGGGTAATTTGCGCCACATTTTCTTGTACTCCACCGTCCAGGACGCCCCTAATTCACAAATTATTACACCTGCAGCAATTTTCCAAGTCATCCAGCTTATATAAAAGCTCAGCATGCTGTGCCGCTAACTCATTGTGTTTGACCTGCACCTCCAGTATCGTCTCAGTGTGTTCATCCATTTGCTTCTCAAGGCCTTCAACATGTGTACCCATTTCACTTACATTCTGACTTAGGGAGTCAAGCATGGTGGAAATGTCTTCCCGCGTAGCATGAAAGTCAGACATGAGGTCCTGGAACAGCTTCCAAAACTCAGGCGGAACCCCACGGGTGTCCCCCGTCTTCGTTCCTTAGTCTCACTGTCCAAACTTTCTGGCAGCTCAGAGTCCACACGGTGCTCAGAGGACACCGACTGTGTGTAGACCACACTGGTGGTTCAGTGAAACTGATAAAGATCCTGCTTCGCCAAGGCAACATTTAAGGTAAGATCACCAAGATTTGGCAAGAAAACTGCTGTGATGGTAGGGGATTGCCTCTGCAAAGCACTATGAAGGGCAGGAGTTCGGACTCAGGCATCCATGCTGGTGGCTGATGTCACTTCTTCCAATATGATCTTATATTCTGCCAGTATTTTTTGCAGTGAACAGCTGATAGTAAATAGACAAATTATTGATCTGTAATTTTTGGATAGATTTCTTGTATCTCCCTTTGGAAATAGAAGCATTCTTTCTGTTGTTAGTCAATGTGATGTCAAATCTGTCTGCCTGATCAACTGATTTTTAGTTTGCCATGTCTTGGTGAAGAGAGAGCCAAGGCCATGGTACTTATGGTTGGGGCTCATTTTAACCTGTTTTCCCAACCCACAGTTTTAATGTTCGCCCGTTCCGAATTTTCCTGTATGCAGGGTACCCATTCTGCTTCTCAGCTGTATGTCTCTCTAGGAAACAATTACACAAAATGGGTTAAGTTTTGGGCATGTTATGACAGGTTCTGTGCTGTTCCTGCTATGGCTTATTGTTTATCAGCACCACTGCTACTAACTGACAGTGAAGCAGCAGTGCCTTGGAAAGCAAGTTTCTTTCTTCACTCTTACAGATACTCATGCTGAAATGCTGCCACAGGACAGACACTAAATTACTGCCAACTGATGTCAAGCTGGTGATAAAGAAAAATTATTTATTCCCTAGCTATATATCTTTTTTGTATATTAATGAACATCTTCAATTACCAAGCACACTCAATGTTCATTATATGGAGGTTGATGGTAGGGGGACAATTTTGAGACTGTCTGCATTTGGACAAACACAGACTTTTACCTATGAGTTCTGCACTTATTTTTATTCTGAATCTATGCCACATACTTTCAATTTGATACTTGCACAGATACAAAGTGCAGTACTTTTTGTACCTGACTATCCTACATGTAGGTTTTTGCTGGAAAAACAGATGTAAAGAGATGAAAATGCCATCTACACATGTTTGTTTTGTTACATTTGTACCCCGCGCTTTTCCACTCATGGCAGGCTCAATGCGGCTTACATGGGGCAATGGAGGGTTAAGTGACTTGCCCAGAGTCACAAGGAGCTGCCTGTGCCTGAAGTGGGAATCGAACTCAGTTCCTCAGTTCCCCAGGACCAAAGTCCACCACCCTAACCACTAGGCCACTCCATGCATTCCCCTCCTCCAAAATACACTACATGAAATGCCCCCTGTCACTCTAGCTAAAGTATGAGCACACTAGAATGCACATACTTTTTAGTCACGCATAGAAAGGCCAATTTTCAGACAGCCAAATACTTTTTGCCAGTAAGTCATATTGGGTCATTCCATGCCAAGTGGTCTAAACCTCCCACCATGTCTCCAATTTTGTTCAAACTTTATCTGTTGCGCGAGTTAGGTGTTAAACTAAGTTTCCCAAAATGTGAGTTCTCTAACTGCAATAGTTGCAGATCTAGAACCCCTTTTCTGAAAGGTTGTCAGTCCATGAGCGTGCGACATTTACCAAACTGCCATTTTTGGGGTCTAATAAAATCCAAACACATTTATAAGAATGGCTGAAAAATTCAAATCCTGTACAGTTCTTGATGCTAATTCCGATGAAATACATTTTAACATTATGGATGCAAAATCCAGTCAAACAAGTTGACTCAAAGTGTGCATCAAAATTGGTCGTGACTCATCGGAACATATTTAGACCAATATTCAGACTGCAACAACTTCCATGCAAACAAAGATACGGACTTGAAATTTTGAACAAGCATCATGCTTGTGCTGGACATAATACTGTCAGATTTGCAACTAACCAGCATCTATAACCGCCCTGCAGGATCTCTTCAAAGTTGGCACTGTCAGACTCAATTTCCTAGAAATGAAGAAAAATTAGCGCATCAAGCGTACTAAATATAACATACTTTGACCTGAGTAAATGGCTACTTAATGTGGCATTGCAAAACAAAAACACAGTGTTGTAGAGCACAATTTTCTCTTTCAGATGATACTGTTCACAAGCTGCTTCAGGCAGACTCTATTAATAATTGGCTTTGAACTTTGGTACATTTTACACTACATTTTACCATTTGCGCTGACAGTGCCAACTTTGAAGAGATCCTGCGGCCATTCTGAATCGGCTCTTTCTTGCCCCGAAGGCGAAAGAGGTCAGTAGACCACCAGGGCACTAGTAAGGGGAGGGAAGGCTAGCAATCTGCCCGTTTGTCCGGATTTCTGGACAAACGGGCAGGCTGGCGGGCGGGTCATCCACCCATGAGCCTGCCCGTTTGTCCAGAAATCCAAAAGGGCAGATTGGCAAAAACCGCCCAGTTGCCCGGACATGCCCTCAAAAAGAGGACATGTCCAGGTAAATCCGGACATATGGTAACCCTAGTTATGCCCATCTACCAGCAGGTGGAGATAGAGATTACAAAAGCTGAAGGCAGTGATACGAAACGGTCAGCTCCTCCTTCACTTCCGCCCAAGAGGTAGATAGCAACCTCATTGAACAAGCCTGTAACGCCACCAGCGGAACACAACCTTTCAAAAATTGCACGGAAACACAAAATCTGCAATCTAACGAGAAAAAAAAAATAAAATCAGATCAGAGGCCGTCATTCCACGGCAAGAACTAGCGAGAACGACAAAGAGAAGATCTGAATGCTGAAAAATATGCAACATCTGCAAATGCCGGAGAACCTTCCTAACATCCAGAAGACAAAGCACCGTATACTCCGCGTGAAAATCCCCGCCCCAAAAGGAGGGAAGAAAGAGAGGCTGATAAAGAATAAAAGCCAAACCACAGCCAGAAAGAAAAGGAGGAACCGAATGCAAGGTCACTCCAGACTCAGGAATTGCAGAAAAACAGCTTGGCATGGCTGCGCTAAAATTTCAGACACTCTGCGTGCCGAAGAATTGTCAACCAAGAACACTGCTAGTGAGTAAGTTCCTAAGCGAAGCCATCTACAAAGGATAAAAAAAAGAGTTCGAAGTAATGCTAAGTAGACAAGGAGCCCTAAGCTAGGCTCGGAGAACAAGAACTAGGTTTCAGGGTGAACAAGGTCGCAGCAGTGGAGGAGCAAAGCAGTCTGCAAGAAATTAACTACATCCGAGTGCAAAGCCAGGCCAGGCCCTTCTACAGCCCATCCTGCAGAAAAAAATAAATTGCTGAGGAACAGATGCCTGCAATGAAGACCAAGCATGGGCCACAACCATGCCTCAAAAATTCCACTACACCCAAGAACACGCGATCGAAGTGGACCGCATACAAGTTCGCAATAGAGCAGAAATCACTGTGACCAAAGAACTCTGCTCCTCAGAGTTAACCTCCCAAAAAACCAGGCCGTAAGACCACAGTGAGAGGGATCATCCATTCAGTAACGGACCCTGAAGGAAGAGCCCGGAGTCAAGCGGGATACAAAACGAAGGCGCCACCAGGAGCTGCACCATATCCGAATACCAAGGGTGCCGTGGCCAATTCGGAGCTACCAGAATGACTTGACCCCGGTGGCGAGCAATCCGAAAATAACTCAGCCACAGAGAGGCCACGGAGGAAACACTATCGAAGAATGTCCTCTGGCTAAGGAAGCAGCTGAACAACCAGCCCTGCTGAACTGCCTTCTCTCCGATGACAGAAGACGACATCTCGGTGTCCAGCCGGGGCGCCATCAGATCTACCTGTGGAGCTCTCTACCTGAGGCCAAACTGGGGAAGCACTGGTGCGGAATAAACACTCTGCTGAGAGCAGAAGATGGCAGAAAAAGAGAACTCAACGTAGGAAAAGCCCACGAAGTGGGCCACGGAGAAACGGAACGCAAGGTCCTCTGCCCACTCCATGGGGGCAAAATGCCCTGATGGCCACGGCCCGACTGAGTCCCACTCTGTCAAAGAAGCAGCCACTGCCGTCAAGTTCTCCGAAGGCACAAGCATCACCTGGCCCGCAATGTGTCCTGAAAGGCTAGAAAACGAACAGCACCAAAAGCAGGTCCAGGCGGGAGATTGGCCGCACTGTCCCCTGTGCCATCCACCGCCCCGGAGGCGGATGAAGGAGGCAAAGGGCTCTCCAGTCCGAGAGACTCATCCATGACCACCACCATCCACTGCAGAGGTGCCAAGGCATCCCTTCCAAAGGGAGGAATTGTGGAGCCACCAGTTCATGAGCAGCCATGCCAAGAACAGCCATGGAACACACCGCTGACACTCCTGGGACACAGGACATCACCTGCTGAAAAGCAAGAGCTGTAGATGTCGCATAGGAGCACAGCCCACGGCACTACCTCCAAAGTGCCCGTCACAGAGCCCAAGAAATGAAAGCATTGCCAGGCCTGAAGACTCGGCGCCCTGAGCAGACTGCACACCCGAGTCTGAAGCTAGATCCTCCAGCCCTCGGTCAAGAAAAAAAAATCATACCAGAGCTGTCTGGGACGGGACAAGGTGGCTCATTTGAAGGGTGATCACCTAGCCCAAGGATTCCAACAGCGAGAAGACCTGGGAAGGTAGACTCTCAGATCTCGTCTAGAGCGGGATGCGCTCTGATGTCGTCCTTGCAGAGAATGCCGCAAGACTCCCAAAAGGTGAATGGAGGCAAAGCCTGGAACTGAATATGAGGGCCCAGAAGAGCCAAACAGAGAAACCGCAGATGAGGGGGGCCAAAGGGGAAACACTAGAAATGCTTTCTAGAGGAGAAATGCAGGGAAGAATGCTAAAATGAAGTAGTTTGGACTATAGCTAGCTGTCCAATACAAAGAAAGTGCGAAAGTGCAATAAAAGCCTTAGAGACTGCAACATACAGCTAGCTAGAGGTGCCACTGATACAGTGGAAGCTGGAGCTGGTATGCAATAGTTTGACAAATGTCAAGTGCAAAACTAGAAGAGCAGAGCTGCTATGGGAAACCAACACAGCTAAACGTGGCACTATAGCATAGTGTTAGCTGCCCCAGCTATGCAAAGAACTGCTTTGTCAGGGCAAGCAATATGGGAGAGTGAAAAAAAAAAAGATGGATGGGAGCGGGGGGGGGGGGGGGGGGGCAACGGAGAATCACTGGACATGGATGGGAGCGGGAGGCGACGGAGAATCGCTGGACATGGATGGGAGCGGGAGGGCAGGGGACAGAATTTCTGGGCATGCATGGGTAGAGGGGGCAGGGGAAAGAATTGCTGGGCATGCATGAGTAGAGGGGGGCAGGGGAGAGAATTGCTGGGCATGCATGAGTAGAGGGGGGCAGGGGAGAGAATTGCTGGGCATGGATGGATAGAGGGGGACAGGGGAGAGAATTGCTGGGCATGGATGGGTAGAGGGGGCAGGGGAGAGAAGAGAATTGCTGGGCATGGATGGGTAGAGGGGGACAGGGGAGAGAAGAGAATTGCTGGGCATGGATGGGTAGAGGGGGGCAGAGGAGAGAAGAGAATTGCTGGGCATGGATGGTAGAGGGGGGCAGGGGAGAGAAGAGAATTGCTGGGTATGGATGGATAGAGAGGGGCAGGGGAGAGAGGAGAGTTTCAGGACATGGATGGAGGGGAGGGCAAGAGAAATTCTGGACATGGATGGAGGGGAGGGAAGGGAAGGGAAGGGAGAGAGAAGAAATGCTGGACATGGAGGGAAGATAGAGGAAGGAGATTAGATGAGGGAAAAGGAAGTGAGGAGAGAAACTGCACATGGATGGAGAAAATAGGCAGAAGCTGGATCCACTGTACAGTCAAGTCTGCGGAGGACCAGAAATGAAGAAGAAAGGAGAAAAGAAAATAAATAAATGGAAAGGAAGCCCTGGAAATGGAGTCAAGGGAACAGATAGAGAGCAGCAGAATCAGGTACTGGGCCAGCATGATCAGAGAAACAAAATCACCAGACAACAAAGGTAGAAAAAAATAATTTTATTTTCATTATAGTGTTTGGAATATGTCCACTTTGAAAATCAGGTGCTGAACGTTAAAAGTTTATATTTATTTACTTATTTATGGCATTTTATCCCATATTAAACATGAATTAGATTGAAACCTGGGATCATTTAATTTTTTTTTCCTGGAGAGAGTAATGCATTGCCCCCCCCCCCCCCCCCCCCCCCGGCTATAGCCAGCTCTGCAATTTTGGGGGAGGGGCGCCGCCGAGGTGGACCGGGGGAGAGAGCCTGTTAAAAATTTACTAGCACACCACTGGGCGCACCTCAGAAGGCCCATCAGATTCCTTCTGGAAAACTTTGCCATCTAGACCCCATCTGCCCAAGATGGCCGTAAAAACTCCCCAGAGAACGAAGCTATCGAGGGGGAACCAGAGAGAGGTCCCAATGATTCCACCTCTAACATGGCACCCAAGCTGTCTCTCCTGGAACACTGGATCTACCGCAGAGGGTAGAAAAGCCACTACTGTACCCGAAGAAACCCTCAAAAGGGGCGGGCTACAAACAAATGCTGAGGGGCAAACGCCACATCATTCAGTGGAGACAAGGAGACAAGGAGAAAAAGGACGACGAAATCAGGGAACAAAACAATTCCCCTGATCAGGAGAGATCAGTACAAAGCCTGAAGGGGTCCCCAAAGCAGAGGCAAAGCCGCCAATGCAGCCAACAGCCAGAAAGCGGGAGCCATATCCGGATGTGTTAAAAGAAAATGGCGCATGCATTCAGTGCCTCAGAGCTGGAACAGAGCGGGGACCCCGTTTGGGAGAAAGAAGTCCCTGGTGCCAGCCTGTGCCTCCATCAACACCCATCACCGCTGCTGCCAAAGCTTGCTCACAACACGCGCTTCCTATGGTGGCCTCCGCTGCCAATACTGCGCAACCCTCTATGGCAGAAAAAATGCACTTACCGGAGACGTGCAGCCAGATTTCCCGCCAACAGCTGAACCTCCCAGGCAAGCCTGTCACTACACTGGCTCAGTAGGCTACACACACACAGCGACTTCAGAGACGCTGCCCCCAAGACTCCTAATAGCAACCTGCTGCCCTGTTGCAGCTGCAGAGCCTGAGACCCGAATTGCTCTTTTTTTTTTTTACAGCTGATAACACCAGCAAACACAGGTCTGTTGATGACTAGAAGTTTTTGTTGTTTATTTTTTCTTTGTGAGGAAGGCTAGAGTCCAAACAACAGCCCAAACTCAGGGAGAAAAGGGATCACATGGTGCGGAAGGGACCCAGGCCACCAGGTATGCCCCTAAAGTTGGCACACAGCCCAAACACCCCCTAAGCTCAACTGGCCAAAAAAAACCCCAGGAGCAGGCCCACGAGATGACACCGTCTAACACCTGCTACAGATATACTGAAGTGAAGGAGGAGCTGACCATCTGGTATCACTAACTTCAGCTTTCTAATCTCTATCTCCACCTGCTTGAAGACGGACATAACCCACCAGTTCCTGGATTCCTCTGCTGCATACACTAAGGAATAATTGTTTCATCTTTTCATTTTAAAGTCTGTCAAGGTATTAAACAGTCCTGTCTTGATGCTTCTTCTGTAGCATGACTAGATATACTATTATGTAAAATCAAACTATAACATATTCCTCATACCTTTTTCCAAGTCAATCACTAGCAAGGACTGTGTAGTATACTGGCCCTTTACCAAAATTTAATACACTGTAAATTCCATGCAGATTACAGCCACTTCAAAATCTTGTACATGGCAACAACTAAAAGTGCCATAAAGCCAAAACAGTGTTTGATGTGGTGTGAACTAGACATTTTAATTAGAACCTAAATTTAGCACTCAGCTCAGCAAGACTGTCTAAACAAAAGGATTATACACATAAAAGGAAAAAAAAAACCTGCCTAGAATATATCTTGAAAAAGAAACCTTATAAGAACTCCATGTATCCATTCATAAAGGCTACAGTACTGTTAAAGTGCAATCTTATGTCTAAAAAGAGTCTGTAAAACAGAATTGCAAGAAGCACAGAAAACCTTCTTAACTTCTGTACTGACCAGGCTCCTCATTTTCACCTCAGAAAATGAAAAACAAAGCAAAACAAAAAAGAGCTGTCTGCTTGTATTCCATGACAGTTGTGAACAAGTATACACTCAATGTTTTCAACATAAACTGCTCTGGCCTGGGGATTTAGGGTACACACAAGCAAGCTTTTCATATCATCAGTTCCGTGCTGTTTACCACCTTCTCACCCCCCCCCCCCCCCCACCCCAAAAAAAAAAAAGTGTAAAAATACTACCTTAATTATTTCCACCAGTTGATCCACACCACTGTCACCTGGAAAGATCGGTTGTCCTAGTAACAGCTCAGCCAATACGCAGCCTGCTGACCACACATCTGAAGAAACAGAATACAAATCACCAACAGGCATTTAAAAAAAATATGTAGCTAGTAGTTCCCTCCTGCTCCCTTGGGCTTCCAGCACAAAAGGTACCACATCGCAATTAACCTTCATGTACCGCAATCTAGGGTATCCCATGTCCCTGCCTCATTCCAATCTAGCTTAGCCATCAATGTGACAGTCCTCTAGAATAAGTGACAGACGAAACAAGTATACTGTTAGTCAGTTAGTACATGTCACTGTTGTAAGATCGCTCCTCATCCTCACAGGTGCAATAAAAACCTTCCCACCACAGTATCTTCAGTTCCAGCTGGCCTGTAGAGCAGAAACCAGGTTTGGGATTCACATCCTGATCTCTCGCAGAACACATAGCACTACTAAATAACCAGGCCAGCTCAATATAAGATTTTCAACCTTTCATCATCTAAACAAGTTAGGACTCTCTCCTTTTCAATCCGTTCTTGTTTATAGATTATGGACAACACTGACCCGGCATCAAAATTTGTGAAACATTCATGAATTTTACCACAGACTTCTCTAAAGAACTCCAAGGCTGGCAAATTGAAGCACAAATCATTCTACCTAGGGTTGTACAAAATATAGTATATCAACTGCCTATTTCTAGGCATCTGTTACCTGGGGATTTTAAGCTTATTTTAATATTCTCCCATCTCACTTCAGTTCAGCCATTGCAACATGGTCTTTAGACAGGGGACATAAACCTTGGATGCCTTCAGAATTCAGCTCAAACAGACCCCACTAGAGTCTACCCATTAGGTGCCATTGATAAATATTAACTAAGGCTCCCTTCTTCAGGGGCAATGAATGCTACTTATTCAGATGTACTGGACTCTTTTCACACTCATTAAAATACAAATACTCAAGGCTTCAAAATTTGTCTTTTCATGCAGAATTCCTCAATCAACTGCTGTGGGATATCAGAGTGTTGCCACAGGCAGTAGTTGCAATGTTCCTCGTATTTTTCTCTCCTCTCCACCTTGATCCTGGCTTATAAAGGTGATATTATAACAAGCTGCTACAGTCTACATCCGCCTCTGCTGCTAAACCTGAAATATGCTTTGTATCGCACAGCCAGGGGCGTATTAACACTATAATGGGCTCAAGGCAAACATACCGTATTTTTCGGACTATAAGACGCACTTTTTTCCCCAAAAATTTGGGAGGAAAATGGGGAGTGCGTCTTATAGTCCGAAGGTAGCGAGTTTTGGATCACCGTCCCCTACTTACGCGATGCCATGTTCCCTGGTGGTCTAGTGACGTCGGGGCAGGAAAGAGCCCCCTCTTTCCTGCCCATCGCGCTGCTCTCCGTGCTCCTGACTGCTTCCTGACGGTCTCGGCGATATTCAAAATGCATTTTGAATATCGCCGAGACCGTCAGGAAGCAGTCAGGAGCACGGAGAGCAGCGCGATGGGCAGGAAAGAGGGGGCTCTTTCCTGCCCCGACGTCACTAGACCACCAGGGAACATGGCATCGCGTAAGTAGGGGACGGCGATCCAAAACTTGGACAAGATTTTTTTTTCCTATTTCCCTCCTCTAAAACCTAGGTGCGTCTTATGGTCCGGTGCGTCTTATAGTCCGAAAAATACGGTACTTATGTGGGTCTCTATCATGAACCCCTATTTACTTTTCATCAACCCTTCCTCTGCAATTAAGTTCACTTTCTCTGTCCTCCACCCAGGATATCTGATCATGTGCCCCCTTAAATGCTTCCACATTGGACCTCTCCAGAAGTAGTGTGGGAAAGACTGCAGGACCTAGCTCTGGCTGTTGTAGTATCAGCAGGTTGTCAGTGAGCACAGGGAATTGCAAGTAAATGTTTTGAATGGAGTGGCCTAAGTGGTTAAATCAGTGGGTAGAGTAACAGGGAAGATGGGTATTTTCAGCTGTCCCCAACTAGATCCCCTTTCACTTTGGTCCTCCTCCCAGCAGTGTCTCCTTTTCTTCTTAAGCTCCAGCAGCAAGAACAGCGTAAAAGAAACTTTAAAGCATCCTGCAGAGGCTTCCAAGCACCTGCTAGTGTCCCACCACCACAGCCACAGAAAGTGTGCATCAGGGGGCAGAATGTTGATAGAAGCCTGCAGAGTGCAGGTGATGGAAGCCTATGCACAACCCTTAATGTTTCTTTTGGCGCTGCCCTTGCTGCTGCGGCCTGGCTAGAGTCATTCATTTATTGAGGTTCATATACCGTTTGTACAGGCATTGCAAATCTAAGCTGTGAGGGGAATGCCAAAGCCAATTTTGAATTTAGGGAACAACATTTCCCCTCGCAACTATGAGGGAAGGTCGTTCCATAATTTGGGCACTAAGAAAAGTGCTGATTGACGAGTGGACTCAAGTACAGATTCTGGACTGGGAAGAATTAGTCTATCAGCATCCAAGAAGCGCAGAGAATGGGTAGGCGCATAGGGAATGATCAATGAAGATAAATATACCAGTTCACCAGAACAGTAAGTTTTGTAAGGATTAGAATTTTAAACCAGATGCGATATGAAAATGGAAGCCAATGAAGGCGAGTCAACAGTGGAGAGACAAGATCACATTTCTTAGCTCTACACAATACTCTAGCCACACTGTTATATAATGGTGCTCATTTTCAAAGCACTTAGTCTTACAAAGTTCCATAGTAACCTATGGAACTTTGTAAGGGTAAGTGCTTTGAAAATACGCCTCAATGTCACTTTGCAGTAGTCTATGCGAGAAATTAGAAACGCATGGCAGGCAGTGTGAAGCACAGGAAAGTCTAGATAGCTACATAAATAATGGAGGGTACAAAGAATTTTTTAAAAATGGTTTTGACCACCTCCAAGATTTGTTTCTTAAATGATAGTTCTGAGTCAAACCAAATGCCTAAATATTTAAATGAGAAACTGGCTGAAGAGAGATTTCAAATAGAATGGGGACAATGTTTGGTTGAGGCAACAACCCAGTGACCCAACAAGTAATGGTCTTATGTGGATTTAGAACTAGCTTCTCAGATGCTAACCAATCTGCAAAGCCCAACAGACAAGACTGTAATGGAGAGAGATGTTGGAAAAATTAGGAAAATGTCATCTGCATAGAAGAGGGTTTTAACACCAAGAGTTTGAATAAGTGTGGCTAATGGGCTCACATAGATATTAAATAGTAACAGAGACAAGATGGAGCCCTGTGAAACCCCACAAAACAAAGAAATATCAGATCCTGTATGAACTGAAAAAGTTCTATCCTACAAAAAGGAAGAAAATCAGTGAAGTGCTAAACCCGTAAGCCTAATAGCTTCTAGTCATGAAGAAGTACAGAGTGATCCATCAGGTCAAAAGAAGTTGATAGGTCAAGGGATACCACCAAAGTAATACTACCTTTATCCAGAATTGCATACAACAAATCACTTAGTAGAGAAGCTATTGCTGTTTCATTATTATTGTATTTACAGAAACCCGCTTGCTGGGGATGGAGGACTTTCTTTTGGTCAACAAAAGCAAGAAATTGTAAATAGACTACGGTCTCCATTACTTTAGATAGAAAAGACAAATAAGATACTGTTGCAGATGCGTTTAAACGAGAATTTTTCAGTATGGGTTGAATTACTACCTGCTTCTATGACTGAGGAACAGTGCTGCACTCAAGGCTGTTGGAGATCATGTTTCACAGTAAAAGGGGAAGACCCTGTACATTAGAGTTCAGCCATATTGAAGGTAGACAGTCTAGTGTGCAAAACGTGGGCCTAAGGGAATACAGAACTTTGGTGAGCTCGGTTAAAGTCGGTGCAGAAAAGGCAGTCAGAGTAGTAACAGGCAACTGGCTATACTACCTTCACTAGCAATGGGAGTAGAGAGCAAAGGATTCATAGAAAGCGAAGACCGCAAGAGAGATTTTAGTGTCATGGTTAGCCAATGTGTCAGCTCTCAGAAGGTGAGTGTCGTGCGATGCCAGTCTGCGGATCTTTTCGCAAAGAAATAATTTACCGTCCCTCGCTGGATTACTCGAAGAAGCCAGAATGTGAGAAAAATACGATCACTTTGCTGTTTTTAAATGAAGACAAAATGTTCGTAGTTCCATTTAAATGATTGCTGGGATGAAGTACGCCGCATATGCCAAAAGTGATTGGCCTGACGCAAGCGAAGTTTGGCAAGGAAGAGAACATCTCCGTATCATGGGGCTGATTTACAGCGTGAGGGCTGAACTTCTTCTATAGGTGCAAATCAATCTAGACCATTCGAAACAGCCATATTTCATGCTTCAGCTTGTGATTCCACAGGAAGATCAAGAAAATTACCTGGGAGAAAAGTAAAAAGAGAAGGAGAGGAATCTGGTGGTAACTATGGCCAGAGGTGTATCATCTTAACTCTGCAATTAGGACAGCTTGCATTATACCTGATTCCAAACCATAGAACTACCATTCGCTATGATAATCTGGTAGTTGTAAAGTTAACAAGAGGAAACACGGCTGAATCTTTAGCCAGAATCAAATCTAGAGTATGGCCTGAGTTATGAGTGGGAAAATAAATATGCTGTGATAAACCAATATCTGATAGAAAAAAAAGAAAACATACCACATGGGCATAAGCAGGTGTGTCTACATGGACACTGAATCTCCCAAAATCAGTACGTTGCTTTAATGCACAGTGGCGTCTAAGGTTTGAAACATAAGCTCCCAGAGGTCCACTCTCGAAGATGGTGGTCAACAGAGAAAAAGTATATGTAGTGAGAATGAAGACGAAATATGCACCCCTAAAACATCGGGATAGCTAAAGGAAATCGAGGGAATCTCAGTACACACAAAGGAAGTGGGGAAAATTAACCCAAGACCACCCCCTTGGTTTGGAGGTGAAGGCTCCATGGAATGCTCAATACCCCACAGAGAGGTCCTGATAAAGATATGGTTCCTCTCTTGTGTTTTAGCCAGGTCTCTGTAAGGCCAAAAATGTAGAAAATAGATTGAGACAACAGACATAGGCGGTCGGTGGCCCAACTGTTTGGGGAGGCTAAAGGGGGCGGGGTTAGGGGTGGAGCTTAAATCCATAATTGTCTGATAACACACTGAAAAAATAAATAAAAATAAAAGTCACAATACCTTTTATTAAATTTAGATATTAGATATGTATCAAATGTCAAAGAATAAAGTGGTTGCTCAAAGCATATACTAACCACAATCGCTCAACTGTAAAACAGTATGCACAAATTTGTGCAAAAACACACTCAGAACCTTACTGTACCATAACACTAGGCAGATCCTAATACACCAATATACCACCCATATGGAAAATGCAGACCGTCAACAATATGAAACAAGGGATCATAATATCACAATTCTCATGTAAAGCCACAAAACACCCTTTTAGGGTGGATAGTGTTCACAATGAGCTCCTTTTATTAACAACTATATGTAGATCCTTCAAGAGGTAATGTGTCATGATTTAGGCTCTAAAACCCTTTCTGATGTTTTGGTGCCACCTCAGTAAGGCCAATACACAATCTCTCCACTGCAAAACACTATACACGAACTTGTGCAAAAACACACTCATAACCTTAGCAAACCATAACAGCACTAATTCCAAGGACAGGACGAGCTACAACCTTATGCGTGGAAAGGCAGCACTGTAATTACACCGGGCTCTAAAACCTAGTGAAACAAAAAAAACCCAAAAAGGGCTGTAAATACTACACACTAGTAGAATACTGCACCTTGATTACACATGAAAAACACATGACACAACAGATATGAAGGCAAAACTGGAAAGTTACCTCAAGAAGTCAGACTCAGCATGCAGCAATACTAGAAAAATTGAAACTTACATGCAAAATATCACAGATGCACATTTCCAATCTGACATATTCCAGTTAATAAATTCTGAATAAAATACTTTTTTTTTACCTTTGTTGTCTGATCATTTAGTTTTTCTATTCGCTTTGGTCCCAGTGTCTTCTTTCCATTTGATATTTTTTCTCTCACCATGTCCACCATCCTCCTGTGTCCTTATGCGTCCTGTCTACCCATCTGTAGCCCTGTCCCTATCCTTTCTCCAGTTTCAGCATCTGCCCTCAAAGTGTTCCGATCCAGCCCTTGAATTCAGCAATTACCCCTCCATCCATATCCAGCATTTCTCCCCTCCATCCATGTGCATGTACTTCCTTTGTCTTTCCTTCCCTACATCCTTGTCCAACATTTCTCCTCTGTTCCCTGCCCTCCACTCCATCCATGTCCAGATTTCTCCTCTCTTCCCTCCCGAGGATCCATCCATGTCCAGCACCTTCCCTCTTTCTCTCCTACCCTTCCATCCAGTGTCATCCCTCTTTCTCTCTCCATCCTTCTACCCATTACCCTCTCCCAATCCTTCCGTCTATTGTCTCCCTCTCCTTCCATCCATTGTCTCCCTCTATATCACCTTCCTTCTAAACAGTTCTCTCTATTGAACCTTTTCCATTCAGCATGTGCTCTCTATCCCCATCCTTCCAGTGTCTTTCCTCTTTCTTTCCCTCCCTACCCTTACGTCCAGCGTCTTCCCTCTTTCTGCCCCCTCCTTCCACCTTTTCCCTCTTTCTCCCTCCTTTCATTCAGCATTTCTCCGTCTGACAGCTAGGGTCTCCCCAGCAGCTGCTCTCTCCTGCCCATGTCCCCTCTTTCTCCCGCCATCTTTCCACTAATCTCTCTCTCTCTGTACCCCTCTTCCATCCAGCATCTTCTCTCTGGCTCTCCTCTGCTCTTTTCCATGGCCCCTCTTTCTCTCCCCATCTCTCTCTGGCTCTTCCCTGCTCTTTTCCATGTCCCTGGCTTTCCCCTGCTCTCTTCCATGTCCCCATCTCTCTCTGGCTCTCCCCTGCACTTTTCCACTTTCTCTCTCTCTCCTCCAGCGTCCTCATGCATCTCTCCTCTCCCTCATGCATCCCACCTTTCTCTTCCCCCCCCCTTCTTGCTTCCATCACTCTTACTCCTTTCTCCACCCCCCCCCCTTTTCCCATTCCCTGCCATTGCTTTCCTTCCTCCCTCTTCCCCTTAGATGTGGCATCTCACATCCTCCTTTCTCCACCCCCCTTTCCTTTTGGTCGGTCTGTCTGTCTGGCATCGCTTCCTCTCTCCCCCCCCCCCCCCCCAGACTAGTGCAGTATCGTATCGCTCTCCCCCTCCGCTCCTGTCACATCGTCTTTCAACGAGGCTTCCTTCCTGTAGCATCAGCAATGATGTAAGCGCTGTTGCTTTCAGCCTGCCCCGGAAGCCTTCTCTGGACAGCGTCCCTCCTAAGCGGGAAGCTGTTCAGAGAGTGCTTCCGGGGCAGGCTGAAAGCAACGGCGTTTACATCATTGCTGATGCTACAAGAAGGAAGCCTCGTTCAAAGACGACGTGACAGGAGCGGAGGGGGAGAGCGGCACCGCACTAGTCGGGAGGACGGGGGGGGGGGGGGGGGGGGTAAAGATCGGGACCGTCGCGCACCAGTCGGGGGGGGGGGGGGGGGAGCCGGGAGGGTGATGTTAACGAGCTGCACCCGCCCCGCCCTTGCTGCACTTCTGGCTGGGGAGGCTTAGCCTCCCCAAGCCTCTTATACCGGGCGCCTATGACAACAGATCATAGAGTAATGAAGATTTGGAGTGGAGTGAACAACAATTTAGGACGACTATATTAACAGAAGGGACATGCAAAGGATGGGTAGTCCCAACACATAACACAATCAACTAAATACCGAGAACGACTACCTGAAATTGAATAAGGTGCCCGTGGACAGGCTAAAATTAAAATTTTTATCTGCTGTGTGTAAGAGGGACAAAGGAGACGAGAGATGTGGAGATGCTGAACCTGAAGGGGGAAGGGGGGAGGGAAGAGGATGAGTAGATATTCTTAACTTGAAGGGAATGTTCTAGAATTTTCTGGTCTTTTTCTTTTGGGCCTCATTTTTGTGTGTTTCTGTGAGTTTCCACTGATAGTTGCAAGGCAGGAATTTGTGGCTGACCACAAACTGACAAAGACCATTGCCATGACATCCCAACCAACTGTCTTGTTACAAACAAAATGATAAGCCCCCCCGCCCCCCATTGTCATGACATCTCAACTGTTTGTTACTGAGCCGAGGTGTGGCAAGGACACTAAGTCCCTATCACAGGACTCCTATGTACTTGCAGGATTGCTGATTGGGTGATATATGAGGTGGTCCTTTGTGATGGGAAGGGTATATAAGTGACTGCTCATCTAAAGAGACTCTGAAAATGGCCTGGCTGGCAAGAGAAGTTTCATATCCTTGCCCACAGCCTATTTTCTGAGGGGAGTGTCCTTCCCCACCCCCCCTTGTAAGAACTAATTCTTTGCAGCTAAGAATCTTTCGTTCTTTTTTTTTCTCTCTCTCTGTTCTGTGACCTTTGTATGACAGTGAGGAGTAAACTTTCCTTCCTCCTTTTTCTCTTTTTCTATTCTTTACATAATTAGTCTGATCACTTATAATTACCAGAGCTACTGAGGTTAGATTTTGTAAGTTTGCTATTATTTTGCACAACTTGCTACTGATATCTGATCCTGAGCTGGTGAGTAATAAAGATACCTTTCTTTCTTAGACTGATTTTTCCTTTATTTCTAAGAATAGCATAATAAAATCGCAGCCAGTATAGGGAGAATAGGAGAGAGAGGTGTAATGGGGAGTCGGTGAAAAATAGAAGCACATAAGAAGTTGAGAAAGAAGTGAAACAGGAGGACTAGGGGAACTGAGAAAAGGAGATGAAAAGTTAATAGGTAGGTGAAAATTTAAAGAGAGACTGAGAACTAGAGGCTGACAATCAGGGTGAATTTTGAGTGAATAGAGAAGCGGAAAAAATGAAATTAAGAAAAATACTGAAAAGTAAGGGCCAACAACAGAGAAAGATGGGGGGAGAATGAGAGAAGAAAAGAGAAATGGTAAATGGACAGCAAATCCTGGAAAAAGTTAGGAAAAAAATAGAAAAACAGGAGAGACATTGGGCTCAAAGCAAATGAAAAAAACTACTTGGACAATAAAGGTAAAATCTATTTCATTTTGAATTTATTAAGTGGACTATTTTGGCTTTTTCAAGTATGCATTTATGTCATCTGTATATTTTGTCACTACAAGAGGATATATATTTCAGTTTCTATTTCTCCAATGTTGCTAAACATTTAGTCTTCTTGAGGTTACCAGTTCAGTTTTTACCTTCTTATCTACATTACTGATTTGTGGCTCTTCTTTCACATTTTTTTTTACGATCTGTTTTGCGCGCGAGACAGTGGTATTCTGCAAGCATGTAATTCAGTGGTTCCAAACCTGTCCATGGGAGAATCCCAGCCAGTCAGGTTCATAGGATATCCTCAATGAATATTCATGAGTTAGATTCGCATGCAACTGGGGCAGTACATGCAAATCTAACATGGATATTCATTGCTGAGTTCCGCTAGTTAGTGCTGTTATGGTATGGTAAGGTAAGTTTCTGAGTGGCTTTTTGCAGAGGTCTGTACATAGTGCTTGGCATTGGAGGGACCATGTGCTCACCTTATTGAGGTGACGTCAAAAATAATATAATTTTAGTTTATTATAACACTGGACAGGGTATTGGGACAGGACTCAACAAGTCCCTCAAAATTTAATTTTGGAACCTGGGATTTCTTGCATCTGAAAGTTTTGTTGAGTTGTGCTGCTACAGAAAACAGCATATCTCCTGCTTCCCCACTGCAATTTGGCTCTCTGAAAGCTTGAGATGTGTGATGCAAGATGTTTGGTCCGATCTTGAAGTTTCGTATCTGAATGGGCAAAGGCTGGGGGAGTTTCAGAGAAAGCCTGGGCAAAGGTTGGGGAGTATGAGAAAGACTGGGTGAAGGCTGAGGGAAGGGGGTGGCAAAGAGGTGGGGACTCATGCCATGGTGATATGTAAAACAAAGAGGTACTTACCTCTTTGCTTCAACTGTCAAGTGGGTGATGACATACAGCTGACGCCATGCTTCGCGAAGAGAAACTGCTAGTTTTTGAAGGGGTGATGTGCAGTGGTACTTTAATGGCCAGATTTATTAAATTTTTGTTGGCTACAGGCACAGAATGGGAAAACAGCCTTAGTCAAATCAGTTTCTTAAGGAGTCGCTGCTGATCTCAGAGAGGATTCCTCTCCCTATTCCATTTGAGCTTCACTCTGGATAACATTGGGTGTGGGGTAGAGAAGAAACAAGAGGTTTCAGCTGCCAGCTCCTAAAGTTCTGGGCTGATGCCTAAATTCAATGAAAAATTGTCAAGGCCTATTTTACAGGATCCGATAAGTTGAGATGGTTGTCTTTATAGCAAGCTTGTGCCTGATCAGATTTTTTTTTCATTTGGATTTATTTATTTTTTATTTATTTATTGCATTTGTATCCCACATTTTCCCACAGTATGGCAGGTTCAATGTGACTTACATATTGCTAAAAAGGCATTTACAAAATTTAGATTTAGAACACATCTTTTTCAGAAGCAGTTTAACGTGAGTTATATTCAAGCACATTAGGTATTTCCCTGCCCCCAGTGGGCTACAATAAGTTTGTACCTGAGGCAATGGAGATTAAGTGACTTGCCTACGATCACAAGAACTAACAGTAATATTTGAACTGGGCTTCCCTGGTATACTAGTCTACTCCATTTATGAGATACTATCTCGAGGGATCTTTCAATACAGTTGAATATTTTCCATAGATGTATATGTGGTTTAGTATTGGTAAGTATTTGAAACAACCAAGTTAAAACATGTAAAGTATCACTCAATATGCAGAAATCCATTTTTAGGTGCAAGTGAAGGCATTATTTGTCAATAAGAATAGCCAGCAGCCCTTTCTCAGTCCTTTATCACCTGCAAGAAAAACCTCAGTTACTGGGCTTTCAATTTCACTCTTTCAGATGGGCCATCCATGACATTTCTAGATGTCACACTGTCACTGTCTTCCTCCTCCCCATCCTAATCCAGGATGGAGAATGAATGAGAGGACTGACTAGAGCAAGAGACCAAACAAGAAGATCAGGAATTAGAAGCAAGAAACAGAAAGAGAATGAAGGGATGGGAGGGGCTGTGTGGATATCCTTTATCCCCTTCTTAATCCTGGACCCCCACCCCAATCCAGGATCCATACACACATCCCCACTCTCTAATCCCGCTACATGCATCTATTTATTTGTATTTTAACTTTTGCTTTTTCCGTAGTAGCTCACAGCAAGTTACATTCAGGTACAGTAGATATTTCCTTATCCTCAGAGAGATAATCTAAATTGTATCAAAGGCAATGGAGGAATGAGTGATTTGCCCAAAATCACAAAGAGCCTCAAGTAGGATTTGAACCCTGGTTGTAAGACCATTGCTCTAACTACTAGATTCCCCTTCTCTGCAAAGCTGTCATGATTACTGCAGACTTTTGGGAACTTTATTACAGAATCTACCCCGTGTGCTACCACAGGAACCTGGGGGCTGTACAAGTACTGCTATGGACATTCTTGCAATACACTTACTTATTCAGGTTAGCAACACTGCTGCTACTAACAAATGTGTCACAAGTTAATAAGCCATTAAAACTCTCTAGTAAGATGCGTCCTGCAATTCTTTACTTTAAACTCTGCAGATGGTAACGACGGAGTAAAGAGACTCCTGAGAGTTGATATTCAGGTTTAGTGAAAATGGGTTAAAAGGGAGAGCGGGAAAATTCTGCTGTTAGTTTTGTTCTATACCTCAGACTCTTCTAGTGAAGCATATCATGTAAACATAATTTTAATAACTTGTAGTTAACATTTTCTTTGTTAAAGTAGAGAATAAGGAGATTTATGCAAGTAATCCCCCAACAGGTAATCAGGCTCACTAGAATGATCAGATGCAAAGGAATTCAGTCATAGTGTGAGTTTTGAAATTACTATAATTGTAAATTGATGTTTATTCACAGCTTTCTGCTGGCAAAGACAACACATAATGCATGTTACAATGGCATAAAACAAATTCTTGATTTCTGTTTTCTTGATTTATTATGAGCAATAACTGGCTGTGAAAGAACAAGGCACAAGAGATGCTGCTTTATTGTTGGGATTTATAAAAGGTAGTTGGTCATGCATGTGGAAATGTATTGGGAGAGATGTATTGATGCTATTTCAGATTTTAAGTACAACAGGGAAAATAAGCCAGAACCTTGCTGCTGGATCTAGAAATGAATCAATATAGGTTTTAAAAAAATGTATTATAACATATTTTAAGTATTAGTTTATATTTATGATGTATTTGATCATGCATATTGTATTGCCACAAGCTGAACTGGGTAGTCCTCTGATGGACCAGAAAACCAACTTACTTTTTTTTTTTTTTTTTTTAATTGAAGGAAACCTGAGCCGTGGAGTTCAGCTTGTGAGGACTGGTAATCCTGCTTGTCCTTGGAGAAAACCATCTATTGCAGGTGTTCTGTGAACAACAGGATTTAGGTCCTCACAAGTGAGTGAAGTTATCGGACGAAGCTCAGCATGGGAAAAATTTTCTACTGCTTAGAACTCCTCACTTCCTAATTAACTTACTTAGAAAACACTTGGGGAGGTGGGAGGAAATCTCATGACTTGAAACCTGCTGTCCTCAGAGAACTTCTGCTATAGATAAGTAACTTGGTTTTCTCCAAGTACAAGCAGGATTGCTAGTCCTCACAAGTTGAACTCCATGGCTCAGGTTGCCTTCAATAAAAAGGAGAAAAGGAAGGTATTGACAATGGGCAGACAGCAACAATTTTTGGTAGGAGTAAGCCTTTATCAGTTTTTACTTTTATCTTCTTCAAAAGGCAGCAACCTGGAAATTAAAAAAAAAATGGACCCAAGAGGGACTGGAGATGTATTTTAAACACTTTCCAAACAATAACAAGATGTCTATGCTTCAGGTCTGCAGTTATGGCTTTGACATGAGTTGACATGATTCGCTAAGTTCTGGCCTGCTCAGTGAAGGAGATGTAGTATGCAAGTCAACTATGCTCGGCAACTGTAATATCAAGCTTCTTGGGGTTAAAGAAAAAGCTTGGTGTACACCTTAAGGGCTTTAGTCTACTCTAATAGGTGGCTAAGCATACTTTGCAATCTAAAACGTGTAAATATTACTCACTTGTAACAGATGTTTTCTCTATACAGCAGGATTGACTAGGCACAAAAATGGGTGGTGTCATCTGATGGTGCAGGAACAGAATTGCTCTCCCAGAAATCAGAAATTCAGTTCAGAGTTCTCAGCATGCACTACTCTCCCCATGCACAGCAGTCTCCTCAGCTAAGGCAACTTTCAGGAAGGTGGGAGGGATTACGTTCCTTATCAATCCTGCTGTCCATAGAAAACACCTGCTACTCAACAAAAACTTCAACCAGAAAACTGGTGAATTACTCTATTTCTGATGGGGAGGGAATATTTTTCTCTCCGAGTCTTGCTAAGTATCTTCGCATGGTGATCTTGTTGTATTAGATCTACACCAAATCTCAGTAAAGTGAAGTATGGTAGGAACAAAAAGCGAAGATACTTACCAGTAGCAGGTATTCTCCGAGGACAGCAGGCTTATTTTTCTCACATGTGGGTCGACGTCCGTGTCGGCCCAGGAATCAGCATTTTGCAAGCAAAATATAAAAAAAGTTTTGCCAGAGTCTTCTGGCGCGCGTGCAGAGTGCACTGCGCATGCGCGGACCAATTTCCCACCCGTCGCGTGAGCGCGTTCCCTCAGTTAAATCAAAAAGCATAAAAAGAAGCAAATAACTCCAAAGGGGAGGTGGGGGTGGGATTGTGAGATCAGCATGCTGTCCTCAGAGAATACCTGTTACAGGTAAGTACCTTCGCTTTCTCTGAGGACAAGCAGGCTGCTTGCTCTCACATGTGGAGTATCCCTAGCAACTAGGCTCACTCAAAACAATGAACATTGGTCAATTGGGCTTTGCAACGGCGAGGCCATAACAGAGATTGACCTGAAACCATAAACAACTAAGAGTGCAGCCTGGAACAGAACAAAAATGGGTCTAGGGGGATGGAGTTGGAGGAGTGGAGTGGAGGTTAGTGCAGCGGACTCTGACCCTGGGGAACTGGGATCAAAAAAAACAAACAACTGGGTGGACTGTCTAAAGGGCTTTGTCCGCTCCACATAAAAGGCCAATGCTCTCTTGCAGTCCAAGGTATGCAAACTGCTTTCGCCAGGGCGGGTATGAGGATGGGGAAAGAATGTTGGCAAGACAATTGACTGGTTCAGATGGAACTCTGATACCACCTTTGGCAGGAGAACTACTCTGTTGTGATGAAATTTGATATAAGGTGCATGCACTACCAAGGCCTGAAGCTCACTGACCCTACGAGCTGAAGTAACAGCCACCAAGAAAATGATCTTCCAGGTCAAGTACTTCAGATGGCAGGTATTCAGTGGCTCAAAAGGAGCTTTCATCAGCTGAGTGAGAACGTTGAGATCCCATGACACTGGTGGAGGTTTGACAGGGGGCTATGACAAAAGCAAACCTCTCATGAAGCGAACTACTAAAGGCTGCCCAGAGATAGGCTTACCCTCTACACTAATCGCACTAAGGTGAACTCTTACGGAGTTCGTCTTGAGATAAGACTCTAACAAGTGTAGCAGGTATTCAAGCAGGGTCTGTGTAGGACAAGAAAGAGGATGTAGGGCTTTGCTGTCACACCAACGGCAAACCTCCTCCATTTGAAAGAGTAACACCTCTTCGTGGAATCTTTTCTGGAAGCAAGCAAGACTCGGGAGACACCCTCTGAAAGACCCAAGGAGGCAAATTCTATCCAGGCCGAGAGAGCCAGAGACTGGAGGTTGGGATGTAGACGCGACCTCTCGATCTGAGAGATGAAGGTTGGAAAACACTCCAATCTCCACGGTTTTTTGGACAACTCCTCCAGAAGAGGGTACCAAATCTGATGCGGCCAGAAAGGTGCAATCAGGATCATTGTTCCGCAGTCTTGCTTGAGTTTCAGTAAAGTCTTCCCTACTAGAGGTATGGGAGGATACGCATACAGAAGGCCTGTCCCCCAATGTAGGAGAAAGGCATGTAATGCTAGTCTGTCGTGGGCCTGAAGCCTGGAAAAGAACTGACGGACCTTGTGATTGATCTGAGTGGCAAAAAGATCCACCAAAGATCTTGCGGACTACGCCCATGTACAGTGACCACTCGTGAGGTTGCATTATCCTGGCTCAACCTGTCGGCCAGACTGTTGTTTACGCCTGCCAGATAAGTGGCTTGGAGAAATATGTCGTGATGGCGAGCCCAAAGCCACACATCTGGACGGCTTCCTGACACAGAGGGCGAGATCCGGTACCCCCCCTGTTTGTTGGTATAAAACATGGCAACCTGTCTGTCTGAATTAAGATTACTCGGTTGGACAGCGAATCCCTGAAAGCCTTTAGAGCGTTCCAGATTGCTCAATTCCGGGAGGTTGATCTGCAGACCTTTTCCCTGAAAGGACCAGGCTCCCTGAGTGTGGAGCCCATCTACATGAGCTCCCCACCCCAGGAGAGATGTACCTGTCATCAGCACTTTTCATGGCTGAGGAACTTGGAATGGTTGCCCCAAAGTCAAATTGGATCGAATCGTCCACCACTGAAGAGAATTCTGAAAGTCGGTGGACAGCTGGATTACATCCTCTAGATCCCCCGCATCTTGAAACCACTGGGAAGCTAGGGTCCATTGAGCTGATCTCATATGTAGACGTGCCATGGGCGTTACATGAACTGTGGAGGCCATGTGCCCCAGAAGTCTCAACATCTGACGAGCCGTGACCTGCTGAGATGCTCAAACCATGGACACCAGGGACAGAAGGTTGTCCACCCTTGCCTCAGGGAGATAAGCTCAAGCTGTCTGAGTGTTCAGTAGAGCTCCAATGAATTCCAATTTTTGGACTGGGGTGAGATGGGACTTGGGATAATTTATGACAAACCCCAGTAGCCCCAGCATCTGAAGTCATTCGCATGGACTCCAGAGCACCTTTCCTTTGAGGTGCTCTTCACCAGCCAATCGTCGAGATAAGGAAACACATGCACTTCCAGTCTGCATAGAGACGCTGCGACTACAGCTAGGCATTTTGTAATCACTCTGGGTGCAGATGCCAGGCCAAAAGGCAGTACACGGTACTGAAAGTGGTGTGTTCCTAGCTGAAATCGAAGATACTTCCTGTGAGCTGGAAGTATCGAGATGTGTGTGTAAGCATCCTTTAAGTCCAGAGAGCATAGCCAATCGTTTTCCTGAATCATGGGAAGAAGGGTGCCTAGGGAAACCATCCTGAACTTTTCTCGGATAAGAAATTTGTTCAGGGCCCTTAGGTCTAGGATGGGACGCATCCCCCCTGTTTTCTTTTGCACAAGGAAGTACCTGGAATAGAATTCCAGCCCTTCTTCCCCTGGTGGAACGGGTTCGACCGCACTGGCCTAGGAAACTGGTTGGTAGTAAACAGAATAAGCTCAGAGGAAAGGAAGGTGAGTAGTGGAGTGCCTCAGGGGTCAGTTCTGGAGTCGATTCTGTTTAATATATTTGTGAGAGATATTGCTGAAGGGTTAGAAGGAAAAGGTTGCCTTTTTGTGGATGACACGAAGATAGTCACTAGAGTGGATACCCTGGAAGGCGTAGAAACCACAAGAAGAGATCTCCAAATGCTAGAATTATGGTCCGTGGTCTGGCAGTTAAAACGTAATGCCTCCAGGGTCTGGCATTTAAAATGTAATGCCGAGAAGTGCAGAGTGATGCACCTGGGGTGCAGAAATGCAAAAGAGAGACCATACAGAAGGGGAAAGATTGGTAAGCTCGACTAAGAAGAGAGACATTCGGTGATGGTGTCCGATGATCTGAAGGTGAAGAAACAATGCAACAGACCGGTGGCCATGGCCAGAAGGATGTTAGGTTGAATAGAAAAGGGGTATAACTAGCCAAAAAACATCTCTGAAAAAAAGGAAAAAGGATCTGAAGAAAAGAGGAAGAAGCATAAGCATTGGCAAGTTAGATGCAAAGCACTGATAAAGAAAGCTAAAAGGAAATATGAAGAGAAACTAAAACTCATAGCAATAACTTTTTCAGGTATATCAAAAGCAGAAAGCTTGTGAAGGAATCAGAGAGACAGTATGTATGCTAACAAATACACATGTCTAGAAACCACAGAGGCAACCATTGCATGAGAGCTCTTGTACAAGCTCTGGAGGACCTGTGCCTTTACAGCGCTAAGAGATCTGGGTCCACATTGAGACCATCAGATGTTGCCATCCACTAATGGGGCTTATTTAATTCTCTGTGATAATAGCAAATTACTGTTCCATTCTTTACTTTCACTTCTCCTCTAACCAAGCATCATAACCTTGTCCGTCCACCCAACCATGATATCACCACTTCCATTCTTGCCTCCCTCCATGTCACCTTCCCTTCCCCCTCAGGGCAGCCTCCAAATTAAAGAGGAACTAGTTGAGCAGCACGCCTAACCTGTTGCCACCTCCTCTCTCAGGTTCCCTTTGAAATCAAAATTATGTGGGAGGTGATCAAGAAGAGAACAGAAAATGAGGGATGCTAGGGATGGACAGGGGAGGGAGGAAGAATCAGCCCTGCACGTAGGAGGGTACCGGGGTGAAAGAGATGAAAGAGAGGGGGTATGAGATCATAGATGTTAGGGCTGCTGAGCCCCCACCACTCTTTTGTGTATGAATAAAAGCATATGGGTCAGAGAGGAAGACAGAATACATGTAGAGAATTTTGTGTGTGGTCAAGCAACAGCTGAGAGAGATGTGACTGAGAAAGGAGGGATAGGAGTAAAGAAAAGGGATGGTGACCATGAGGAAGAAATGGAGTGGGTAAGAGGGAAGCTGTCACCTCTTCTACCAATTCACTTTGAAACTGAAACCATATGACAGCTTATACTTTCACAAGACTACTGGAGATGCTCGGAGTTGAATGTTTGGTGTACTAACTCCATAGCCCTGATCATAAAAGTCATGACTATCACATTTATTTCTTATATGTTTACAGCAGGCTAGCTGAGTCTATAGTCTAGTATAACAAGAGAAGTCTACAAAAAGCTATCAGGATGCATAATTTTTTTTCATAAGGATACAGTTTTAATCTCAAGACCATAAACCAACTGTTACATTAAAAGGAAATAATATGAAAGGAAGACACTATTGAAATCAGTAAATGTGTAGGAGAACAATGGCTTGGAAAATACAATCTTATGCACATACATCCTAAAATAAATATAGGATGCTGATTTTATACACTGTTTATAGGATTGAGCTATATATATATATATATATATATATATATATATATATATATATATATATATATATATAAACTATGTGTTTCAAGTCTTGTTCCAAAGACTATGAAGAAAGTAGCTTCACTCACCAGATGTCAGAAACAGATTCGGATATGACAATTTTTCTTCTAGTCTTTAGGTCATAAAGGCTATGAATCAGTGCATAACTGAAATAATGCAAAAAGTGAATATGGCCTTCACTTTTGCTCTAAAGGGCTTATATATATTAACATACTATACAAAGCTGAAGAGTAACGTACAATATGCTTTCATTATTGTAATACAATTGGTATCTCAATATGACTTGGAAAAAGATTTGAAACAGCACATACCTATACTGGAGGTATAATCTGTGGCTCCAAAGATCAACTCTGGTGCCCTGTAGTACCGAGAGCAAATATAAGAAACATTGGGCTCTCCTCGAATCAGCTGCTTTGCACTATGATGAAATTAAGAAAAACAGAAAGTCGTCACCAAGGTCAAGCATATGACAGTTATCTTTAAGCATTGTTTACAGGTAAATAGTAATGTTTTATGTAGTATCTACTTGCTGAGAGTTGAGCAGTGGCATAGCTATAGGTGGGCCTGGGCTCAGGTGAACACAAAATTGATGCTTCCTTAGTGTGGCTGATGGAGGATCACCAAACCCAAACAGCTAAAGACTTCTTCCCTGCCACAGTACTTGCAACCTGGAGCTGCCACTGCCTTTCCCCATGCATGCTCCATCTGCTGGCAGTGATAGCAGCTCAGGGCCACGGACGCTGGCTGCCCAAGTTCCAAGTGTTCTGGCCTTGGCGAGGTCTTCGACTGATGGGGTTTCAGATCCCTACCAATTCAGTTTTCTGCTTTAAGTTTTGGGGGTGTTGGGGGAGGAGGTGGAGATGAAAATTTTGGGTCCACCCACACGTTGGACTCAGGCTCACCCTAAAATAGCCATCTGGCTACACCACCGGTAAACCTAATATCACAGGTTCATGGCACAACAACCAATTCCAGTGTTTGTCTATCATATATTAGCTTCTGATGGAGAAAATTAAAAATAATATTGCATTTACTATATGTACACTAAGGAACAGAGAAACAGCAAATTGTGCAATTTAGGGAAAATCAGAACTGGAGACATGAAAACCAATTTAACAAAATTAAACAGGTTTGAGGGCTGCTAAAGTCAGTCAAAATCCATATTACAGGGTCACTAATTATATATCGGTTTCAACAAAGTAACTCAACAAGTACAGGAAACTAGGATCATGAACTGTCCTGTTCTAGCCAATTGACCAATTTGTATCTTTGGTCAAGTAGAGATATACTGTACTCCAGGGATTGATTCATCTTTCTGTCTATTCCCAAACCTAGATCCCTACATTGCTGAAGTGTGCCTTCTCATTGGCTTGCTAAAAATTTGAAATTTGGAGTATGATCAGAATTTATTCTTAACTCTGTTAAAAGACTGATTCTCTACTGAAAACATTCCAAGAAGCCAAGTCTGAAAAGCGTGTTTCCTTTTGCTGACTAGATATACCAGTAGTTATACATACAAGTGCCTTCAAGGCACAGGCACTTACTTCATGGAACAACCTCATTTAAGCAGTGACAAAGGGACAGAAAGGCATGTGAATCAGCAGAACAGTAAGCAAGTCATTCTCCTCCATAATAAATTTTCTGACTATATATGCCAACATTCTATGTAGACAATTAGAAATCTTTTCCTTCCCTCTAATATTCTACCATCTTTGATCCTCAAAACAGCTGTCTTACTGAGTTCCAGTTGAACAGTTTTATTCATCCTTCTCCTAACTAAAAGGCATAACAATTTTTCCATGGACAGGTGAACTTCATTTTTGTACTCTAGGACATATATCTGCATGCATCATCCTTGAAAAAAGGATGTCAAAAGAAACTAAACCAATGAAAAAACAAATTGGAAGACAGATTAATGAATTAGAAAATACGGGGAACTGTTTTCATAAGACGTTTAAGACTTCAAGAATTAAATCAACACTTCAAAGTAGCCAACCAGTAAGTTTTTGCATGTCACATTTATATAGTATCACAAATAATTGGAATATAACACCTTTATATTTTAAAAAAAGTATTTTTCCCCATAGTTATAGAATTTGTGCATAAATTCTCTACTTTGCTAAGTCATGTTAAGTGGCTGATGTGCCATCTTATGGTTTTTGATAGGGGCCTAGCAGCAATACTCTGAGTGCTTGTCAGCAGTATCAAGAACTTCTAAATATTTTCAAAAGCATCTCTACACAGCAGATTTACAGTTTTGAAATTATACCCCATTGATAGTTTCTTTTAAAATACTCCTCTTTTTATGCTCGCTCTCTCTCAATTCAAGATTGGCCAAGATTGGGGACAGTGACACACTAAAATGACACAATGTCACATTAACAGTAGCAGCAAATTCCTTTCATATGACCTCTTCAACTAGGTTCAACTGTCAAAGAGCAGGAATCCTGCAATAAAGCCCAAACCTTTTGATCAAGATCTTACAACAGGTGGTAGTCAATCCAAGATACTTGATATGGCTGTAGCATTCTTCCTCTCTACTAGTGGTTACAATGCTTGGGATCAGAATGTCTACCACCAGAACATTCAGTGTGCAGCATGATGTGAGAGTTTAAGCTCATTTACTATTTCTGAATGTTCTTTACAAGACAGCTAGGTTGTCTAAAGTTTGGCCAACCTCCTCCTCTTAAATAAAATCATCCAGCATTTCAACTCCCTTTACTTACTGTGTTAAGGTAATGTGGTAGGATCATAATGTAGCGGCTTATTTGATTTTATTTATTTAGAATACACTCAAGTTTTCCTCAATTGATAATCCCCCACCACCCTCACTCTTAGATAGCAGTAACACCATCCCATGCAATACAGGATCTGTCATTGGTCATGGCCTAGAAAGAAGTATCCTCTGGGATTAACCCATATGCTCTCTTGTACCAGCAAGAATCACATCATCAGTGGATTGCCTTCCCTCTAGTCCCCATAATGCTGTACTCTACTGCTGAGTCTCCTGTCTGGAGCCAATTGTGATTAAAGTGGGTAGTAACAGAAGCAGATTTAAAGTGGGGAAAAACGTAGAAGCTCAGCACTAGGCTCATAAAACTTAGGCAAATGAATTTAAAAGCAAAAAACTTAAGTTTCTAAATTAAGATCAATTTTCAGCTGAAAACTTATGCTCATAAGTTTGTCTGAAAATAGGGCACAAATTTAAGAACATAACTTAGGAGTCTAAATTTAGGAGTTCAGTTTTTGTTTTTTTCAAGTCCTGGGCCCTTAATTTTTAAGGCTATCAATTTATCTCATGATCAAAAGAGCTGCCTACATCAATCATTTCTCCACTTATCCTAATGCTCTTATATTTACACATCTCGAGAACATCCTTGAGACATACATATATACTCTTAGAATTACCGTTTGACCAATTTGTGGAAAATGGTGGACTTTTTTTAAAAAGATGCTTTAAAAAAAGATATTAGCCCTTCAAAACACTGAAGACAGATGCCTTCACTCAACCTTTACACATGGAAGAAAGCCGAGTCACATGCGCTCATGGCCAGAACAGTTCTTTTTTTTGTTTGTTTTCTTCCATGCAACAGAGTATCTATTTCCTGGCAGCAGGACGAATATAAGAGGCGCTATAAAGACTAACTGACAAAATGAAGACACTTTCATAACATGAAAAACAAGTAACACACTCATAAGATCTGTTTAATCGGCGGTTCAATTAATTACTGGAAAAAAGAAACGTGACACCTATTCTTACTGAGCTACGCTGGCTTCCGATCACAGTACGGATCTCCTAAGTTCCTGTGTGTGGTTTATAAAGTTTTTTTTATATGGGTGTAGCTATCTTAAAAGAAAAGCACTTATTTATATGCATTTAAAATGAACAAGCATTATACACATGCATGAGGAATAAAACTATGAGCAAGGAAAAACAAATAAAAAATTTTTTTTCAATAAAATCTCTCTACTCACAAAAGAACAATAACCCCCAGATTGTATATATTGTACCAGCATTTACACCAGGTTTCAGCTGGTGCAATTCTGGCACCAAAAGCAAGGTGTGGGAATCAGCACTAAATGCGATTTTTTTTCCTGTGCTGAATTTTGAGTGCCATTTATAGAATTACCCTAACGTACATTGACTTCATTTATAAGTCCACAAATTTATCTTTCAAACTACAGAAATATGTACAAAATTAGGTCCTACCTGCTAATTTGCTTTTCTTTAGTCCCTCCGGACTGGCCCTGAATGACTGAAGGGTTGTGCACACCTACCAGCAGGTGGAGACTGAGAAGACTGATTTTGAGGAAGCCAATAAGAGCCATGCTCAGCCCCTTGGAAACCTTAGTATTCATATAGCAAAGCAAAAGGAAAGCAAGATACTAAACATCTGTGCGCCAGTCAGTTCATACAGTCACCTACCAGCAAATAGACCTTGCTGGCCACTGTCGAAAAATTTTGACTACTCCAAACTGAGTCAGTAACATCAGTAATGTGCCTATGTGCAACCATGTAGAAACGGTTGACTAATGATCTCTCTGCGATTATAGACATATCCATAAATACACTTTTTTTTTTTTTTTAATCAAACAGCTCCCCACAGCTAAGCTTAGCTGTGGGGAGCTAAGAGCGAATGAAACTAATATCAGTGCAAAACTATCTCCAAGAACAAATCGGATACCGAATAGGGAAGGATCTGGGCCGGTCCGGAGGGACTAAAGGAAAGCAAATTAGCAGGTAGGACCTAATTTCTCTTTCCTTAGAGTCCCTCCGAACTGACCCAGAATGACTGATGGGAAGTACCAGAGAAGTAAACCACGGGAGGGACCAAATTAGAACCACTGCCAGATCCCGGTAAATAAAAATTGAGACCTGACGCACTTGGACATCTGTCCAACTATATCAAACAAGTACCGATGTCCAAGACACCCGAACACTAGAGCTCAGTTCCTGCCACGTGGGCCGCTAAAAGAGCAACCAGATGCAATTCTGTCCAACTCATGAGCTGATCTGAGCACTTGAATACCGAAACCTAGAATATTTATTAGGATTTATTTACCGCCTTTTTGAAGGAATTCACTCAAGACGGTGTACAGTAAGAATAGATCAAACATGAGCAAGGTAAAATTATGTCTTACCTGATAATTTTCTTTCCTTTAATGCAGCAGATGAAACCAGGAACTAGTGGGTTAAGTCCGCCTACCAGCAGGTGGAGATAGAGATAAACAAACTAAAGGCAGTGATGCCAGACGGCCAGCTCCTTCCTCAGTTAGTATGTCATTCGTAAGCATTTCCCAAGGCCAAAAACATGAAACAAACAACAACCAGAAACCATCCTATGAAAAACAGACAACCAAATAAGAACTTTGAAATAACTGCAACTTGATCCAGAAATCGGAATCCTTTCCATGTTCCCATATCTGCCTGAACTCTGTAAAAGAAAACCCGGAAGGAAAAAATAGCCACACTGCGCAGAAAATGAAAAAAACATCGGCTGAACTAGGGAGGGACCCTGGATTCATCTGCTGCGTTAAAGGAAAGAAAATTATCAGGTAAGAAATAATTTTACCTTCCTTGTCACTTGCAGCAGATGAATCCAGGAACTAGCGGGATGTACCAAAGCATTCCTTAAGTAGGGTGGGAAGCCGATGCTCCCCGCGCCAACACTCCCGCCACAAAACTTGCATCCTCCTGAGTAGACACGTCTAGCCTGTAATGCTTCGCAAAAGTATGACGAGACGCCCAAGTGGCCGCCCGACAAATCTCTTCCAGAGATAAGGCCGACGCCTCCACCCAAGAAGCCACCTGTGCCATAATAGAACGCGCCTTCAAAGCCACTGGAGACGCCCACCCTTGTAGCAAATACACCACTTCAATGGCTTCCCTAATCCAGCGAGCAATGGAAGCCTTGGAAGCTGCCTCACCTCTTTTCAATCCCAACAAGAGCACAAAGAGATGATCCAAACATCGAAACTCGTTAGAGATCTGCAAGTACCAAAACAAGGCTCTCTGCGCGTCCAGGAAACGAAGAGAGGCAAACTCCCCCGGATAATCCTCTCTTCGAAAAGACGGAAGATAAACTGCCTGATTGACATGGAAAGCCGATACCACTTTAGGTAGAAACGATAGCACCGTCCAGATCGACACCCCTGCTTCAGAAAACTGCAAAAAAGGATCTCTGCAAGACAAAGCTGAATTTCAGAAGTCCTCCTAGCCGAAGCAAAAACACTGTCAAGTGTTAGATCCTTCTCAGAAGCCTTATTCAATGGCTCAAACAGTGGGGCCTGGAGGGCTCGCAGTACCACATTCAAATGCCATGCCGGGCATGGCTTCCGCAGAGGAGGACGAAGAGCCCCGCTTAGGAAATGGACCACATCAGAGTGAGCTGCTAAAGAGGAACCATCCAGTTTGCCCCTAAAACAAGCTAGTGCGGCCACCTGCACTCGAAGGGAATTATATGCCAATCCCTTTTGAAGGCCATGCGGAAGGAACTCCAGAATAACTGGAATGTCCGCTCGAAAAGGCGATTCAGCACGCAAAGCACACCACGCCGAGAAAGCTTGATGCAGCAGATCGGGAGTCACCGGAAGTCGCAATGGTGGCTCCGAGAGTGCTTCAACAAGATCCGCATACCACGGCTGTCGGGGCCAGGCTGGGGCCACTAGAATGACCGTCCCCCAATGCCACCCTATGCGGCAAAGAACTCTCCCTATCAGAGGCCATGGAGGAAAAATATACAGTAGCTGTTCCGGCCATGGCTGGAGAAGAGCGTCCAATCCTGCGGATCCTGGCTGCCGTTTGTGGCTGAAGAACTGGGGAACTTTGGCATTGCAAGCCATGGCCATGAGATCCATTACTGGTCTTCTCCAACGTTGACAGATCAGCCGAAAAGCTGAGTCCGACAGCGTCCATTCTGCTGCGTCCAAAAGAGTCCGGCTGAGAAAATCCACTTGAACATTGTCTTGACCCACAACGTGCGCTGCCGACAGACTCTGAACATGCGCTTCCGCCCATACTAGAAGATGAGACGCTTCCACTGCCAAGGGAAGACTGAGTGCACCCCTGCCAATGTAGGCCACCGTCGTGGTGATATCCGAGAATACACGAACCGCCTGCCCCTGCAGAAGGTCCCGAAAACTCTGCAGCGCATTCACGACTGCTCGCAACTACAGACGATTTATCGCCAAGTTCCTTCAAGAGGGGTCCACGATCCCTGGGCTACTCGATGAAGACAATGGGCTTCCCCAGCCCGCAAGGCTGGCATCCGTCCCGACTACCACCCAATTGGGAGACGCCAGAGAAACACCCTTCTGGCTGACCGGAGCCACCACACGAGACTGTCCTTGGCCCGGCCAAGGAAGGCATCGTTGATAATCCAGCTACATCGGCGACCATCTGCACAAAAGGAAATTCTGAAAAGGCCGCATGTGAGCACTTGCCCATGGAATGACCTCCAAGGTTGCCGTCATGGAACTGAGGAGCTGCCCATAGTTCCACACTCGGGGAGCGTGACGACTCAATAAGGTCCGTACCTGAGAAAGCAATTTGATCCTTCGCCCCTCAGGGAGAAACACCTTCTCCTGCTTCGTATCAAATTGCATTCCAAGATACTCCAGACTCTGAGTAGGAACCAGATGACTCTTATCCATATTGACCACCCAACCTAAGGATTGCAACACCGCAATCACTTGGTCGGTGACCCCTCGACTCTCCTCTGCTGTCGTCGCTCGAATCAGCCAGTCGTCGAAACATGGATGCACTCGAATCCCCTCCTTCCACAGGAACGCCGCCACCACCACCATGACCTTGGTAAAAGTGCATGGGGCAGTGGCCATTCTGAAAGGAAGGGCCCGAAACTGGAAGTGCTGACCCAGCACCGCAAATCTGAGAAATCTCTGATGGGACTGCCAAATGGGAATGTGCAGGTAAGCTTCCCTCAAATCAAGAGCCATCAAAAACTCGCCTGGTTGAACAGCAGCAATAACTGCCCTAAATGTCTCCATGCGGAAGTGACAAACCCGCAAAAACTGGTTTACTTTTCTGAGATCGAGAATAGGCCGAAAAGCCCCTCCCTTTTTTGGAACCACAAAGAAGATGGAGTACCGACCTGTGCGCCTTTCGAGAGGAGGAACAGGCATGATAGCCCCTATCCTTAGCAGGTCTCGCAAACACTGCGGGACTCCAGAAAAAAGTCTGTGACGGGAGAGAAGAATTCTAGCTTTTAACCTTCTCGCATCACATCGAGGACCCACTGGTCCGAAGTAATTCTGGCCCACTCTGGAAGAAACAGAGAAAGCCAACCACCGATCTGCTCTCCTTCTGAGTGGACCTGCGCCCCATGATTGGGAGGCCCGAGAAGGAGCCCCCTGATGAGAGGGGGGTCCAGCGGGACGCTTCTCGTTGCAAAAGGAAGAACGCTACCCAAAAGGAGGACGCTGAAAGGCTGCGTCGGACCGCCCCGGGCGATACTGTCGCGTCTCTCTGAAACGTGACCTCGAGGCTCCCCGCCTGGAAGTAGACTTGGGTCTATCCTCCGAAAGACGCTGCGATTTGGAATCCCTCAAATCTTTAACAATCTTTTCTAAGTCTTCCCCAAAAAGCAATTTCTCTTGGAAAGGCAATTTAATGAGCCTTTGCTTAGAGGCCATATCTGTGGCCCAATGACGAGCCACAGAAGATGCCGAGAGGAAACGGTAAAGGCCATGAGTTTGGCCGAAGCACGGACCAAATCATACAAGGAATCCACCAAGTACGCCAGCACATCTGAGGAGTTCCCAGCATATCAGACTCTGAAATCGAATACAATTACAGAATGTAGCCAACTGAGACAAGCTCTAGCCGCATAAGAACTACAAACAGAAGCTTGAAGTGTCAAAGCAGCCACCTCAAAGGCATGTTTTAAAGAGGCCTCTAGCTGTCTGTCTTGCATATCCTTAAGTGCCATACCACCTTCCACTGGAAGAGTAGTCTTCTTAGTGACCGGCGTCACCAGGGCATCCACCCTAGGTAGAGCAAATTGCTCTAAATGGTCCGCTGAAACCGGATACAGCCTGGCCATAGCCCTGGCTACTTTTAGCTCCCCCATCCGGATCCGCCCACTGGGCCGAAATCAACTCTTCAATAGCTTCATGTACCGGAAAAGCCTTAGAAGGTCGTCTGGTACTAGCCATCTTGGGGTTGACCGCCTGGGAAGCCGCAACCTCAGGGTCCTCTATATTCAGGGCTTGCAGCGCCTGAGAGACAAAGGAGGGCAACGCCTCCTTATGGAAAATCCTCCCGACGGAAGAGTCCTCTGGTTGGTCAGTGAGGACACTGTCCTCCACGTCCTCTACCCCAGTCTGCTCCGAGAGCAACCACGGAGGAAGCTGCAGGCGACCGTATGCAGGACCCCTCCTCAGACCCCAAAGAAAGCCTAGGCTTTTTAAGGGAGGAGAAATCCTCTGGGGAAAACCCCCAAATCTCTTAGTACCCCAGACCCCCTGAGAGAATCAAAGGCCGAAGCTGTCGCAGCCGAGTGGGGGAGGGGGGGCAAGGCCCTTTTCAACAAAGACGCTTGATGGAGTAGTAAAATAAACTCTGGCGAAACCCCTCCCCTGCAAAGGAGGTCGCAGCCATGGCACCTGCACCACAGCCCTCAGTGCCTGATTCCCCCCCCCCCCCCCCCCGACTCCCCTACCAGCGGAGAAGTTTTGCCCAAAACCACTACCAGAGCCGGCTCCGCAACCGATCACAAAATGGCATGAGAATCGCCAGGATCTGGGCGGGAAAGCACGCTCTCAGGGGGGGCCCACCACTCCGTCGAGTCCCGCAAAATCAGCACACCCTGCGCTGCAAAGGCCCGCCGCTGAACGCCGTTTCCCACATCGGGAACAGCATTTTACTGCCTCCGCTGCCATCGCCCGTCCCCGAACAGAAACCCAGCAGGACTTACCCCGGACCGGGAAAGCGCGGGAACTGACAGCTGAGCCGAAGAAAAAAAAAACTCTCCACTTCAAGGCAGGTTCAGACAAGCAGGCAACAGAAAACAGAACTTGGAAAGCACTAACACAAACCTGCTCTGAGCAAAAACACACTTCTCTGTGCTTCTGTGTTTCTCCTTTAAATAAATCCTATGGTTCTCTTTTTTT
Source organism: Microcaecilia unicolor (assembly GCF_901765095.1). Taxonomy (NCBI): domain Eukaryota; kingdom Metazoa; phylum Chordata; class Amphibia; order Gymnophiona; family Siphonopidae; genus Microcaecilia; species Microcaecilia unicolor. The sequence goes on along the minus strand of NC_044035.1, from coordinate 253,318,010 downwards.
TTTTTTTTTTAGTGAGGAGGCAGAAACAAACGGGGAAGGAAAGGAACAGCAAAAGCCTGTTCAGAGGGAACCTGAGTTGCAGCAGGGACCCAAGCAACTGCGTATGCTGCCAAAGGGGACACCACCAGTCCGCCACCCCCGGTTCAAACTGGCCACCGGCCCAGGAGCACCCTCAGAGGCCTTGGGCCCAGGAGCTGGAGAAAAAGCCGTCCACCACCTGCTGAGATACAGACATACTAACTGAGGAAGGAGCTGGCCATCTGACATCACTGCCTTTAGTTTGTTTCTCCACCTGCTGGTAGGCGGACTTAACCCACTATTTCCTGGATTTATCTGCTGTAAGTGAAGGAATAGGCAATTACAGCAATAAAAATATTCAAGTAACAATATGGCATGGTATTCTACTTCCAATGACAACACAATACGTAATAGAACATTATAATTGGTAGTGAAGGGTAAGGCAATGTTGTAACATAATAGATGATGAAGAAAATAGGAAGAATTTGAAAGTAAGGTGACTGATTTGAAGAAAGTTGCACATGAGGTCAGAGAGATGGTTAAATATTATCTCAGTTAGGCTAGGAGTGGATAAACATGTCCCGCTGCAGTATGTGCAGCCCGAGTCAATCCTTGTGTGTGTGAGACTAACAAGTTAGTTACTTCTTCCATTAAAGGCTTGGTTGATGAGCCAAGCTTTCACCTGCTTCCTGAAGTAGAGACAGTCTTGTGTTAAGCGCAGCCTTTCAGGCAATGCATTCCAGAGTGCGGGGGCTACTCCGGAGAAGGCTCGCTTGCGGGTATCACATCGTGTAATGTCTTTTGGAGAGGGTGTAGTTAGTGAAAGTCCTTGGGAGGACCTTAGTGTCTTGGCGGTGTGTGGAGGATCATCCTATTCTTCAGGCACTGGGGGCCATTTCATTTCAGGGCCTTGAAGATCAGACAGAGTTTTAAATTTAGCCCTGTATTGTACTGGTAGCCAATGAAGTTTTTGCAAAAATGGTGTGATGTGGTCACATCGCTTGCAACCTTCTATAAGTCTTGCTGCTGCATCCTGAATCAACTGGAACTGGTGCAGGCCCTTAGTCAGACCATTGTATAGTGCATTGCAGTAATCCAGTCTTGATGTTACCATGGCATGCACAACTGGGATAAGATTTACCTTCTCGTTGTAAGGAGAGAGGAAGTGTAGCTGTCGCAAATAGTAGAAGCAGCTCTTGAAGGTTGCTTATGGATTTGGGGAATCAGAGTAAAGTGTTGAATCTAACTGTATTCCAAGGTTCCTAACTTGTGATTTGAGGGGGAGTTCATACTTCCCAAAAGGGATTTTTATGTCAGGTATGTATCCACTTGTGTTAGGGACCCAGAGAAGCTCGGTTTTACTTGGGTTCTGGCAAAGTTTGTTGTGTTTAGTCCATTCTTGAATTGATGTTAGACAAGTAATCAGTTTATTCTATAGGTAAGTCAGGTTCAATGGGTATGAGTAGCTGCACATCATCCTCATAGATGTAGAACTGAGTGTCCGTTGACCAAATCAGCTTAGCTAGTGGCTAGAGGTAGATATTGAACAGAATAGGTGACAGTATCGATCCTTGTGGTACCCCGCAGGTCAGTGTCCTTGGTGGTGATGAGTTGTTGCCAAACATTATGGATTGTTGCCTGTCTGATAGATAAGATCTGAACCTGGCAAGTACTGTACCATCGATACCTGTTTCTGTCAGTCGTGCTAGCAAGATATCATGATCCAGTGTGTCAAAAGCTGCTGAGAAATCTAGCAATACTAACAGAGGTGAATCCCTTGTCTTGGTTTCTGTGAAGATCATCTAAGCAGGGATACGAGGACTGTTTCTGTTCCATAACCAGGTCTGAATCCAGATTGGCATGGATCTAGCTAGTTACTCTTTTCTAGCCATTCATTAAGTTGAACACAGACTGCTTGCTCTATGAGTTTCCCTAGAAACGGGATGTTGGATACTGGCCTGTAACTTTCAAGTTTCTCCTGGTCAAGATTGTTTTTCTTCAGCAGAAGGCGAACCACTGCCCTTTTTAATGCTGTTGGTAGCTGTCCATTACAAAGAGAGGTGTTCACAATTTTTGTGGTGCCTTCTATAAGGCCTATACTTGCCTGATGCACTATCTTTGATGGGTAGGGATCGAGGGAGCAGGTAGTTGGTCTAAGGTCTCTTAGGAGTTTGTCAAGACTTTTCTTTCTCATTAGGTTAAAAGTGTTCTATCTGTCTCTGTTAGGAGGGGGCGAGTTTGTGTACCCCTGGTTGACTGGTTGGGCATTGAGTGGGATTGCCTGTAAATCCTGGTGGAGACTTTTAATTTTGTTGGCAAAGAATATGCCTTGTCAGAGTCACCAAAGAACGCTCCTGTCAACTGGAGACCTCAATCCTTTCAGAATGAGCAGAAGGGAAGAAACTGAGCATCCAAGACAACAAGAAAAGACCTGTCAAAACACCAAAAAAGGGAAGCACAAGATAATTCCAGAACTAAGCACTTTCCCCCTATCAAGCACAGGCAGTTACTATGTAGACTGCCCTGCCAACCTTCTCAATGAATTAAGTGCCTGCAAAATTCCAGACATGTCCTAGAAGAATAAGGAGCAAAGACTGGACATACTAAGGAATGACCAGACTTTCTGAAGACAGAAAGAAACTGGTACCCAATGTTCTCAAAGGCCCAAGAGACAGAAAGAGAGAGAGACCATCTAGGCCCCCTAACACATCCATGAAATGGCTCTGAAGGTAAGAGGGAAGAGAAAAGAGCACAAAGGAAGAAGACGCAGAGTGAGAATAAACTACAAGTGAAATCACAAAGAGTAAAGGAAGTCACTCAGGAGACAACGAGGTGAACACTGTCGCAAAAAGACCATACAGTCTTAGAAAGATTCGCAAAGAGTCATTCAAGGAGCAAAACAAAAGAAGCCAGCATGACCACCCGACTGAAAAGAAAAAATACGTTTATTCCCCCCAGCCCAAAATACTCACATATATGTGGCACTGCTGCACGGCAGCAGACCAGTCCATGGGTATAGGGGAGATAGCTGAGGGAACCCAAACTAAGACAAAGGCCAAAGTAGTAGAGATTTGACAAGAGCAAGCATCCGAGCTAAGCCAACAGATGAAGATACCAAGTGTCTGAACAATGGGTCCATCAGCGACAAGGCAGAAGGCATCAAAGGCTGTACATGACCCAGTCTTCAGTCCTAGAAAGAACCGTGGAGTAACAGAACTACTTGATACAAAGAACCACTGAATACGGCGTAGGAGATCAAACCAAAAACACGAGGAAATCCAGGAACTGTGCCTTATCATCCCTCAAGAAAAACCTAGAAGAATCTGTCTCACAAGGCAACTCACAGCTCATTGAGACCGCCAATCTCACCACTCTGACAAAGGAGAACAGACACACAGGAGCCTACCTGACTGACTAGTGATGAGTTCCTGAAAAGGAGGTGCCACTCATAACGTCGCAAGCGAATCACTTCGACCCTGGAATCACAACCGCCATCCCAGCCTAAGGAAAGAGACTGGCAGCAGAGAGAAAAATTAGCTCCAGAGAATTCCCACTGTCAACCGACCGTATGTAGCATTACTCTGCAGAAATGGGTCTCGACAGGACAGCGCCTGGAGCTCAGATACCCGTCTCGCCGATGTCACGGCCACCAAAAAGACCGGCTTTAAGGTCACATCCTTCTCCGAAGCTCGCCTAAGCAGCTCGAAGGGTGAACACTGAAGGGCCTTTAAAACTAACCCCAGGTTCCAGGCCAGACAAGGGACCCGCATGGGAGGATGGAGCCGAAGCACCCCTCTAAGAAACCGTGTCACATCCGGGCAAGCAGCCAGAGAGAGGCCAGAGACCTTCCCTCGAAAACATGCTAAGGCTGCCACTTGAACACACAGGGAATTATAGGCAAAGCCTTTTTCTAAACCATCCTGCAAAATGTCAAGTATCGGTGAGACAGAAGCCCGCATGGGTGTAATCACTTTAGAAGCACACCAAGCCTCAAATTGGCGCCAAATCCTGGCATAAGCCACGGAAGTGGAACGCTTGCGGGCCTGTAGAAGAGTGGAAATGACTTTACTGGAATATCCCTTGTCTCTCAATTGCGCCCTCTCAATAGCCATGCCATAAGACCAAAGCGGCAGGTATCCTCCGTGGTCACCGGGCCCTGTGAAAACAGGTTCGGTACCAGAGGTAACGGCAGGGGATCCTCTACCAGCATCCGCCAGAGGTCCGCATACCACGGCCTCCTGGGCCAATGAGAACCACCTCTCCTTGGTGGAGCCAAATCCGCAGGAGTACTCGCCCTATCAAGGGCCACGGAGGGAACACATACAGGAGGCCCTAAGGCCAGGGTTGAGCCAAGGCATCCAACCCTGCCGAGCAACCCTCTCCGTCTGCTGTAGAAGCACGGGACTTTGGCATTTGTTCTTGACACCATAAGATCCGTTGCTGTCTTTCCCCATTTGGCACATATCTGCTGAAATACTTCGTTTGCAAGTTCCCACTCCGCTGGGTCGATCTGATTCCTGCTCAGATAATCGGCTTGCATGTTGCTCTGACCTGCAATATGAGCTGCTGACAGAAACTGCAGATGAAGCTCGGCCCAGTGGCAAATCTGTGCGGCCTGCAGTGCTAGTGCTATGCACTGAGTGCCTCCTTGGCCATTTCTGTAGGCCACTGCTGTCGTGTTGTCCGACAGAACTCTGACAGCCAATCCTTCCAGGGTCAATTGAAAGGCCAGAAGCGCCTGGAAAATCGCTTTCAACTCCAAGCGATTGATGGACCACTCCAACTCCTTGGGTGTCCAAAGACCCTGGGCATGCCTTTCCCTGGCAATGTGCACCCTAGCCCTTCAGGCTGGCATCTGTTACCACCAGGCACCAATCGGGGAGCGCTAGCGGCATTCCTCGCTGCAGCATGCTGTCTGAGAGCCACCACTCCATACTGAGCCAGGCCGCAGGGAGCCACGTGAGTCTGCATTGATAATCCTGAGATATTGGAGACCACCGTTGAAGCAGGGAACACTGCAGAGGTCTCAGGTGCGCTCTCGCCCAAGGCACCACTTCCAAAGTAGTCATCATCGACCCCAACAGCTGGACTATGTCCCAAGCTCACGGGTGAAGCATCCTCAGGAGCAGATGGACCTGGTTCTGAAGCTTGCACCACCTTTGCTCAGGTAGGAAGACCATCCCCGAGGCTGTGTCGAACCGGACCCCCAAATATTCTAGAGATTGAGAGGGGGTCAAGGTGACTTTCGGCTATATTGACAACCCAGCCCAGAGATTGCAGTAGAGACCACTCTGGCTGTAACCTGATGACTCTCTTCTGCAGAGTCTGCTCTGATGAGCCAGTCGTCTAGGTATGGGTGAACCCGGATACCCTCTCGCCTGAGAAAAGCAGCTACTACCACCATTACCTTGGAAAAGGTTCGGGGAGCTGTGGTGAGGCCAAAAGGCAAGGCCCGAAACTGGAAATGTTTTCCCATCACCGCAGAATGCAGACACCTCTGGTGCGGGGGCCAAATTGGTATGTGCAAGTAAGTTTCTCTCAGGTCCAGAGATGTGAGAAACTCTCCTGGCTGTACCGCCGCTATTACGGAGCGCAGGGTTTCCATGTGAAAATGCCGCACGTTCAGAGACTTGTTGACTTCTTTTAAGTCTAGGATAGGCCGAAAAGACCCTCCTTTTCGCGGCACCACAAAGTAAACGGAGTAACAGCCAGAGCCGCATTCGGCGAGTGGCACAGAGGAAACCGCCCCTATATGAATCAGCCTTGCAAAGTCTCCTCTACCGCCGCCCGTTTGGCGGCAGAACCACATTGGGACTCCACAAACATGTCTCTTATCGGAGCATTGAATTCTATTCTGTAGCCTTCTCTGATCAGGTCCAAGACCCACTGATCTGAGGAAATCTTGGCCCACTCCTCGAGAAAGAGGGAAAGTCGTCCTCCTATCACAGGAATTGAGGAGGGGGCCGGCGCACCATCATTGAGAGGGTCGCCCTTGAACTCCAGGTCTTGAGCCTGCTGCTGCGGAACATTTGTCCGAGTGAAAGGAGTTTCTCTGCTGAAAACGGGCATGTGAAGTGAACCCAGCAGAACGCCCCGGGCGGTACCTTCTAGCTTCACGGAAGCGAGGTCTGTAAGAGGAGGGAACCGCCTGAGCCTTGGAAGAAGGCCGCGGCCTATCCTCGGGTAAGCGCTGGGATTTGGTATCCCCCAGGCCTTTCACAATTTTCTCCAACTCCTCACCGAACAGGAGAAGGTCTTGAAAGGGTAACTTCACCAACCTTTGCTTAGAGGCCATGTCAGCAGCCCAATGCCGTAGCCACAGAAGACGGCGAGCCGCCACCGCTACAGCCATCTGTTTAGCCGAAGCTCTGACCAGATCATAAAGGGCGTCAGCCAAAAATGACAAGGCCGACTCCATCCGCGGTGCCACCTCCGAAAGGGGCTCTGCTCCATCTCCGGGCTGTTCCACTGCCTGTTGTAACTAAGTGAGGCAGGCTCGGGCAGTGTAGCAGCTGCATGCAGACGCCCGTAAGGATAGGCCTGAAATTTCAAAGGACCGTTTCATAGCTGCCTCCAGGCGACGGTCCTGCATGTCCTTCAGGGCAACTCCTCCTTGCACTGGGAGGGTAGTTTTCTTTGTCACAGCCAAGACTAGGGCATCCACTTTAGGCACTGCTAGGCGCGCCAAATGCTCCTCACTTAGAGGGTATAATTGCCCCATAGCCCTGGCAACTTTCAAAGGCCCCTCGGGGTCAGCCCATTGAGCCGTGATAAGCTCTTGGATGGAGTCATGCAAAGGAAAGGCTCAAGCAGGCTTCTTAGTACTTGCCATCCTCGGATTACCGGAGGAGGTCTCAGTACTCCCAGGGTCTTCTATAGAGAGGACCTGCAAGGCATCAGTAATAAGCGCTGGCAGCTCATCGCAGTGCAAAATCCTCACCGCAGAAGGATCATCTGGATCCAGTGTCCTGCACCATCTTCTGGCTCTCCAGACCACGAAGGCTTCCCAGACCCCTCAGAGTCCTCACATCAAAAACACAGGGGGGGAAAAGGGGGTGCGCCACTCTCTGAAGGGGAATCCACCCTTCTGCGCTTGTCTTGCGGCCATCTGTCAGGGGAAAACGCGCCTGACGGTAATCCAAGGCCAGACTCCACTAGAGGGGGTACATAAAGCAGGGCCGCAGAGGACCCCTGCGGAAGAGCTCTTTTTAACAGGTATGCATTATGCAGCAATAAAACAAATTCAGGGGAAAATGGCTCACCCTGGCCTCCCAGTTCCAGTCCGGGGGAAACAGCTCTTTTATTAGCCTCTACCCGAGGCGCCCCTCCAGGCTCAAACCCCTCCGCCTCAGCAGGGGTCATGCCATGCTGTTCCAAAATGGCGCCCACTGCCAGCTCCACGGAGCGGGAAGGAACATCGCTCGCCATGCTCGGGCCGGCTGTACCGTCTGAAAAGCACGCCTTACAGAGCCCCGCTGCAGATTTGTGCTTGCCACAAATGGAACAGCGCTTTACTTTCTCAGCAGCCATCGTTGAAAGCGGCGGAAATTCAAAATGGCGGATTCGCGCCAAAATCATCCCAAACGCGGGCCCTCCCCGAAGGAGCTACAAAATGCTCTTAACCTTACCAGACCGAGTCTCCGAGCTCCGGTCACACTGCACAATCAGAAGAAAACCTCTTTTCTGGGATCGCAGCGCCAAAGCGCACACGACTTTTTTTTTTTTTTAACGCTGTGAGGGAAGTTTGAGGCAACAGCGAAAGAGGCAAATTTCCAACTCCGGAGGATCAGTAGCATGGGAAAGGCAGGGAAAGGGCGAACCTATGTGCCTGCATCCACAGCGTGGGCAAAGACAGGGACAGGGCTTGCCTATTTGCCTACTTCCACATCGGGGGCCGGGTAAGGCAGGGAAAGGGCTAACCTATTTGCATTTAAAGTGGGCACCATCAGCCACAACACCCCTGCTACAACTGACAAAAGCACAGGAGCCACCCCAGGCAGATTTTCTGAAGGAGCTTGAACAAGCTGCAACCACCCTGCTGGGGAGATAGAGAATACTGAAGAGGCAGATGGAGCTAGCTGGCCATGAGGCACTATGGTTTTTCAGTGCTCTCTATCTCCCCCTGCTGGTTGATGGACACAACCCACTCGTAATGGATTCATCTGCTTGATGACAAGGAAAGGGCTGATATCATGAAACAGTTCAGAACTGCGAAGAAACCAGGCAGCTGTCCTTACGTACACCAAAAGGCTGGTTCTAGTACACAGCCTAGAATCTGTTTCTAGAATGCTGCCACCAATAATATGCAGGCCAGAGGACCATCATCACCAATATGCAGCAAGCTGCTGCCACTATGAAGCCCAACAGATTGCTGCCAAGCTTAGGAGGATGCTGTTACACACTGTATTAGAAGAGTGCCAATATATCACCATACAGGATGGGGCACCCACACTGTGACTATAAGAGCAGAAGGATCTTGTCTCAATTAAAATATGCCAGTACACAACCTAGGAAGATGCTGTTACAAGGTTCAGTAGAAAAAGTCTGCAGTCTGAACAAAAGGAAGTGTTGCTTCTGTATAGGACAAGAGATTCTTATCAGTATAAAATCAAGTGGCATTGTTCAAAGGAAGAAGGGCTGATATCACTGTACAGCTGAAAAGCTAACCCATAAGGCTGCAGTGGACTCCAATTCAGTCACCTAGAATATCCTCTAATAACAAAGACGAAAACCATACAGACTAATGCAAGCAAAGGGCTGTAATGGAAATATCCAAATGAAGTAAGTCACTCAGGCGCTTACTAGGTCAGCTAAATCAGTACAAGCCAGAAGCAATACATTTTTTTTTAACATAGAAGCCTGAAGGCAGCATTCTAAGTAGGTGAGCTGTGAAAGGAAATTTAGGAGACTCCCAAAATACCTCCTGGCTCTCTCTAAAGAGAACAGAATGGAGAAGAAAAATGTTGTCAGGTGGGAAGGAACAAACAGTCCCAGCAAAAAACAACACGCACCAAAATGAGCGAAATGTAAGCTGACAAAGTGAATATAAACAAAAACAAACGCACCAGAACTTGAGGGTTCAAAGAAAAGTTTTCTGCTGTCCAGTGATGGTTAAAGACATAAGTACAGCCACAGTGGGTCAGACCAATGGTGCATCTACACCAGTATCCTGTTTTCCAAACAGTGGCCAAGCCAGGTCACAAGTACCTGACAGAAATCCAAATCATGGCAACACTCTATACTAGAAATCCCAGGGCAAGCAGTTACTTCCCTTGTCTGTCTCAATAGCAGACTATGGACTTTTCCTCCAGGAATTTGTCCAGACCTTTTTTAAACCCAGATACACTAACCGCTGTTACCACATCATCTGGCAAAGAGTTCCAGAGCTTAACTATTTGTTGAGTGAAAAAATATTTCCTCTCATTTGTTTTAAAAGTATTTTAAAGTAGTCTTTGTACTTCTGAAATGAGTAAAAAAATAAAAAATACCACTTACCTCAACATGGAATAAAGACAGATATATGTGCCAGTATGAAGTCACACAGATTATTGAATTAGACCATAAAGCACAACCTTGCTGTATCGCTATAGCTGCAGCACAAGACTGAAGTAGCACTGGGAGGTGGGGAAGGGGAGAGAGACATGGCAGCACTGGGTATCATCCTGGCTCAGGTATCCAGAGATTAAGCACAAGTCGACCAGTGGAAACCCCTTGTTCAACTGGTACCTGGACAAACCGGTACAGGAGTTAACAAGCACCAACAGGAGCTGTGCAATCTGTCCACCACCCACTAGGAGACAGAGAAAATATTGAGCATTCTATGCTGCATGATGCCCTTAAGGGGCGACTTACTTGACTCTCTCCTTCTCCTTCTGCCGATGGATGGACATAACCCATTTGTTCTGAACTGGTCTGGATGAAAAGGAAAGAGTCTTTATTGAGAAGAAAATAGGTTATGGGAATGTAGGGGGAACGAACTTGTGGATAAAGGGATGTGGGGGATATGAGATTGAGGAGACAGTAATGGATGTGTTTGGGGTGGGGACACAAGGGGGCAAGGGAACTTATATAGGAGAGGAAACTAGCTGAAGATAGAGGGTAAGGAATGTGTGTGTATGGGAGGGTTGAGCTGGGGACAACTGAGAGTGAGGGGACATTTGTGGGAAGGGAAATGTCTGGAAGACCACCGGATATAGGTGGGGCAAAGAACTGGGAGAGGCAAAAGTAAGGAGCATGTGCATATTGGGGGGGGGGGGGGGGGGGGGGGGGGGGGAGAGAGGTAAGCTGCAAGATTTGGCAGCTGGAAGAAGTCAGCTTAGGGTCAATTTCTCCAAATGGGTTAATTTTGCTCATTCCATGACGGGCATGAACCTAAGTCAGGGTATGTGGAGTATGATCTCACTCCAGAATTCACTACTAACAATTGTTGCAGTACTTGCATTGTGCCAAAGAGAGCTTCTTTCTGGAGCTCATAAGATGTAACATGTATAGGCAACTTATCCAGGTGCGCTTGGAAGTTCTTTTTGATCAAGCCTGTAGAATCCAAAATGATGAAACATTTCTGTATCTTTCTGCCACATTTTATTTAGTCTCAGACTACATTTCTTGATACTTAAGGATCTTCCCTCTCTCCATGTGATTCACGTAGTAATCGCTTGGGACCAACACATCTATAAATCAATGCTGTTCTGGTGTTTTTCTCTTTCACCACTATATCTGGTTTTCTGGCATCCAGCTTTTTATCAGTCAGGATGGGGATATCCCAGGTGATCACAACTTCTTCGTTTTCCACAATTCTCTTTTCCGGTACACTGATACTGTAATGCTTACAAAGTTTCCAATGAATGAGACGTGCCAACTTGTTGTGCATGTCTATACAAAAATTTTATGCCATCAGCCCTTCAATAGCCAGCCATGAGACGAGTAACTGCTTCTACCTTTCTTACAAAATCTAAACCATCTTGTAAGTAATCTGCTGCAACTATCAATTGCTCATTCTTAGGTTTAAATTCATCTCTCCTTAACCATTCACGTGTCCGATGTTGATTCACGAATAGTACCTGGAGCAACATTGTGCATTTCCTGCTGTACTTGTATATTTGCCATTTGTTGTTTCTCCCCTGATAATCAAATTCCTTGAAGAGTTTTTTCTCTTCCTTTGTAAATTCTGTTGCTTCCTTCCCTTTTAGTACCGATGAATTTTCAACCTCTCCTTCTACTCGTCGGAATGCTTGTCGAAAGCTTAATGATGGAACTGTATGCTGGAAGTTTTCTTTCATATTTCAGCATCTTTTGTGCATTAGGATCTGATGATGCCATTAGGAAAACCTGAAGGCCTATGATGGAAGATTTATAGGTATAATGAAATAGATACCTATAAATCTACAGTCTTTTAGATCGAGGAATGTACAGTCTAGGCATACACTGATTCTTATAGATGACCTTGTGGGCACGGAAGTTTTCTTGTTCATACATCTAGTCTTTCAGGGTCTTAGGATCTCTCAGGAGTTAGGTATGTTTGTTCGGTTTCAGTTCAGAAAACTATGTATGTAGAAAATGTACACAAAATCAATTTTGTGCATAAAACCTGTGAATTAATGAATTAAGCAAATTTTAAATGCATTAATTTCTGGAAAAACAAAAAAGAATGTCCAAAATTTAGACAAAGAAATCCAAAAATGATCTAAAGACAAATAAAACATTTTCATGACAGTTCAAAATTTTTTTTTTTTTTTTTGCAGTTCTGGTCACCTATCTCAAAGGATAGTCCAGAGGACACTCCACAAAAATATGCACCACAAATCACAGAGGATATAGTCATGGCAAACTAACACTGCAGAATTCAAAAGAGGATCCTGAAGGAAAAGCCCATAGAAAAATTACTAGTCAAGTGGACTTTGCAAAGTCATTGCTTATCCCTGTAAATGACTATAAGAAATAGATCTACTTTTTGAGATCTGCCAGATACTTGGGACTCAAACTGGTCACATTCACCTGACTCAGCAAAAGTTGTCATATAGGTTCTTATATTCTTGTCTAAATTGTTTCTAGGTATGAAGCATGAATGAAGCAAAAAACAAACAAACAAACTTTTACTAAGGTGAAATGAGACTTCAAGCAGTTCTACAATTTATGTAGGTGGCCAGACCAGCGGGACTATTGAGGATTGCCATGCAGAACAATTGAGCTCAATTTCTAAGCCAACCTTCTGCTCCTCAGCCCAAGGATGTTGCAGTGGCAACATTCATAGTTACTATATAGAAGGAAGCCACATTCATTGCTCAAAACTGCCATCTGGAAGACAGACTAAGGATCACGTTAGCTCAGAACTGGACAGAGCTGTAACTGTGTCACCTAAGGACTGTTACTTCAATGGCTGGTATCAACTGGCAAACTGATATCAAAGTTTTGTGGGTAAAGGTACTATTTCCAAGGCAGTACAAGATTCTGGACAATGGTATTATCTATTACTGCTAGTTATTAAAGAAGCTAAATGGTAAAACAGCTGAGTAAACAGAGACAACTAGATATCAGTGGGAATATGTCTATTCTGCTTCACAGGACAATATCACCTGCTAATAAGAGGTATAACCTGGACTACACCACCTTTATGGTGCTACCAAACAAGGTGAAAATTTTTTTTTTTTTTTAAATAAAGCAAAACACTTTACCTTCCAAAATCACAAAGTTTAAGGACAGCAGTATCGGGGTCCAGTAAGAGGTTCTGTGGTTTAATATCTCGATGGCAGATTCCAAAGGAATGGATGTAGGCTAAACTTCGAAACAGCTGATACATGTACAACTGAAACAAACAAAAACAACGATGAAAACTTCAAAACAGTAGATGTGTTAGTCTGGAGCACTAAAAATGACAGAGGCTAATGGTGCCTTATTAACTAAATTATTGAGGCATCAGCTTTCAAGGCAAAGAGTCCACTTTGTCAGATACATTAAAACAATGGCTACACAGCTTCCCAATGAAGGAGAAAAAAGAAATTACATAGCCCAGCTGAATAGGGCTAAACAAAAATACAAATAAACTGAATTTAATGTGATCCTTCCTGTAAAAATGTGTGCCTCTCATTACATCACAATGTAATTAAACGAAACAATTAACAATTAAAAAAAAGTGGGGAAAGCCTACAGAGCACAGTTCTTGTGTCTCCCTGACTGGAGGGGAGTGAGAAAGGATAGTTTTAATGTTCTTCCCAAATATTCAATTAGCTTGGAAAGATTAATAAAAGGAAAACCAATTGTGATAATATATCTAACCGTTAAGGGAGTAATTTTATAAGGCAGTGCCTAGTTTTAAGCACTAATACCACGCATAAATGTCAGTATTTTAGTCATTTACACATAAAAATGGCAAAGTGCATAAATGACCTCTTATAAAATACTGACCACCATAAAAAATATGCTCGTTCATTGTATAAGTACATATTTTCACTGTGGGCATACAAATGGATGGAATTTGGGCAGAACACGTAAGCACATAGATTATAGAATATTTTAAATTTATGTGCACTGTAGGCACGTAACAGTAGCATTTTATAAAGAAAAGTGGGTGCCTTTGTCACTTTACACTAGGTACCCAGTTATAAAATTATCCTCTAAATGCCACAGTCAACAGATTCCAAAAAAAGCACTATACATTTAAAAAACACACGATGTCAAAGTACTGAACAATAGGCATTGACATGTTTCTACTCTACCAGGTGGCAGCATACAGAAATCAGTAGAACATAAGAACTTAAGCGACATACCGAAGGTCCATCAAGCCCAGTATCCTGTTTCCAACAGTGGCTAATCCAGGTCACAAGTACCTGGCACGGTCTCAAAACAGTACAATACATTTTATGCTGCTTATCCTAGAAATAAGCAATGAATTTTCCCAAGTCCATCTTATTAATGGCTTATAGACTTTTCTTTTAGGAAGTTATCCTAACTTTTTTTAAACCCCCCTAATAACTGCTTTTACCACATTCTCTGGCAACGAATTCCAGAGTTTAACTACACATTGAGTGAAGAAATACTTTCTCTGATTGTTTAAAAGTTACTACTTTCTAGCTTCATTGTGTGCTCCCTAGTCCTAGGAATTTTGGAAAGAGTAAACAAGCAATTCAAGTCTAACCGGTCCATTCCACTCATTTTATAGACCTCTATGATACCTCCCCTCAGCTGTCTTTTCTCCAAGCTGAAGAGCCCTAGCTGCTTCACCCTTTTCTCATAGGGAAATCGTCTCATCCCCTTTATCATTTTTGTCACCCTTCTCTGTACCGTTTCCAATTCCATTATATCTTTCTTGAGATACGGTGATCAGAATTGCACACAGTATTCAACATCCTCATTTTTGTTTTCCATTCTTTTCCTAATATTAATTAATATTCTATTTGCTTTCTTTGCCGCCACTGCACACTGAGCAGAGGGTTTCAACAATGACAACACCTAGATCCTTTTCCTGGTCAGTGACACCTAATGTGGAACCTTGCATCACACAGCTATAGTTTGGGTTCCTCTTTCCCACATGCATCACTTTGCACTTGCTCACATTAAACGTCATCTGCCATTTGGATGCCCAGTCTCCCAGTCTCTTAAAGTCCTCTTCCAATTTTTCACAATCCTGTTGTGATTTAACAACTTTGAATAACTTTGTATCATCAGCAAATTGAATTACCTCACTAGTTATTCCCATCTCTAGGTCATTTATAAATATGTTAAAAAGCAGCGGTCCTAGCACAGACCCCTGCGGAACCCCACTATCAACCCTTCTCCATTGAGAATACTGACCATATAATCTTATTCTCTGTTTTCTATATATTTTAACCAGTTTTTAATCCACAATAGAACACCTCCTATCCCATGATTTTCCAATTTCCTATGGAGTCTTTCATGAGGTACTTTGTCAAATCTCTTTTGAAAATCCAGATACTCAATATTGACTGGCTCACCTTTATCCACATATTTGTTCACCCCTTCGAAGAAATGTAGTAGATTGGCGAGGCAAGATTTCCCTTCACTAAATTCATGTTGGCTGTGTCTCATTAATCTATGCTTATGTATATGCTCTGTAATTTTGTTCTTTATAATAATCTGCACCATTTTGCACAGCACTGACGTCAGGCTCACTGGTCTGTAATTTTCCAGAAAACTTCTGGAACCCTTTATAAAATTCAGCATTACCCTCCAATCTTCCAGTACCATGCTTGATTTTAAAGATAAATTATGTATTACTAACATTAGTTTTGCAACTTCATTTTTCAATTCTATCAATACTCTAGAATGTATACCATCCTGGTACAGGCAATTTGCTCTCCAATTTGTCAAAATGTCCCATTATATCTTCCAGGTTTACAGCGATTTGATTCAGTTTCTCTGACTCATTAGCATTGAATACCATTTCTGGCACCGGTAACTCTCCCACGTCTTCCTCGATGATGACCGAAGCAAAGAATTCATTTAATCTCTCAGCTTTGCTCGTCTTCCCTGAGTGCCCCTTTTACCCATCTGTCATCTAGTGTTGCAACTGATTCTTTTGGCGGCCTCTTGCTTTTTAATATATCTAAAAAAAAATTTTTACTATGTGTTTTTGCTTCCAATGCAATCTTCTTTTCAAAGCCTCTCTTAGACTTCGTTATCAGCGCTTTGCATTTGACTTGCCATTCCTTATGCCATTTCCTATTATTTTCAGTCAGATCCTTCTTACTTATTCTGAAAGATTTGCTTTTAGCTCTAATAGCTTTTTTTCACCTCACTTTTTAACCATGCCAGCTGTTCAGTCACTAGGTCTCACTGTATATAGCAACCATTAAAGAAAGGTGGTGTAGGGCAAAATGGCACGCCAAGGGAATTAAATGGCTTAAATACTTGATAGAACCAGACCCAAACAGGATAAATCCCTCTGAGGTATTCTAGGGCTGCTATTGCCTGACTGAACAGGATGGACTTCACTATGCAGAAATAAATAATTTTGTGTAGATAAGCTAAAAACCAATGCTGAGGCCATGAAAGGGTCTAGGTTTGACAGGATATGGTGCCAGGAAGTAGTGGATAAGGGGCTATAGGTACTTACTGTAAGGAATACATGAAAATCTTGCCTACTTCATTCCAGAAAAAAAAAAGGTAGAAAAATGGGCTCAGGACTTACAACAGGAATATACAAAGGAGAATTTATTAGAGGGACTGCTAGGAAAAAAATCAGTAGTCAAGAATGCCCAACTTACAGAGATATAGTATAAAATACTGCACAAATTATATATGAATCCCACATGGGTGAGTAAAATATGGAAGGGCATCTCAGGAGTGTGTACTAATTGTAAGAGAGCATTTTCCATCTCACAGATAGGCTGCAGAGAATACCTTCTCCTGCTTTAGACTTAGCCTGGCCTCAGAATGACATCCTATAGTATATCTCCTATCAAACTGAGCTCTCTTTTTCATCAAGCACTGCCATTTCCTCCCCTCACCCTCCCCACTGACAGTTTGAACTTCGTGGGTGTGGCTTGGATCTCTTTCAGGGAGAGAAAACTAACAACTTATAGCAGCAGCTTCAGAGAGCATTTTCCATCTCACAGATAGGCTGCAGAGAATACCTTCTCCTGCTTTAGACTTAGCCTGGCCTCAGAATGACATCCTATAGTATATCTCCTATCACCTTCTCCCACTACTCCAACCAGAGTTACACCTAATCACACTGACCACCCTTCAACATCTTCTGTCCTTCTGTGACTGTTCTCTTGTGCTTGACTGCTTAAATATTTTAAATTTAAATGCTTTACTTTTTGTCTATTAGATTGTAAGCTCTTTGAGCAGGGACTGTCTTTCTTCTGTGTTTGTACAGCGCTGCGTACACTTTGTAGCGCTCTAGAAATGTTAAATAGTAGTAGTAGTAAGAATAAAGAGGGGGACATATATTCACTGTCTGTGGGAATGCCTTGAAATTAGTAAATACTGAACTGGCTTATGTACATCTAACAGCAATGATGGGACAGCCAACTCCTTGAACACAAGAACTATGCCTGTTGGACACAGAAGATGAGCTAGAGGTGAACTCAATGGAACAAATTATATTTGTTAGAAAAGTTTGTTTGATAACTAACAAATGTATACATTACAATGGCTACAGTTGGAAGCTCCTATAGTTATATTAGAGAAATCAGATGCACACATATATAGAATGGATGATAGCATTGGGAGATAATGTTTTAAAAGTTTATAATATGGGAGCCTTTTCTCTGAACACTGACAGCACAGCTCTGTAGTGCTCTTCTTGATACACCACGAACCCACTAATAAGATGCAGAGGCAGAAGTAGAGGGTGAAAGACGTTACAAACCATCTACCTGAAGATGGAGTGTGGAATGATATGGTGTGGGGGGGGGGGGGGGGGAATAGGATCAGGGAGGGGGTAAATTCTAAATTGTGTACAGAGGTTTCATATGAATGTATTGTGTTTAAAATATAGTTACAGGAGACAACTTGATTTCTTGAACGAAGTAGACACTGCTCTGCTCTGATGGCCTCTTGCCTTTAGTGTCTTTATTGGCATTATTTGGACCGTGGAAGCAGAGCTTACTCACCTACTGGACAGAGCTTATCTGTATGTACAAGTACCTGGCGGTCACACACTCCAGGATGTCAAAGCAGAATATGAAAGATAAGAACAAATCCATAAGAACAAATCCTACAGTGGCAAAGACAAAATGGCAGAGCCTGCAGGGCCTGTGGAGTCACATTTCTCGGAGGATCAGCTTCCACAGTTGATGGCAGAGGTGGCAAAGGGAATGGAACCACAGCTGGTCAAGCTCTCTGGAAAGATGGCAGCATTTTGAAAGGCTTTTGGTGGAATTTTCTCATCGAGTGGGTGAACTTGAGCAGCGAGTATATGGGCTAGAGAATGTTAATACCACCACATGAACACAGCTCCAGCGGCTCCAAGAACAACTCAAGGAGCAAAATCCTTAAGCTGGATGTTGGAGAACAGGTCGTGGGAAAACAACATCCAGCTGCTTGGCCTGCCCGAGTCTATACCTGATCATCAGTTTCCCAATATTCTGACAAAGTGGTTTGAGGAATGGTTTCTGTTATCAGATGGTAAAGGGCAACTTTGGCTGGAAAGGGTCCACCTGACTGGCCGCAAACATGATTTGCTCAAATGCCACAGTGGCATTGATCTTGAATTATGCTCACAAGGCTGAGCTGCTTCTGGCATAGAAACACAAGGACCTGCTGCTCTATGATGGGGAACAGGTTTTATTATTTAAAGATTACTCTCCTGAACTTCTGGAGCAGCGCTGCCAATTTAACCCTATTTGCAATGCCCTTTATGAATTCAAACATCCAATATCTCTATCGCAAATAGTACTATCTCACAGTCTCTTATAAAGAGGTAAAATGACTTCAGATCCCCGGTGCTACTTTAATCAATATTTAGCAGCACCGCTCCGCTCTGCCGCTGGTTCATTAACATTCCAGTGCGGTTACAGGCGGGAATCAGTCAAAAAAATCCTCTATTTGCCGACTCGCATTCAGTTATACTTTTATGCTTTTCATCACACTTATCTTGTTTACTGGGCATGTTCAGATGGGTTCGCTCTACAGCAAGCTCCTGTTTTGCCTTCGCTTCGTAAGGAGCCGAACCTCTATTTTTCTTACCCTAGAACCAGAAAGAAATATATTTCACACTGTGTGTGTTTCTCTATTGTACTCACTGCGTCCTTATAGTTTCAGCCATACCTCTCGCGGTTTCCACTCGTTTTTTTCTTTGGTGGTTTTAAAAAATGGCGCCTATCAGCTGATTTTAACACGTAAGACGCCTACACTACTAACCAATCATCTGTTCGTAAGGAGTTAAAGGAACCCCCTCCCGTCTTCTTGATTACCGTATATTCCATATCACTTTGACATTTATAGGAAAGCCTACCATTCTACTTGGCTGTTTAACCCACCTGGTGTTAACGATACTAGTCTATATATCCATCTCTGTTCTTTTTGTATTAATTTTCTGTCCCTATCACCTCCTCGTATCGATCACGGTATATGATCTATTACCACACATTTATAATTGCTGAAATCATGTCCTTTATCTATGCTGTGGTTTACTATCGGAGCCTCTACTTGCTTATATTTTGTTATGTTTGTGATCACTCATTCTTAATTTCAAAGATCTTTTAGTTTTTCCAACATATATTTTTGGACAGGACCAGATCAAGATGTAAACCACGTGTCGTCTCACAGTCTGTAGCAAAACGTAACTGATAATTCTTGCCATCTAGCGGGTTGACAAACTGGTCTCCCTTTAACATCATCGTGCAATATTTGCATTTACCACACTCCTTAAGACCGGGTGCCTGATTTCCCTGTTGCATTGGCATTCTTTCTTGTAGCAGTTCTCTTAAATTTTGATTTCTTGTATACACAATCCTTAGCTGGTGATTTTGAAATGCTGGGTGTACTTGCATTATTTTCCAGTGCTTTTTTATAATTTTTATTACTTGTCCACTATCTTGCATATACCTCATCACACAAGTCTGTATTGTATCATCGGTAGTGATATCCCTTTTCTTTGCTAATAACTGATCATGATGGTTGTATTTAGCTCATGTATATGCTGGCTTCATCACGTTCTCGGGATAGCCTCTTGCTTTGAACTTATCCATCAATCCTTTTGCTTGTTTTTTGAAAGTCGTGGTGTCATTACAGATCCTTCTGTACCTAAGCAATTTCTTAGATATTTCAATAAAACAATAACAACAAAAATTAACTACTACAGTACACGTCAAACCTACAGATAGAAAAACGTTATTACATTTCACCAGTAATCATCCACGGAAAATAAAAGAAAGCCTGCCTTTCTCTCAATCGCTTGGCTACAGGCCGAACCCATCTCAATCTTAGCCACTTCAGCGTCAATCACAGTCAGATCATCCAAAGATCTGTACAGGACCTTTTCAGACCAGTGAAAGCGAGCTCTAGCTACCAAGGACCCGCAAATAGCTGCCTGTAGTGCCAAGATTATCCACGGTGAATCTCCGGGCTATATGCTCAATCTGGTTGACCTTTTAGACAGAAACATGTCTAAAACTTCGCGAACTTACATCAACCTACATTACCCCAATTGCAAAGGACTCAAGTACAAAACCTATTTTGGATCCAACTTCTCCTTGGGCAGCCAACTCTGGAATGCCCTTCCCAGACCTATCAGATAAATCAGTGACTACCCTTTCGGAAATCACTGAAAACCCATCTGTTCAAGCAAGCCTACCCAAATGACCCAAATTAATCTTATGAACCCATCTATCCTATATATATCCATGAGACGACATTGATCCAAACTACATCTCCCTACAAAATTCCCTATAATTATCCAATGTCCTCCCTCCCCCCTCCACTACCCCTCCTTCCGTGCTCACCTACCCTTTACTTATAACTCTTCTACTCCCTCCACCTTTACCCATCTCTACATACTGATCTCCTTTATTATTCTGCTATACTTAGACTATATTTTCTTCTTTATCAA
Organism: Microcaecilia unicolor; assembly: GCF_901765095.1. Classification (NCBI taxonomy): domain Eukaryota; kingdom Metazoa; phylum Chordata; class Amphibia; order Gymnophiona; family Siphonopidae; genus Microcaecilia; species Microcaecilia unicolor. The sequence continues at coordinate 253,297,477 of NC_044035.1, read as the reverse complement.
TACTCTGTATCCCGTTACTATGTAAGCCGCATTGAACCTGCTTTGAGTGAGAAAGCGCAGGATACAAATGTAATAATAAATAAATAAATAAATAAAGCAGAGACATCAGAACTACTCTAACAAAGACTCGATACATTGATCCTGAACATCCTTAAGTGCCGTGCCGCCATCCACGAGAACAGTAGTATTCCTTTTAATCACCGCTGTGTCTACTGCACCCACAACCGGAGGATTCAGAAGGGATTTGTCCGAATCTGGCACCAGATAGACACAATTCATAGACTTGTGGTTCTAAAAGAGGAATCTGGCAACATTCCACTGCACCTGAATCTCTGATATCCTGGGGCATAGACCGTCTTAAAAAAGCTGAAGGAGGGTCTGTTTTTGGAGAAGAAAAGCCTTGTATATTTGCAGGACAAATTCAGGAGGGAAACCCCCTTCTGATCCTGCTGGTAGAACAGGGAGACTTCCCTGCAGGCTGCTGTGGCGAAAGAACTGGCAGAGAAGCAGACCTCTCTACTAACCTCAACAGAGAAGACAAAATGATGGCGTTTCCTGCCCAAACTGGAGCTGCCAGCTTACCTTTACAATCGGCCGAATCCTCCCCCCCCCCCCGACAAGACAGACGGAGTGGGACCTGCCTCCGGTAAAACTTCTGAAGCGGTGCAATATTTACAGCAACTGCTTGCTCCTAGACCTCACTACTGAGACACTCCGCAGCAGTAAAGTTTTTCCAACATGACGCTAAAAGACACAGGCTCGACCTCTTTTAAGTTAGTTATGTTTCTTTAAAAATGGGAACTCCTGCGACGCCGAAGCTGTCAAAGTAAATAACCGAGGCTAGCCGCCACACAGAGAGGAAAGGGATCTGCCTTGTTTTATTGCACCTCACAAACAGCTGTTCGAGTTTTGTTTTTGCTTTTTTTTTTTTTTTTTTTTTTTTTTAAATGTGGCTGCCTCTCCTTTCCATGAACAGCTCTTTCCCCAAAGAGACTGAGGCAATTATAATTAAAAGAATAACCAGCGCAACTCACCGATACTAAAGGGGGGGGGGGGGGGGGAGATCTGGCAACTCGATTATGACACCACCGAGGCTGAAAGCGACCCCCCACGGGCCTCAGCCTCCACAACCAGGAAAAGACATCAGATGCATGCACAGAATAAGATGCATGCACAAAATAAGAAGAATAAAACACAACTATTATTATTTTTAAATATCAACTAAACCAAGAGAAAGGTAAAATTAGTTCTTACCTGATAATTTTCTTTCCATTAGTCCCAACAGATCAATCCAGAGACGAGTGGGTTATGTCCCTCTACCAGCAGGTGGAGATAGAGAGAACCTCAGAGGTTTGCTATAAGTGGACCTGTGCATCCATCTTAACCTCAGTACTGTCAATACCAAAGCAAATGAAGAATACAAGTAAATCCAACATGAAAATTCACTCTTGCCTCCAGAAAGCCCGCATAGGCTCTTCCTCCACTGCTCCTGCGGGAGGGAACTACCTGAAGCAGTAACTGCCATCTGATACTTGCCATTCTTTTCCAAGGACCTATAAACTCCAAACTCAACAAAGGGCGGGCCTCTGGAATGATCTGTTTGGACTAATGGAAAGAAAATTATCAGGTAAGAACTAATTTTACCTTCCATTGTGTCCCACAGATCAATTCAGAGACGAGTGGAATGTAACCAAGCAGTCCCCAAGTAGGGTGAGACCTTAACAGCAAACCAGTCCCGATGAATAACACTGGAGTTAAACTCCCGACATAGAGGCAGAAGAAAGAAGGAACTTCCCTCCAGGCCCAAAGAGAATCCAGCCCAACCTGAGACCCGAGAAAGGAGAAAAAGCCATCGCTGGAAAGAAGGAAGCTGCAAATAGTGGAAGAAAGCGTGGAATCTGGAGCCAGACAAAACTGTCCCAGACCACAAGGGGAGAGGAAACTCAAAATTAGCCCCCCTGGGACAGCCCAGCTGCCATGCGGACAGAGCTAAATAAAATGGTGGATAGAGTGCGATAGACGCAGAGCCTGCCAAAACAAACCACCGCCAACAGGGCTGCTGAGAAACCCGAAGACGCCCTCTGCATTGCAGCAACAGTGGGCACAGACAACCAAGCCCGCTGGAAAATGATGGGGAGCAAGAGAAACGAGCAGAAAGACAAACAGGAGCAGTAAAATACAAAAGTACCCGGCAGATTGAGCAAACAGAAGAGTTGAAGGTATCTGACTTACAGTGACAGCAGAACAACACCCATCCGGAGGAAAAAAACCTCACTGAAGATGTGCTTTTTTTCTTTTCATTTTTTATGAGGCAGGAGGAATCAGGACCATAAGCCAAAGGAAAGGCCTAGGCCCACACGAAGGCCCCAGAAGAGGGGGGGGGGATGGGAGGGAGGGACCTGGCATCATCAGGTGTACCCGAACTGACCGGCAAAGCCATGCCAAGCCCCAAGCTCAACTAAACCTGAGGGAACAGGTTAGGAGCAAACAGCACCCCAGAGCTGCACAGGAGATGTCATCCACCTGCTGAGATAGAAAGAATACTGAGGTTAACATGGATGCACAGGTCCACTTATAGCAAACCTCTGAGGTTCTCTCTATCTCCCCCTGCTAGTAGAGGGACATAATCTACTCGTCTCTGGATTGATCTGTGGGACGCAATGGAAGCATTAAATAAGGCTCACTACCTTCCACCTGCTGAATCTGTCTCTAGCTAGCAGGGTTCGTATTGGCTCTCTCTGAAGAGTCAGAGTTCTCAGTCTCCACCTGCTGGAAGGCATGCACAACATATCAGTCACATTCTGGGCCAGTCCGAAGAGACGCTAAGGAATTAATTCCTCTTTTAAACCCAATCTTTACGTTACCAAGCACAGAGCAAAATAATGTCACTTACCAGAGAAATGTCGTCTTCTCTCAGAACTTCGGAAAAAGCTAATTGGCACCTTTGCTCTCTATTTAGTTTCGATTCTAAGGGAGACTGCTTTTAATTTAGGAGAAATCACATGATTTAGGGAAAACAAAACTTACAAAGGATATATATGTGATGGCTGGGAAAGTGTTAGCTGAGCAGTCTTTGTTATTCAGGATTTGCGTCTTGCTTTGCTGTATGACAACTTGCTCCAGAGAAGACAATTACTTTGTATTGGGCTTAGTGATATACCAATAAAGATAATTACTGGTTGCGCCTATATCTAAGTCTAAATTGCCTCTCATTTTTTTCAGCCCACGAGGCTGAAATGTTTCCCCTCCCAAGGGACAAGAGACAGGGATAACATCTGGCGCCCGAACAGGGACGTGATTGCCCTTAATAGCCCTTGGATTGTCCCAATGAACTAATCAATGAAGTCTGAGCTATTCCTGCAGCGGGACCGTGGAGATTTTTTAATAGCACAGAAAAAAGGGATTTCTCCAGAGCTGATAGTGTGGAAAAAAACCTGCAGGGTGTGTTGACGTCATTACAAAAGGTTCGGTGGCTGCGGTCACCGGCATAAGTGTGGTGAGCAGTGTGGACGCGTCAAAGGCATAATTGGTGCACGTATGGAATTTGAAGCCGGCTGTCGTCTTATTTTTTTTAATGTTGATTTTCATGGGGGAAGTTAATTTTTAGTTCTCAACTACTTTTCATTGAGAGTAGGAAATAGATAGTGTATTTTAAATTGTGTGTACCAGTAATTCTTTATTGCAGAAAGCTCTTGTAAATGATTGGTGGACGTGGGAGCATGATAAAAAGTCAGTATCTGTAGTTTGCGTATGTACTGTTCTTCCCTTAATGAGTCAGGATATTAAATCGTACAAAGAAAAATGCCAGAAATTGCAAAAGTCTAAGGAGGGATTTTTTTCCTGCCCCGTTTCTCTTGTAGTCTTGTTGAGAGCCTTGGACATTTGTGAGAGGGCTAACAGTTTGTCACAGCATTTATTACTGTTTGCTTTGGAATGAAGTGAGAAAGTGCTGGAGTTATTTGTACAAATAGTCTCCCTGTCTGTACGACAGGGAGACTATTTGTCCGGGTTTCTTATGACATCATTTAGTAGGGGAAATAGGAATTTTTTTTTTTTTTAGTTGCAAAGAGTCTGTGTTACTTGATCACTGAGAACTGTATTGTGTCTTAGCACCTTTGATAAAATAGAGCTGTATTTCTTTTTTTCGCTTCCTGGCAGAGGTTGTCTGGATTTCAAGTCCTGTAGGATTTTTTACTTTACTCAAGTCGTACGGCTATCCCTAATACGGATGATTTAATTGCATTTGGATACCTTCCAGCTGCTTTGTGTTTCAAGGGCCCGATTCACACAGCAGTGGAATATTTAAAATGCAATAGAATCTTTAACTTCCAAATTATAGGCTATTTCTTGCTTGATCTATAAGTTGTAAAGGTCAGCCAAGGATGCAGCTTTGTTTGCTTCATTACGATTTGGTTTTTTTTTTACAGCTCAATTTTATTAGATTGGGTTCAAAGCTTGCCATTACTTGTTCTGAATTCTCTGTACTGTTTCATCATTAGATAGTTTTAACATTACCTATTATTTTTCCTGCCAGGCTTCTGCTTTCTACCTTTAAATTTAGTTACACGAAATGTTTGTCTAATGACATATTAAATGTGTTTACTTCTTAGGTCTCATGATAGAAGTATGCATATGTATGTTCTGTATCCTAGGTAACAGATTTCACAGACATACCTCTCAGGCACATTGAACTTAAATGAGCTTTTAGAGTAAGAAGTTGTTTAGTTTTTTATGTGCCTTGCCTGACACTGTTTTGTGCTGCTCTACTTTGCCCTCATTTGTTTTAAATTGCCTTCTCTTTCACCGCATAAGAGATACCTTGTTACCATTATCTGAGTGCAAACTTTCCCACTTTGTTTTATATTATCTGAATTTGAAAACTTTTTTTCCTACCTTCCAAATAGTTACTGTTTTTCTCCTTATTTCAGCCACCAGAGGGAACTACCATGATAAAAATTTACAGTTATGTTTTGCATTGTAGGGAGTCTAATTGTGAAGCAGATGGATGACAATTCCCATTCATTTTTGGGTAATTCTATGTAAAAAGGTTACAGAGATGCTTACTATGTGAAAGGTTACAGAGAAGTTTACATTGTAAAAGTTGTCAGCTGTACATGTGCCAGTTGGATGCACTGTTTACAGTACAAATTGTGAAAAGTCACACGGCAGAATATCTAGAAAGTACACTGTACGTTGGTTAGAGGGTCTGAGTACGTGAATATATATGTGGACGTATGTGGAAGTGTTTGAACAGGGAAATGTATATGAATTATGATATACTCTTTTGCGATAGGCTAGAATAGCAATTGATTTTATTTTAAATTCACTTTAACTAGACTTGCATAAAGTATAAAACCTGAGAACAGCATTGTGCTAATGCCATTTTGTTTAAGAACTGGCCAGACATTAAACAGATTGTTTCACTTGTTGGAAACTGTGACCTTTATGACCTCAGGCCTACAAACAACTATGAAGTCTTCATTGCTCTGCTCTGTTTACATCTTTTATTGTTTTCATTCAAAGCACCTTATTTACTCTACGTTGGCATCCTTCTGAAGCATGATGCGAGACTCACTCTATACGGGACCGTATAGTCTCCAAACAGTAACACCTACAGCTGCATTGCTGGAAGAAGAATTTCACTGGACTCATTAGTGTGATTTAACACCTGCTCCATTTACTGGATGAACTGTTGAACTCTACCCCAGTGATTACACTGTTGCTCTGATTGCAGGATATTTGCTTTTATGTAATTTATGTTACATTTTGAGTTCTAATGCTTTCTGTCTGCTTACTAGGTGTACACTCATATGTTTATTCCTTTATTCAGTTAGCACCAGTATCTTTACCATTACCAAAGCAATGGATTGATTCATGTTTCATAATGTTTCTGTTCACATAATAAGCTATGTGCTGTCCATTTCATAGCCAAATGTTTTTGTATATGCCCTTGTCTAAATTCTGTTTGTCTGGCAGTATGTAATCCCTCAGTTTGCCTCACTGGAAAAGAGTTATAAGGAGGCCGAGAAATCACTAGCAATATCTAATATAATAATTTGCACTCCCAACGTTCCAATGTCTCTGGCTGCGTTCGTAACATTGGAATGTTGGAAAAGCAGCTTCAGCCATTCGCCATGCCCCCCCCCCCAGAGGTCACCGCCGCTCACCCCTCCACCCCACCCCCCCGAGGGGAGAGGGTCCTGAGACCAGAAGGGAGGTGGACCTGACACCTGAGAGGAGGGGGAGGGGGAGGTATCTCTGTCACACACACACACTCTCTCTCTCTCTCACAGTCTGTCTTATTCTCATACACTGTCTACCACACACTCTATGTCTCACACTGTATCACATTCACTCTCTATGTCACACAGTCACTCTCAAACACGCTTGATCTCATACACTCGGTCTCACAGAGAGTCTGTGTATCGCACACATACTCTGTCACACTCACTGTGGCTCACATACGCACTCGCACACACTCATTCTCACACACACACTCTCACAGACACACTCGCACCCACACTCACTCTCTCTCTGACACACAGTCATTCTCACACACACTCTCTGAAACATACACACTCCGAGGAAAACCTTGCTAGAGCCCGTTTCATTTGTGTCAGAAACAAGCCTCTTTTACTAGTATATGAAGAAAATGTTCACTAATAAAGACGTTTCTCTGTCTAATGCTATTTCAGATCAGTTTGAAGATCCTGAACAAACTGAACTTGGAAAGGTTCAAGCAGGAGCCTGGGTACTAATCCAGGTCATCAAGAGGGAAAACTGGGCTTTGCCCCGTTAGGACAGTCCATATCAAGTACTCCAGAGCAGCGGTACACACAGCTGAACGAAGTACCTGGGTACAATTATCACACTGCAATACGGTTCCAGAGCCTGGAGCTGAGATTAAGCAACCAGAGTAGACCACCTTCTTGCAAGGGTAAGCCCGGCTACAAAGGGGAGGTGCTTCAATAGGAACCCTTGTCTTAAACCCGGTGAAGAAAACAACCCCCCTAGTGAGACTTTAGGGTCAAAATGGAGGCTTTAACATCTGATCCAGATGACCCACATGAACAATTGACTCAGACAACAGTGTGGAGTCCCTTTGGACGACTGGAAAAAAAGGAGAGCAATCAGGACCTTGACCGACAGACACATAACCATCAGGTTGGTCCTAGGAACCATCTGTGGTATACTTCTTATCATCCTCCTTTTCCAGATCATGCACACAGTCAACAGGACACCAAATCCTGAAGACCAGGAAAGGAATAATTCCCAAGACCACTTCAATCGTATGCTGGAGGACTTCACTCAAGCTTAACGCTGAGTTCCTGCAGCTCGACTTGTACACAAAGTTTGGACTGCTCCTGTCTATTCTGGACCCTTTCGCATTAGGACTCTTACCCCAACATCATATTTCCTTGAAGGAGATTCTTCCTGGACCCATCTATCTGATCTTCGTCCTTCATCTATTGTTTTGTCTGGAACTTGAAAAGGACTTGTTTATTTTGGACTTTTGCCATAATGAAGTATTTTTTTTTATTCTTACAACTCTTTGCTGTTCTCCTATTCTTGTTGCTCACTCTCCACCCACTGTTTCTCTTCTTACCATTAATACTACTCCTAATGTGTCTGCAGTTTCTGTTGCCTAGTCTTCTAATGCTTGGTATCATATGGTGTCTGTTGCTATACAAGTTAACTATTCCTGTATTGCTTGTGTTATGTTCCTTCTTTGCTTTTCCTTCTCTTTCTTTTGTTCTTACTGAACCTTTACCTACTCATGACATCTATTGCATGTTACATGCTGGTACCTGTCAGCATATGCCTCTACATCTACATGTTCAGGCTGCATACTGGACCACATATAATTGTGAGCGTGCTTGTGATGCTAACCCTTATGATATTTTTCTATTATTTCTCAAACTCCTCCCCCTCCTATTGCTTCTTCCTGTACTCAGACTCACATTGTTTTTTTCTCTTAATGTGTCTAATTGTTATGCAAAAAAGGGCTCTGCTGTGGTTAATTGTACTGAATTTTTATAGTCAAATTAATTGTCCTCTATCTCCTTCTCACATACCTCTTTCTCCTGTCTTTGAAGGTTATCCTCTTATTTCGTATCTTCTGTGTATTTCCTTTTTCTGGTACAGGTCAACACGTAGGTCAAATATTGTCTTGTGTGACATCTATTCCTTTTAGTTCTTCTCGTGCTGTTTTTCCTTTTATGGATATTTTCTGGCAGTGTTCCACTCACTTATACCCATATATTCCTGTGGAATGCTTCTGGTATCTGTACACCTGTATGCGTGATTTTCTATTCCTGCTGAATTTCGTTTATTTTCTAGCACTCAACTTGGTGCAGCTTCTTTCTTTACTCCTGGCTTGCAGGCCGCTATTAATGCTAAATGGCTTCATAAAATTTGATATGACCTGTTGCAATTTATTAATTTAGAATACAGTATGTGAACTTCTGCTCATCCTGTTGATTTTTCTGCTGATGCTTGGTTTTCAGGTTTGTGTCCTTGTGTAAGAAATATGCCAACATAGTTTTAATTGTTCATGGACCCACTTTTACTCATACCATACCCTTAGACATATCATTCTCTCCTGCAACCCGTTTTTGTCCTCTTAAATTATATCTTTTCTTTTTAATTTGTGTTTTTTAGCCCATACATCCCTTGTGACCTTTTCTCTTTGAGGCACTTCCAGAACTGGCTCTGAAGAACCCAGTCCTCCACTTGTGTGTGTGTGCTCCGTGTGTGTGTGAAAGGTCTCATGCTCCTCGCTTTTCAGCCTTTCAAGAGGGAAATGTATATTCCTTTCTATGCTAGTAGGCCTGTTACAAAAGCCATTACATTGCTCTGTTTGGCTCTCACAAGTTAGCCTAATAAGTTAGCATCTTTGTAAACATACAGTGCTTTCTCAGGACTGAGGAATGACACTTCAAGGATACAAGTTTGGCTGGAGCTGAGACTATGCCTTTCATATAAGGTGGATATAACCTTGGGATGTGGTGAGATACAGTGGAGGATACAGTGAGCCTAAAGAATATTTCAGTCTTGGGGAAAAAGGACACAAGGGGATTGTTAGTTTGCTATGTGACTAACTGCACGCAGAACTGATAAGTAATTAGCCAATGGCCACCGACTGTGCAAGTGCAAATGCATCAGGAGAGACTGATATGATACAGGAACAATCCATATAGGGCACAGGCTACTTTCTGTTTTTAGCTTAGGAGAAATCACATGATTTAGGAGAAACGAAACTTACAAAGGGTATTTATGTGATGGCTGGGAAAGTGTTAGCTGAGCACTCTTTGTTATTCAGGATTTGCATCTTGCTTTGCTGTATGACAACTTGCTCCAGAGAGGACAATTACTTTGTATTGGGCTTAGTGATATACCAATAAAGATAATTACTGGTTGCGCCTATATCTAAGTCTAAATTGCCTCTCATTTTTTTCAGCCCATGAGGCTGAAGTGTTTCCCCTCCCAAGGGACAGGGCTAACAGAAGAATATGAACAGAAACTTGGCACAGAACCAAACACTCATCATAACAACTTTTTCAGGCACATCAGAACCTGAAAATCTGTGAAGTAATCTTGGGGGAAGTTAGATCATCAAGGAACGAAAGGGGCACTCAATGAAGACAAGGCTCCAACCCTATGGAAATCATTACATTTTGAGATGTGGGCTGAACTATCCTTCATAAAGTTTAAAACAGGTGTGAAAACCTTTCACTAAGGCCTTTTCTACATAAACGGTGTACTGCTTAGGCAGACTGCTTAACACAACTCTTTGTTTGTACGTTCTATGGATGTACTATGATTGTTTCTTTGTCTTTCACTTTCCACTTCCTATTTATGCATTGGAGATCCTGTCTTAATTTTGTCGGTACATCATTTTGACATGGCAACATTAAAGACTATATAGCAAAACCATAACAATAAATGATAGTAGAGAGACTGAATTCTTTGCTTCATTTTTTTTTTTTTTTTTTACTGAAGATTTAACATTTATCTGTACCAGAAATGATTTTCAAGTACGACAATATGGAGGAACTGAAAAATCTCAGTAAAGCTAAAGATCACTGTGAACATGAAAGACGTACTGAGCCAAACTGACAAATAAAAGAGTAAATCACCTGGACCAGATGGGTGGGTATGCATCCCAAGGTACTGAAAGAAATCAAACATGAAATCGCTGATCTGCTGTTAGTGATCTGTAACCTGTCTTTAAAACAATCCATAGTACCAGAAGATTGGAGGGTGGCCAATATAACACCAATTTTTAAAAAGGGTTTCAGGGGTGATCCAGGAAATTACAGGTCAGTAAGCCTGACTTCAGTGCCGGGCAAAATAGTGGAAACTATTATAAAGAATAAAATTACGGAACACAAACATGGTTTAACAGGACAGAGTCAAAATAGAATCTGCCAAGGGAAGTCCTGCCTCAACAATCTGATACACTTCTTTGAAGGCATGAATAAACACGTGGATAAAGATGAGCCAGTTGATGTAATGTATCTAGATTTCCAGAAAGCTTTTGACAAAGTCTCTCAAAGACTCTTGAAAAAACTAAAAAGCAATGAGATAGGAGGCAGGGATGCTAAGCCCCACCAGCCAATAAATGGACTGCCACCACTCCCCGCTGCTTGTTTCTGGCTCTGAACAGTATGCTGAGACTTCTCTCACATACACAAGTCGTCCCAGCCTGCTGCTCAGAGCTGGAAACAAGGAGCAGAGAGCAGAAGCAGTCTATTTACTTGGTAGGCAGGGCTCAGCATAGTAAAAGAGAATTCAGGAGAGGGCCTGAGTCCACATTTTGAAAGCCAGTTGTTAAAGTAGCCATGGGGGGGGGGGGGGGGGGGGGTCCTACTTTAACTGGCTCCCAAAATTCTTGAAAATTTAACAAACGGCTCTCGCGAACCTGTGAGAGCCCGCTCCAGCACACCACTGGCTACATCATATTCATGTGGCTCACTGAACGACATCTCCATAATAGCTACAATGTTCAAGTCCATTAGGGCTCTGAGATCAGGAACTTTGTTGGCGAGACTGTGAGCCTTTGTGCTCATAGCCTTCCAATTTATGGATGGCTTTCTCGTATTTTGAACAGTTTTTAGTCTAATCTACTTTCCCCATCTTATTTTCTTCACTACTGTTAATGCTTTTATTGGGGGTGGCATCCTGAACTTGCTCTCTTCCATTAGCCACCCCCTTCCTCTAGCTTCTTTTTCCCAAAAACGTGTTTTATTGAAATCCAAGATCAACAAGACAATGATATAATATACAACAGAAACGATATAATATACGACTGATTTCTGACATCAAAATCAACCAATAATTTCACAGTCATCGTCCCCTCAAACCAAACCACCTCTTCTACTCCCTACCTCTAGTTTAAACACCTATCCACATAATGATTCAACTTTTCAGTTAAGATCCTTTTCCTACCACAGAAAGATGTAATCCATTACAGTATAGCCTCCTGCTATACCATAGACTGCTTCAGCTGCCTATATATCTGACACCTTCTCATTTACATTAGATTTAGAGTCAAGTATTAAAGCTGGCTGTGCGATGCAGTCTCTTTTCTCCCTTACCATGAACAGATACAACTTCTGAAAATGTTACAGTATTAACAATGCATTTAAGTCTTAATCCCAAAATTTGGAAGTCACTGTGCACTGAAGAGGTGCTTTTTCTAGTCAGGTCATTTCTTCCGAGATGGCTAACAATAGATTTTAACATCATTGCTCTCTTCTCCAATTTCACTTCAATTTGGTTTATGTTCCTGCTGGAAAAGAATCCTGGGAAGCATTTAACCTTTTGTTGTCACTTGAATTGTGTTCTCAAGTTAATGCCTCTAATGGCGGCATATCCCATCAAGAAATGTTTTTGGTTTTCATGGTAAGATTAACAAAGAAAATGAAATGCACACACGTTACTGCTAAGAGCCAGCCAAGCTCAGAGTTGGGGCAGTGAGGGACATGATAGGGAAAACATGCAGAGTACACTACATGGAATAATTTTTAACCTCTCTGCATGTATATCTGTGCTCTTTTGGTGTAGGTGTCTGATCAGGAGGATTGAAGAAGGGTGGTTTGAAAGGAACAATTCCCCAACAGCTGTGTTTCAGTGTATTAATGTTTCTATGCAGCAAATGTTGAAACTCTCTCATTCCCTTACACTTTAAGACAGTTATGTCCCTGGGAAGACATTTTTAACCCTTTATGTATTCTCTCTTTCCAACATTCCATTAGGTTTGAAGGCATAATGAGAGGAGAAATGATGTCTTTCCTGATAATTTTCTTTTCTTTAGTCAGAAACACTATTCTGAACCAATGGGTGTTATCCCCTTCCTACCAGAAGGTGGAAGTAGAGAAAACGGAATTCTGTTAGTGATATCACCAGCATAAGCTGTGGTTCCCTCTGGAACAATCCTGTATACATCTGCCCAAGCAGCAGAAGGCCCCCTCTGTTACACACCCATGCCCCATCAACCACTGCAGCTGCAATGATAATCAAGCGAGCAAAACATCACTGAGTGACACTCACTAACCTGCATATACCAGGATATAGCCACATCACAGGAACCCAGTATGGCTGCCAATCACAATTTCTTCCTTTTTGGGGGTTTTTTTTTAGCACTGAAAAAGAAGCACAGAGCACACCCAGAGATCCGGGCCAAGGTCTTCCAAGGGTGGGACTTCAGAACAGTGTTGCTGACTAAAGAAAATAAAATTAATCAAGTAAAATATAATTTCTCCTTTATTAGCATCAGTTCCACTGTTCTGAACCAATGGGATGTACTCTAATGGGCAGGGGAAGACAACCCCCCCCCCCCCCCACGAATGACAGCTCAAAGACCAAATGGGCTCTGGCCAGCATGCTGGAGTGCTCAGTAAAGGAATGATGTGACAACCAAGTCACCACCCTACAGATCTCCTCAGGGGATACCACCTGGGCCTTCACCCAGGAACAGCCCGAGCAGGCTATGAACCCCTGAGGCACCAGGACCTTGATGATCAAAAGTAAATGCGGGCGCTGTAGGGGTATTTTCCTGCTACCTCACCTTTGCTGGTCTGGTACCTATACAAGCCTGAACCATTCTTTTATAACCAATATAGATTCTATAGCCTGTGCCCTGAATACATCCGTAACCATCAGAAACCAGTTTTTCTAAAAAGGAAAATTACTGCTTGGCATACCATGATGACTTCATCCAAAGACATGTTGTTTACTGCAAACTAGTCTCTAGTTATCTCCTGGAAAGAGCGGAGGAGCTTACCTCACAAAGACCATGGCTCCAAGTTTTTAATGAGAATTAAGAGAGAGGTGTACTGCCGTCAAATAACAGTTCCTTTGCTAATAACAAGGCCTCTCTTCATGACCATGAATTCTGCTGGACAGAATTACACTGTTTTTTGATTAGTCCATAGGCGTCATCTGACCCAGAAAGATGCCCATGTTGGACTGAAGAGGAAGAAGAGAAAAGAGACGAACAGAAGACCTGTTGGTGAAAAGATGGCTCTGTGAGGAGAGACTAATTTTCCTAAACACCAGTGAACTGTAAAAGCTAACAAAGACAGTTCCGCAGCAACACTGAGGCCTTGTCCAAAAGATTGTGAGCGGTATATAAAGTCAAGACCTTGGACTTTATTCCTGGACTGAGATAGGACTCATAGGGAAAGTCTGCTAGAGTCTCAATGGTGGAATCCAATTCTTCATTCACTGAAAATCTGCAATTCGGACTGCAGGGTGAGATAACAGGATTTACTACCTATAAACGTCTTCTAGTCAGAACCATAAGACATTCTAGTAGTCTCTCTCCTAGAAGTCAGGATTTGAGATATTTTATCAGTTCCGAGGGAATGCAATTAAAGTTTCCTCTCTAATGTCTACTTTAAATCTTCAATAGAATATTTGATTGGAGGAAAACACTTCAGATGCTCGGCTTTCACTGAATAAATTTTCTTCAATGTGAGTGCCATGCGAGCTTCTTCATTAGTCAAAATCCTCCGTCTAATTATTAAAGTTTTAAGTAATTTAACGCTGTTTATGTTCATTTACCATGCATATGAATTTAAATATATCTGTGAGCACTTATCTTTATTGTGGCTTTAGTACTTGGGTATGATCTACAGAGAGCCTCTGTTTCACCAAAGCTTCTTCAGGAGCTCAACCCGTAGCCAGAGCTGCTCCTCTGTCCAGCGACCACTTATGTGGTTGCAGGACTTGATTCACTTTGTCTACTAGCATGTTATTCTCTCCTATCAGGTACACGGGGCTCCGAAGGTCATCCAATGTGAGATGGTCCAATTCCACATCATTATTCTCCCAAGCTGAAGAGCCCTAAACTGATTAGTCTCTTTCTATTCCATTTATTAATTTTGTTTCTCTTCTCTTAACCTTCTCTGCTTCCATTATATCTTCTGTGACATGCAGTGATCAAAACTGCATACAAAACTCAAGTACAAGAGGCTTGAGGAACCCAAGTCTCCCCAACCCAAATTATGACCTTCCAACTCTGTGGCTGATTCCTGGTACAGGAGCAGTGATAAACAAGAAAAGAAGAACAAAAAACACATTCTTTATGCACATCTCTGCTGGTTCTGTCAGTCTCACCCTCTCTGACAAACTTACTATTTTGGAGGGGGAAAGAACAGACAGTGTCAGCAATGGTATGCTTAAAACAGCTATATGCCCCTTTACTTTAGTATTGGGTTTTTTTTTTTTTGCCGCCACTGCTGGGAAGCAGCAGCGGTGGAGGCGTGGTCAACCAGATGTGGAGTGGAGATATGGGGGAAGGGGAGTACTATGACAGAGGGAGGCTATTGGATACGGGATGGAAAGAGGCAGAGGTGTTGGATGGAAGGGGGCTATGAGACAGAGAGAGATGAGATGAGATGCTGGATAAAAAGAGGTTTGAGAGAGGATATAGTTGGTGAAAGACTGACAAAATGAAAGAATAGGAAGCTGAGGTAAGGGAAAGAGATTGAAAATAGATGAAGTAAAATAAAAGAAGGGAGGGAAACTGAATAGAAAGAATGAATGAAATCTGAGTGGAAAGAGGCAAAAAATGAAATAGAAAAAAGCTGAAAGATTAGTGTCTGAGATGTAGTGAAGAAAGTGAAGAAGAAAGGAGAGAGGAAAAAAATGCAATGAATTCCTGTATTGAATAAGAACTCCGGCAAGAGTTAAGACAAACGAAAGCAGAAACCAGAGACTGTAAACAACATAATTAGAAAAATTAAATGGCAGATGACAAAAGTAGAAAAAAAATGATATTTTTAATTTAGGTTTTAATTAGCATTATTTCCTACCCCTTACCCTCCTTCCTTATAATTATAACATTTGTAACCAAGTTTCCTAATGTGTTGTTCCATTACGCTTCTATTTTTCTATACACTTTTGTTTCTTGTACTATCCACTGTAAATCACTTAGATTTTGTGATTTGTGGTATTATGACATTTATACCCCATATTTTTCCGCACAATTTTGAGTTCAGTGTGGCTAACAAGCTAAAAAGAAGTTACTATAAAAAATGAAGCAAAATACATAATCCAACACTTATCAATAAGGAAATAATCGTAAATATATTAAGAATTCAACAATAAAGCATAATGGGAAGAATGGAAGAGGGGAGATTAGATATTAAATAAAGTTGAATCTTGAACCTTAAAAGTCTTAGAGGGTCTACACAGACCATCCAAAACAGGCTCTCCATCCGTGGGCTCTTTTTGCATTGCTACAGAAATACAGAAAGCCAAGGAGCTCTGGCAAATCAAGGAGGCGAGTTCCTCCTCGCAAAACATTCTGACTACAGGAGAATCTTTATCTTCCTCACGAGAGAAGGTAAGCACTGCTAGGAGTGAGCCCCCTTTGTCTACATCCTCCTCATCCCACCAAGGACAAAGTAATTAGGACTCACTTACGATCTAATCCCTTAACTGGTCACCCTGGTTCATTTACATGCATAGGTTCCAAGACATTTGGAAATATGAAGGCACTCCTACATAGCCAGCAGCCCAATCTCAAAACTCCTACAGCATTTTCCTAAAACAGTCAGAGCAGCCGGCACCACCTGGGGTCCTAGACCTCCAGAGGAATCCACCCTGGCTCCTCCTGGTTTCTCACTCTTCAGGAGAAGGAAAGGACTACAGTAGCCTCCAGATGTGCTGTCCCCTAAAGATCCCAGACCATGAAGGATTTTGGCATTCTGGCACAAAGGTAAAATTATGTCTTACCTGATAATTTTCTTTCCATTAGTCCCTCAGATCAATCCAGAGACTTTGGGTTATGCCCCTCCTCTAGCAGGTTAGATAGAGAGAACTCAGAAGTTTGCTACAATAGAGCATGTGCAGCCAGCCTCACTTCAGTATAACGATACCAGAGCAGTACGAACCATAGAACACTCTCCTGTCTCTGCAAAAGCAGCATAAACTTGGAAGAAACTCTCCGAGCTTCTATAACTTAGAAATGTAAATATAAACACACCCTAACAGAGACAAAGGAACATGAACAGAACCGACTGAAGTATACTGAATCCGATCAGAGATTACAAAAGCGAATTCCAGAGAGGGGCTCTGGATCGATCTGAGGGACTAATGGAAAGAAAATTATCAGGTAAGACATAATTTTACTTTCCATAGCATCCCCAGATCAATCCAGAGACTTGTGGGATGTACCAAAGCAATCCTCATCAAGGGTGGGACCGGACTACTCCGGCCGCCAACACAGAAGTCCCAACAAGCGCCTCTCGACGCGCAACATCAAGATGGCAATGCATAACAAAGGCATGCCAAGACAACCAAGACGCTGCTTAACAAATGTCATCCGACACCAGACGACACTCCGCAAAAGAAGAGGCCTGAACCCTCTTGGAGAGTGCCCGAATGCGAATAGGGAAAGAATCCCCCAACAACAGGTAAGCCGACACAATAGCCTCCCTAAGCCACTGATCGCCCGTGGCCTTAGAGGCCATGTTCGCTTTCTTATGACCTGCGACAAGCACAAAAAGATGATCTGCTTTCTAAACGAATTAGTCGCCTCCAAATAACACATCAGAGGTCCCCTAACGTCTAAACCCCATAGAGCTCGAAAATTGTGAGGGACATCCTCTTGCTTGAAGGATGGATGGCAACACCACTCCCTGGTTAACGTGAAAACACGTGACTACCTTAGAAACCAAGGACGGCCCCCTTCGAATTGTCACTCCCGCCTCCGAAAAAATGGAGAAAGGGGCTCTGCACGAAAGGGCCTGAAGCTCAAACACCCGCCTGGCTGAAGCCATTGCCACCAGAAACACAGTCTTCAACTTGAAAACATTCAAGATCTTTACTCAGGGGCTCGAAAGGAGACCGCCGAAACGCCCTAAGGACCAGGTTCAAATTCTAATCCGGCACCACCGGAACCCAAGGAGGTCTGAGATGCCCTACACTGTGAAGAAAACGAACGAACTCCGGAAGAGGCACTAAGGAGTGGCTCCCCGAACGACCCCTCCAGGAAGCCAATGCCGCTAACTGACCCTTTAAAGTACTTAGCGACAGTTCCTTAACCATCACTTCCTGCAAAAAGGCCAGAACGGACCCAAGAGGGTCTTATTGAGGGGAAATGCCTGCCAAGGAACCCCAAGCCACAAACGACCTCCACACTCCAACATACGCAGTAGAAGTGGAACATTTGTGCACCTGTAACAGGGTCCCAAAAACCGCCTCCGGCTATCCTGGACACCTCAGACACGACCGTAAAAAGGCAAGGCCATAAGCCCAAATGGAGCATGATCTTTCATGACTATCGGCTACTGATGGATAAGACCCGGCCAGTGAGACTGGTGGAACAGCTCGTCGATCAGGAGGTGAATCAAGCCCGCATACCAAGGACATCTGAGCCAGTCCAGCGCAATTAGTATTACCGGACCCGGAAGACGAGAAATTTCCCTACTACTTGACCATCGGCTATGGAGGAAAGACATATAGAAGCTCCAACGGCCACGGCTGAAGAATAGCGTCTATTCCTTTGGACTCAAACTCTCTGCCTCTTTAACTGTTGTTGCTCACAGCTTTATTAGTAGTAACAGTGGGATTTGAACCGTCTACCTCTGCATTACAAGACCAGTGCTGTCACCACTTGGTCACAGCTGCACTTTGCTGAAGAACCGGGTCACCTTGGGATTGTAGAATCAAGCCATGAAATCCATCACCTGAGTCTGCCAGCGATCCGAAATCTGGCTGACAGCCGGCGGAGAGAGCTCCCACTACCCGGCATCCAAGCGAATGCGACTGAAAAAGTTGGCCTGTACACTTAGCACTCCCGCTATGTGAGCCACCGACAACCAAACTCGATGCTTCTCTGCCCCAAGAGACAGCACGGACGCCTCTTCTGCCAGTGGAGCACTTCGAGTTCCGCCCTGCCGAATGACGTATGCTACCGCCGTCGCATTGTCGCAGAGTACTCGGACTGGTTGAACTCAACAACATCTCGAAAGCTAGGAGCGCCAACCGAAACGCCCGAAGTTCCATGAGATTGAACTGTAACCTGGACTCCGAGGGGGACCAACTCCCCTGAGCTGAGTGGCCGAGAACCACACGCCATTCTGACGCGGCGAGAGACATGCCTCGAGTCAGTATCCGACCTGAGCCAACACCGCAGAGCTAAAGAAGCTCGCGGTGTCCAGGGAAAACGAATCAAAGAACCTTGGAAAGGAAAGACCAACGGCTGAGTAGATACCACTGCAAAGGCCGCATGCGGCTCCGGGCCCAAGGAACAACCCCTGAACATAGTCCAACGCTGTTGAAGCCTTCAGCCGAATGAGGGAAGAAACCTGGCACAGCTTCGCCCGTCGCTGTTCCGGAAGAAAAATTCTGCCCTGACGGGTATCAGTCGTACTACCAGGTACACCAGAGACAGATGGTATAGCAGCATATGTCTGTAGTACCATTGCATGCTACAAAAAGCAAGCTACAGTGGGTTGTGAAGCCGCACCCCTAGAGCTCAGTGCTTACTCTCAGCTGATTGCAACCACTATTAAGCTATCTCTACACTGAAGTAGCTCCTGGGCCACTCCTTATGAAATTTAGGTACCCCATAAGAAGCAATTAGAGGTACCGGGAACGCTGCAGTACCAGGCAGCTGAGGCTAATATGCAAAAGTGTGGCCAGTATCAGTGTGCTAAGAGAGAGAGAGAGAAGAGCAAAATTTAAAACTGAGTTCTGAAAACTGTTCCAGTCATGTAAGAACTACTTGGCCAAGCAAGCCATAAGAGATAATGAAATAAAATATGCCCCACTGGAAATCTAGCTGAGCCCACAGTATCTAATAGGATGGAAAAATCAGCCTTGAACCTATAACCTTCAGGCTGAAAGGCCAGCAGCCCTCCTCAATAAAACTAGATTGATGTAAACAATACCCACAGAGCAAATGCCACCAGGGGAGCCCAGAGGGTGCAGGGTTACCAAGGAAACCGAGAGAAACCTGAGAGGCCTGCACTAGCCTCAAAATGTAACATTTCTCACAGAAACATCTAGTCAACAGCCTTAAGCCTGACTACTAAAACACTGTACTGCCATGTCTGAGAAAGGAGAAGAGTGGAAGAGTGAAAACCAAGGGTAGGATCCCTAATCCTGATCCCTTCCTCCCTTCCATTAAAGATGTACACACCCCCTGAACCTCCTCAAGGAGGGTCCAGAAATATTCTTACTGTAAACACCTCGAGAAGCACAGGCATCTCTACCAGGAGACTTTCAGAGGCAGTACCTTCCAAGCAGCAGCATAAGGCTCTCACTGTCAAGGCACAGCTGCAGGGGACTAAAGGGTCACCTACCTCGCCCCTGGAAAGCTGAGGAAGACTCAAAGCTGTGGAAAACCAATATGCAGAAACTGGAGTGCTCCACACTAGGTTCCCAATCACATTCCTGAAAGATCTACATATAAAACTGCCTGAATTTCAAGCACATCAGAACCCAGGGGAGCACTGGGGCCTCAGCAGTGCCATGTGGAGTGGCAATAAAGATGGAGCTATACTAGATTGTAAGCTCTTGAGCAGGGACTGTCTCTTTATGTCAGGCGTTCAGCGCTGTAAGTGTTTGGTAGCGCATACAAATGCTAATAATCAAGTGCGCACATACACCCAAGAACAGAATAGCCTCATGAACCTAACAGGATTCCGCCGGCATCCTAGTGTCTGACCAAATGGAAGCGCTAACCACAGAGGATATAAAATTAGCACTTACAATGCCTGTATAAAGAACGGAATCAGTTCTTCCCTTTAAAGAGCCTGGTCGCGGTGAGGTCAACTCCCTCACCCGCGGGCAACTCCCTCTGTTCAAGGTGCCCTGAAAAGGATTCCCCAGACCCTGGGACACCCTCTGAATCCATATGTCATCCCAGGGTTATTATGGAGGGCTAAGTGACTTGCTCACGGACAGAAGGAGCGGCAGAGGGAAACGAACCCAGACAGCCAGGTTCAAAGCTGGCTACTCCTCCACTCTACCAGCCCCTTAAACCCAACCGGGCCGTCTTAGGCGGCTTCTGTTCGAACTCAGAGCCCGAGGCAGCAGAGCCTCGAAAATGGCCGCCTCCTGCCCCTCTCCCTCAGAGCACAATAAAAACGCTTTGAGCAAAAGAGTACAAACTCCGGGGGAAATGCCCCCATAATAATAGCCTTTTCCGGGACAGAAATTGAGGCTTCTCTGTCGGAGGGAGCCCCAGCAGATCCCGCCGCCGCATCCTGAGACCGCGGTGCTAGCGAGAAAATGGCGCCAGCGGATCAACCGTTCCAGTCACAGACTTTCCCGCCAAGCGAGAAACGATCCCTTTTGGCGCCATGGTGCCCAACACGCGATCCCATGATCTGCACTATGACTCACTACCGTCGCGGAACAAAACTCACAGGGAAGCGACGTGCCACCGTGCCCCGCGCTTAACAGACTCCAACGGAACGGACAAAGCCCCAAAAGCCTTACCTTCTCCGCAGTCCCAGCCCTGCTCACGTTCCAATTAAGCTGAACAGAGAATTGTTCCAAGCGCCAAGCAAGCCAAAATGAGGCTGGAGAATCGTTCCATCTGGTTCTTTTTTTTTTTTTTTTTTTTTTAAGAGACAGGAGAGGAATACAGCCAAAATCCTCAACAGAATTTAAGTAGGCTGACAGGGGGAGAAGGGTAGGGACCTGGCACCACCAGGTGTATCCCAGAATGTGCTCCAGCACCTCAACCCCAGAGAAAGCTCAACACTACTACTACTACTACTCAGGCCACAGAGCTGCACTTTATGCTCCCTTCTACCTGCTAGATAGAGAGAATACTGAAGTGAGGCTGGTTGCACATGTAGCAAACTTCCGAGTTCTATCTAACCTGCTAGAGGAGGGGCATAACCTACAAGTCTCTGGATTGATCTGGGGACACTATGGAAATGGTTGCCATTCCTGTCAAAACTGGCTCTCCCGAGGCCAATGGAGAAGGTGCAGGAGGCTTCTGAAAACTGGCAAATTTGCATGTCAGTGCCTCTGGCACCACCATGGGGGTATCTGATGCTGAAATTGTGGTAGCAGAAGCCAACACAGCAGCTTCTACATGCCCCCCCCCCCCCCCCCCTGTGCCTGCCACCCAGCCCGGACTGCGTCTTCTAACCATTGAGGGAACTATGGGCCCATGATGATAGATTTAATCTACCCCGGTGACTTACTAGTTGTCCTCAGTCTGGGCCTGCCCCTCTGCTGCAACTGCCTGCCTATTAAGAAGCACCAATTAAGATCTAACTACAAGACAGGCTTTCCCTTCTCTCTCTCTTTTTTTTTTTTTTTTTTTTAATTTGAACACATTTTTTTTTTCTTTTACCTTTACTGTCTGCAATGCACCCCTGCCAGCTAGCCTCACAAGATGACCCTGGGCTGGAGCTTAGGGTTACAGAGGGTTGCACACCTCAAACTTGAGCAGGAGAAGATCTGTGGACTGATCCCTGAAAGCAAAAACTAGACCAAGGCTTGATCTCAAGAGCTGCAAGCCATGGACTAAACTGTAAGAAAGACAAGTTTATGGTTTATTGGGCTTGATATACTGCCTTCTGCACAAGCATCAAGGCTGTTTACAATAAAATATCATAAAATAAAAAATATTTGGAATGCCAATTTCTAGAAAATTAGACAAGTAGACAAATGGTGCAAACAAAACCCCAGCATGACAGAGGCTCACAAGTAATCTGGGAAGGCAAGCTACTCCAAAGGGGGAAAAAAAACCTGTTGCACCAGTCCAACCTGAACCATTTACTGGAAGCAGAGAAATACTGACAAGTTCCAGGCTGCACTATTCCCTAATTCTCTGCCTCCATCTGCTGGTAGGGTGACAAAACTTGTCAGTCTTTACTGGTTTAGCAGGCTGAAAAGGAATATAGTTCTGACTAGCTTTTAAAAGTTAAGTTAATCCAATAAAAAAGTATAATCTACAATTTAAGTTGACCCTTATTCCCATTCCTTCAATTTAATACTGTTAGAAACCTCTACCCCTCAACTATTTTGCTAGATGCTGTTAACTTTCGTGCCATCAACCAGCATATTGCTTCCCTTCACCAAACATATACCGATACCACAAGAATCTGGTTCAGTCCTTCTATTTACCTTCACGTAGATCATAGGGAGTGTCTGTTTGGCTCGACTATAATGTCTGGCAACTCTATATACTGTTTCAGGAACGTAGTCCAGCACCAGATTGAGGTACACTTCATCTTTCTAGAAAACAAATTCAAGCATGGACAGAATTAAGTACAATACTTAAGAATGACAGAAAAAATATAAATAAGGATGTCAAAGCCCCAACAAAGCTTACTATATCATACAATTCCTGATGTAGTAAAGAGGTGTGGATTCTTTGTTTTTACTCCAGAGGCATTCTAAACCTTATTTTCCTTAAAGAAAATTAAAAAAAAAAAATACAGGTCTGGCATTCAAAGGGAAATATCACTTAACTGGATATTTCCCTTAACCATGACTATCAGCTGATCTTCAGCAGCATTATCTGGACAGACCATCTCCAACCTATTCGGACAGTACTGGAGCAATACAGGGGTAGCTATCCTGTTACTGGTGATATTCAATCTGCTAGCAGGATAACTCAGTTACCTATCTGGATGGTGGACTGAATATCACCTGTATCTGGACAGCAGTGCTGTCACCGCTGAAACTGAATATTCAGCGCTGGCCAATATCCAGATATCAGTACAGAATTTCTATGTTTATTTCAACCAAGTCAGCCAGCATTTTAAAAAAACAAAAATGAGGCAGTATATAAACACATAGTGTGTGTTATCTGAGGACAGCAGGATAGAAATCTTTGCAGATGGATGATGTCAGATGATGGAGACCACATAGGAACTTTCCTCCAGCAGTGAAGACAGAATTTTTGAGAGTGCACAACCATGCATATGTGCCTATTCCTGTTTGCTACTGTCATGCAAGACTGGTCAATTACAAAGTTTATTAGACTATAACTCCTTGGGGAGGTGGGAGAGTTTGTGAGAATTTCTATCCTGCCGTCTTGAGAAAACATCTGATACAGCTGTTTTCACCAAAGCAAGAAGGAAAGTAATCACCATAGATGGGACTCTGCCTAGCTACATGCTACCTCCAACAGAAAAAGGAAATTAACACATCCAAAGGTACTGCACCAGTAACATGGTAAACGATGGTAGATAAAGAACCGCACAGTCCATCCAGTCTGCCCAACAAGGTGGCCAGAACTACTCCAGCTACTCTGCGCAGGCCCTAGCCACCTATGCTTAAATGTTGGTTATCAAGTTTCCACCATGTAACCATATAGGCAGTCAAACATGATGAGAGTCATAAGTACATAAGTATTGCCCAGCATCTTGTTTCCAACAGTGGCCAATCCAGGTCACAAATACCTGGCAAGGTAAGGAAAGCAAACACACACTTGAAAATGTATCAACCAGTGTTTTCAAGCAACTATTTAGTTTCCTTACTAATTTGTTGACATTATGGATGTCTCATATACAGATACTCAACACCTGACAAAGACAGTTACCTGCTGAAACATGGACCATGTCGAGTCTGTAATATCTTGTTTCTCAATAAATATATATTTTACTACAATCAACCTCTAAAGATCAGTTTGCCTTGGCCTTATCCCTTCCCTACTCCTCCAGCTGTTCACCAATTCTGTAGGGTACTGTTCCCTGTTTTGCTGTGTGTTGGAGAGATACCCTTGCCAGAAGGGAAAATTAGGTTCTTACCATGATAATTTCCTTTCCTTTAGACATAGCAGATGAAGCCATTACGTATGGGTTGTGTCCATTAACCAGCAGGGTGAGATAGAGCACTCAACTTTTCACAGTGCCTCATGTCCAGCTAGCTCCACTGCCTCTTCAGTATTTGAAGCTTCCAAAGCAGTATGGCAAACCGCAATGGGAATAACATGAACTTTCCTCACAGTGAACGATGGCCCCTTAACAAGGGCATAAACTCAAAAAAGGAGAGAATGAACTCATCCTCCTGGAGGGAATAAACTCGTCCTCCACTTTGTATAAATGGAGGGAATACTTGCATCCTCCTGGAGGGAATAAACTCATCCTCCCAAAACATGAACTGGAGGGAATGAACTCATCCTCCAATAACTGTAACAAGAATCCTGAAGACTGTTTTCCGACTCCCCAAGGAAGGAATATAACTTCAGGAAACAAGAACAGCACCTAAAATCAGAATCACTGAAATACAGACAATCATACAGGGAGGGCTCATGGCTTCATCTGCTATGACTAAAGGAAAGAAAATTATCATGGTAAGAACCTAATTTTCCCTTCCTTGTCATCAAGCAGATGAAGCCATTACTTATGGGATGTAACAAAGCAATCCCTAAATAGGGTGGGAACAAGCCACACCACGCGCTAGCACCTGTGCTCCAAAACGCGCATCCCTCCTGGCAGCCACATCCAGCCTGTAATGTCGGGCGAAAGAGAGCTTAAAAGCCCATGTTGCAGCACTGCAAATCTCATGAAGAGATAGTGCTCCAGTTTCCGCCCAGGAAGAGGAAATTGCTCTTGTGGAATGTGCCTTAAAGGCTTCAGGCGGAGCCCAGCCAGACAGCAGATATGCTGAAAACATAGCTTCTTTGAGCCAACGGGCAATAGTGGTTTTAGACGTTGAAGACCCTCTGCGAGGACCTGCAAACAGCACAAAAAGATGATCAGAGGTACTGAAAGAATCTGTAATTCGCAGATACTGCAACAGAGTCCTGCGCACATCCAAAAGGTGCAACTGCCCAAATGAATCTGGAAACTCCTCCTCAACAAAGAAGGGAAGAAAAACAGGCTGGTTTAGGTGAAACGCTGAAACCACCTTAGGCATGAAGGAAGGCACGGTCCGAACCGTGACCCCTGACTCTGAGAATTGCAGAAAAGGGTCTCTACAGGACAGCGCCTGGAGCTCTGACACCAGTCTCACCGAGGTAATGGCCACTAAAAAGACGGCCTTCAGTGTCAAATCTTTCTCTGAAGCACGCCAAAGAGGTTCAAAGGGAGCCCCCTAAAGGCCTTCAATACTAACCCCAGGTTCCAAGCTGGACAAGGTGCCCGCATGGGATGACAGAGCCAAAGCACCCCTCTAAGAAACCGTGCCACATCTGGATGAGCAGCTAAGGACACGCCTTCAACCTTGCCACGCAGGGAGGCCAATGCTGCCACTTGCACCCGCAGGGAATTATAGGCCAAGCCTTTATGTACACTATCCTGCAAAAAATCCAGAATCGGCAAGACAGGAGCCCGCAACGGAGAAAGCGCTCTTGAAACACACCAGACTTCAAACTGGCGCCAAATCCTGGCATAAGCCACGGAAGTGGAGCACTTACGGGCCTGCAGGAGAGTGGAAATTACCTTATTTAAGTAGCCTTTATCTCTCAATTGCGCCCTCTCAATCGCCATGCCATAAGACCAAAGCGGCAGGTGTCCTCCACGGACACCGGACCCTGTGACAACAGATGCGGAACCAGAGGTAACGGAAAGGGAGCCTCCAACAGCATCTGTCGGAGGTCCGCATACCAAGGCCTCCTGGGCCAATCCGGGGCGATGAGCACCACTTCTCCTGGATGCAGCCGAATCCGCAGGAGCACTCGCCCTATCAAGGGCCACAGAGGGAAGACATACAGCAAGCCCAGGAGCCAGGGTTGAGCCAAGGCATCCAACCCGGCAGAGCAAGGATCCCTCCGTCTTCTGAAGAAGCAAGGGACCTTGGCATTGGAACTGGTCGCCATAAGATCCATCACTGGCTTGCCCATTTGGCACATATCTGCAGGAATACATCGTCTGCTAGTTCCCACTCTGCTGGATCGATCTGATGCCTGCTTAGATAGTCGGCTTGCATGTTGCTCTGACCTGCAATGTGCGCTGCTGACAGGGACTGTAGATGCAGCTCGGCCAGTGGCAAATTTGTTCGGCCTGCGCGGCTAGAGCTCTGCACTGAGTGCCGCCTTGTCGATTTATGTAGGCCACTGCTGTCGTGTTGTCTGACATCACTCGGACAGCCAATCCTTCCAGGGTCACTTGAAAGGCCAGAAGAACCAGAAACACCGCTTTCAACTCCAGGCGGTTGATAGACCACTCCGACTCATCGGGCGTCCACAGACCCTGGGCATGCTTCCCCTGGCAATGTGCGCCCCAGCCCTTCAGGCTGGCATCTGTCACCACTAGGCACCAATCGGGGAGCGCCAGCGGCATTCCCCGCCGCAACATGCTGTCCGAGAGCCACCACTCCATACTGAGGCGGGCTGCAGGGAGCCAAGAAAGTCTGCACTGATAATTCTGAGATACTGGAGACCATCGTTGAAGTAGAGAATACTGTAGAGGTCTCAGGTGCGCTCTCGCCCATGGCACTACTTCCAAAGTGGCCGTCATCGATCCTAACAGCTGGACAATGTCCCAAGCTCGCGGGTGGGGCATCCTCAGGAGCAGACGGACCTGATTCTGAGGCTTGCACCGCCTTTGCTCGGGAAGAAACACATAGCCCGAGGCTGTGTCGAACCTGGCCCCCAAATATTCTAGAGATTGCGAGGGGGTCAGGTAACTTTTGGCCAAATTGACGACCCAGCCCAGAGACTGAAGGACTGAAACCACTCTGGCTTTAGCTAGATGACTCTCTTTTTCTGAGTCTGCTCTGATGAGCCAGTCATCTAGGTACGGGTGAACCCAGATACCCTCTCGCCTGAGAAAGGCAGCTACTACCACCATTACCTTAGAGAAGATTCGGGGAGCTGTGGCAAGGCCCGAAACTGGAAATGTTTTCCCAACACCGCAAACCGCAGAAACATCTGGTGCGGGGGCCAAATTGGTACAGTGGTGGAAATAAGTATTTGATCCCTTGCTGATTTTGTAAGTTTGCCCACTGACAAAGACATGAGCAGCCCATAATTGAAGGGTAGGTTATTGGTAACAGTGAGAGATAGCACATCACAAATTAAATCCGGAAAATCACATTGTGGAAAGTATATGAATTTATTTGCATTCTGCAGAGGGAAATAAGTATTTGATCCCCCACCAACCAGTAAGAGATCTGGCCCCTACAGACCAGGTAGATGCTCCAAATCAACTCGTTACCTGCATGACAGA
This sequence comes from Microcaecilia unicolor, assembly GCF_901765095.1. NCBI lineage: Eukaryota > Metazoa > Chordata > Amphibia > Gymnophiona > Siphonopidae > Microcaecilia > Microcaecilia unicolor. Next base: position 253,269,872 of record NC_044035.1, on the reverse strand, counting down.
CAGCTGTCGGCAATGGTCACCTGTATGAAAGACACCTGTCCACAGACTCAGTGAATCAGTCAGACTCTAACCTCTACAAAATGGCCAAGAGCAAGGAGCTGTCTAAGGATGTCAGGGACAAGATCATACACCTGCACAAGGCTGGAATGGGCTACAAAACCATCAGTAAGACGCTGGGCGAGAAGGAGACAACTGTTGGTGCCATAGTAAGAAAATGGAAGAAGTACAAAATGACTGTCAATCGACAAAGATCTGGGGCTCCACGCAAAATCTCACCTCGTGGGGTATCCTTGATCATGAGGAAGGTTAGAAATCAGCCTACAACTACAAGGGGGGAACTTGTCAATGATCTCAAGGCAGCTGGGACCACTGTCACCACGAAAACCATTGGTAACACATTACGACATAACGGATTGCAATCCTGCAGTGCCCGCAAGGTCCCCCTGCTCCGGAAGGCACATGTGACGGCCCGTCTGAAGTTTGCCAGTGAACACCTGGATGATGCCGAGAGTGATTGGGAGAAGGTGCTGTGGTCAGATGAGACAAAAATTGAGCTCTTTGGCATGAACTCAACTCGCCGTGTTTGGAGGAAGAGAAATGCTGCCTATGACCCAAAGAACACCGTCCCCACTGTCAAGCATGGAGGTGGAAATGTTATGTTTTGGGGGTGTTTCTCTGCTAAGGGCACAGGACTACTTCACCGCATCAATGGGAGAATGGATGGGGCCATGTACCGTACAATTCTGAGTGACAACCTCCTTCCCTCCGCCAGGGCCTTAAAAATGGGTCGTGGCTGGGTCTTCCAGCACGACAATGACCCAAAACATACAGCCAAGGCAACAAAGGAGTGGCTCAGGAAGAAGCACATTAGGGTCATGGAGTGGCCTAGCCAGTCACCAGACCTTAATCCCATTGAAAACTTATGGAGGGAGCTGAAGCTGCGAGTTGCCAAGCGACAGCCCAGAACTCTTAATGATTTAGAGATGATCTGCAAAGAGGAGTGGACCAAAATTCCTCCTGACATGTGTGCAAACCTCATCATCAACTACAGAAGACGTCTGACCGCTGTGCTTGCCAACAAGGGTTTTGCCACCAAGTATTAGGTCTTGTTTGCCAGAGGGATTAAATACTTATTTCCCTCTGCAGAATGCAAATAAATTCATATACTTTCCACAATGTGATTTTCCGGATTTAATTTGTGATGTGCTATCTCTCACTGTTACCAATAACCTACCCTTCAATTATGGGCTGCTCATGTCTTTGTCAGTGGGCAAACTTACAAAATCAGCAAGGGATCAAACACTTATTTCCACCACTGTATGTGCAAGTAAGCTTCTTTCAGGTCCAGAGACGTGAGAAACTCTCCTGGCTGTACCGCCGCAATGACGGAGCGCAGGGTTTCCATGTGAAAATGCCGCACTCTTAAGGACTTGTTTAGCTCTTTTAAGTCCAGGATCGGGCGAAAAGACCCGCCTTTTCGTGGCACCACAAAGTAAATGGAGTAGCGGCCTAAACCTTGTTCGGCGGGAGGCACCGGGGTCACAGCCCCTATCTGGCACAGACTGTGCAGAGTCTCCTCTACCGCCGCCCGTTTGGCGGCAGAACCGCATCGGGACTCCACAAACACGTCTCTCACCGGGGCATCGAATTCTATTCGGTATCCGTCTCTGATCAGGTCCAAGACCCACTGATCTGCGGAGATTTTGGCCCACTCCTCGAAAAAGAGGGAACGTCTTCCTCCGATGACAGGCAACGAGGAGGGGGCCGGCGCACCATTATTGAGAGGGTCGCCCCTGAACTCCAGGCCTTGAACCGGCAGCTGCGGAACATTTGTCTGAGCGAAAGGAGTTTCTCTGCTGAAAGCGTGCACGCGAAGTGAACCCAGCAGCACGCCTCGGGCGGTACCTTCTAGCTTCACGGAAGCGAAGTCTGTAAGAGGAGCGGACCGCCTGACCCTTAGAGGAAGGCTTCGGCCTATCTTCAGGCAAGTGCTGAGGTTTGGAATCCCCCAGGCCTTTAACAATGTTTTCCAGCTCCTCACCAAACAGGAGAAGGCCTTGAAAGGGCAACTTCACCAACCTTTGCTTAGAGGTCATGTCCGCCGCCCAATGTTGTAGCCAAAGAGTGCGGCGAGCCGCCACTGCTACAGCCATTTGTTTAGCCGAAGCTCTGACCATATCATAAAGGGCGTCAGCCAAAAAGGACAAGGCCGACTCCGTCCGCGGAGCCACTTCAGAAAAGGTCTCTGCTCCATCACCGGGCTTTCCACTGCCTGCTGTAACCAAGCCAGGCAGGCTCTAGCAGCATAACAACTGCATGCAGACGCCCGAACAGTGAGACCTGCCAAATCAAAGGACCGCTTCAGAGCTGAATCAAGCCTGCGGTCTTGAATATCCTTCAGGGCAACACCTCCTTCAACAGGGAGGGTAGTTCTCTTTGTCACAGCCGTGACCAGAGCATCCACTTTAGGCATTGCAAAGCGAGCCAAATGTTCCTCACTCAGAGGGTATAATTGCCCCATAGCCCTGGCAACCTTCAAAGGTCCCTCGGGGTCAGCCCATTGAGCCGAAATAAGCTCTTGGATGGAGTCATGCAAAGGAAAGGCTCAAGCAGGCTTTCTGGTACTAGCCATCCTTGGATTAACAGAGGAGGCTGTGCCACTCCCAGGATCTTCAATCGAGAGGGCTTGTAAGCCATCTGAAATAAGCGCTGGCAGCTCCTCGCGGTGGAAAATCCTCACCGCAGACGGATCATCAAGCTCCTGTGGCAATTCTGCACCCGACTCTGGCTCCTCAGCCCAAGAAGTTCTGACAGACCCCTCAGAATCCTCATAGCCCGACCATGGGGTGGAAAAGGGGCGGGGGGGGGGGGGGCGCCACACTCAGAAGGGGAATTAGCCCTTCTGCGTCTATCAGGAGGATAAGAAACAGGCAAAGCCAATTCCAAAAGGCCAGGATCCATCGGGGGGGCAGGCAGAGGGTCCGAAGATCCCTGTGGAAGAGCTCTTTTAAGCATGTACGCCCTATGCAGCATTAAAACAAAATCAGGGGAGAAAACCGCTCCCTGACCGCCTGGATCCTGCCCAGGGCTATCAGCTCTATTATTAGCCTCACTCAGAGGACCCCCCCCCAGATTCAGGGTTCTCCGTCGCAACGGAGGCCACGCCATGTGGAAAATCAAAAATGGCGTCCGCTGCCAGCTCAGAGCGCAAAAGATCACTGCTCGACATGCTCGGGCCGGCTCTACCGTCTGTACAGCATGAATTACAGAGCCCCGCTGTTGATTTGCGCTTGCCACATTTAGAACAGCGCTTTACAGTCTCTGCAGCCATCGCCGAAAACGGCGGTAAAATTCAAAAATGGAAGTTCGCGCCAAAAACGTCCCGATCGCGGGCCCACCCCAGAGGAGTCAGAAAACACTCTTACCTCACTAGACCGAGTATCACAGCTCCGGTCCTGCAGAAGAATCTCAAGAAAAAAAAACCTCTTTTCCAAGATCGCTGCGCTAAAGCGCAACGCGACTTTAATTTTTTTTTTTTTTTTTTTAACGCTGTGAGGAAAGCAGAGGCAAAAAGAGGTAAATAAAAACACTCCGGAGGCTCAGAGAAGTGGGAAAGGCAGGGAAAGGCGAACCAATGTGCCTGCATCCACTGAGTGGGAAAGGACAGGGAAAAGCAAGCTAATATGTCCACATCCACGGGGGCATGGGTAAGGCAGGCAAAGGGCTGACCTATGTGCCTTCAAAGTGAAGCTGCTATAGCCTCTAACACCCCGGCTAACAACTGGCAAGCCAGGAGCCACCCCCAGGCAGATTTTTGATGGAGCTCGAAGAAGCTGCAGCCACCCTGCTTGGGGAGATAGAGAATACTGAAGAGGCAGTGGAGCTAGCTGGCCATGAGACACTGTGAAAAGTTGAGTGCTCTCTATCTCCCCCTGCTGGTTGATGGACACAACCCATACGTAATGGCCTCATCTGCTTGATGACAAGGAATAGGTGTATTAATGTTCTGACTACTGGAATATTTACTATGCTGACTTGTCCTAGGGTAGTCCTTGAAAGTTATTGCTATTATGGTATGGTATAACTGCTCTGTAGGTCCTCAGCAACATTTGTAGTGTTTTGTATTACTTCACATAAATGCCTGGTACTGGATTTTGGATTTGGATATAGGTCTCCTGCAGCATGGTGCCCATGGGCTCAGTTGTTCTGGGGTGATTTTTAGGTTTGTGTGCCCTCATTGCATTGTTTCAAATGTTGTTTCGCATTTGAGATTGGTGCTACCATCTATGTCTATATGAATATTCCCTTATCTCTTTTTTGTCCTGTCTGTCCTAATTAGATTGTAAGCTCTGTCGGGCAGGGACTGTCTCTTCATGTTCAAGTGTACAGCGCTGTGTACGTCTAGTAGCACTATAGAAATGATAAGTAGTAGTAGGTCATATCTGTCTCTAATAGTTCAAGGCAAATTACATTCAGGTACAGTATTTTGTCCCTAGTGGGATTACAATCTGGAGGGTTAAGTGACTCGTCCAAGCTCAAGGATCATCAGTAGGATATTTTTTATTTCAAAGATCATTTTAAAGATTTTACCACTATGATCAGTGTATTAAATCTTAATGCCTAGAAATCCCCCATCCTTCTCCAAACACAAAGAAAACGTTTTATGTCTTCGCCATACAAAAGAACCAGTGAAAAGCCACAGCAAGAAACATTGCATACAACATCTACCCAGCTTCGTAAGTTATTTAACAGAAGTTATTTAACAGTCTACTTTGCAATCGAGATGAGTCCAGAAAAGGAGTAAAAAATGTGATAAATATGTTAATCTTCTTATCTTCTCTACCCAAAACTGGCAGCAAAATTGCATTCCATGGTTTTCAGCCCATTGCTCTATTAGGTACAGACAATACAGATTCCAAACATGTTCAGTAATTCAATAGTAAGGTTAACAGAGCTGAAGCCTGGTGGCCATTTGGCACACTTCCCCAAAACACTGATAGGTAAATCATTTTATGGTTGCCAATAACCATAGGATGTCTGTTAACAGTGCTGCTGAACATCAAGAACATCACTGTTCACACAGCAAACAGGAAGATGCTAGACTGGGAAGATACAGCTGAGTGGGAACCAAGTGGAAAAGTACCTGCGTATATTTACAGAATACTGCAAATATTACTTTAATATGTTATATTTTGGTGTGCATTATTTTGGATTTTTATTTTTTGGTACATAATTTCTGGAGTGCATTCAATGTACATAATACCATCAGCATAATTGGGAGAAGCAGCTGGTACACAGTGAAGAAGTCATTCCCTGTGTTCAAAAATACCTCTACTGTCCCATTACTACTAACATACAGAGGATGATCCCCCCCCCCCCCCCCCCCCACACTCTAAGGATTTTTTTTTTTCCCAACTGAGCCCATCCCTCACTGCACTAACCCCACCGAACAGTGGAGTCACCAACAGCCTATGTTGTAAGATCCTGCATGGCTTCTTTATAAAGGTTGCTAGGCTGTATAGAGAGAGGTGTGACCAGCAGAAGAAAAGAGGTTTTAAAGCCCCTGTGTAAGTCATTGATTGGTGAGGCCCCACCTGGAGTATTGTGTTCAGTTTTGGAGGCCGTATCTTGCTAAGGATGTAAAAAGAATTGAAGCAGTGCAAAGAAAAGCTACAAGAATGGTATGGGATTTGCGTTACAAGCTGTATGAGGAGAGCCTTGCTGACCTGAAAATGTATACCCTGGAGGAAAGGAGAAACAGGGGTGATATGATACAGACGTTCAAATATTTGAAAGGTATTAATCCGCAAACTAACCTTTTCCGTAGAGGGGAAGGCGGTAGAACTAGAGGACATAAAATGAGATTGAAGGGGGGCAGACGCGAGAAAAATGTCAGGAAGTATTTTTTCACGGAGAGAGTGGTGGATACTTGGAATGCCCTTCCGCGTAAGGTGGTGGAGATGAAAACAGTAACGGAATTCAAACATGCGTGGGATACACAAAGGAATCCTTTTCAGAAGGAATGGACCCTCAGAAGCTTAGCCGAGACTGGGTGGCAGAGCCGGTGGTGGGAGGCGGGGCTAGTGCTGGGCAGACTTCTACGGTCTGTGCCCTGAAAATGGCAGATACAAATCAAGGTAAGGTATACACAAAAAGTAGCACATATGAATTTATCTTGTTGGGCAGACTGGATGGACCATGCAGGTCTTTTTCTGCCATCATCTACTATGTTACTATGTATACTCACAATATGCCTAATGCTGAAAGGGTTTATGTTTCTGTTATTAAGATGTCCTAGCTGTGCTCTATACCTATTATTGAGGAAGGAGCCCAGGATGGGTAGGGGAGGGTGGATCTTTGGATGCAGAATATGCTTGTATTTAAACATGAGGGAGCACACAAGTGTTGGGGAACTGAGAAGGTAAAATTATGTATCATACCTGATAATTTTCTTTCCATTAATCATAGCTGATCAATCCATAGACTGGTGGGTTGTGTCCATCTACCAGCAGGTGGAGATAGAGAGCAAACGTTTGCCTCCCTATATGTGGTCATGTGCTGCTGGAAACTCCTCAGTATGTCGATATCAAAGCTCCATCCGCAGGACTCAGCACTTAGAGAATTACACCCACAAAGGGACACTCTGCCCAGCTCACCACCGCCGAAACGGGGGAGGGGAAGTAACCCAGCTCATCCCCACACAAGTGGGGGAGGGGAATCCGTCCAGCTCACACCACCCCGCCGATGCGGGGGGATCTGGCTTATCCTGCAACCGCAACCGCGGGAGGAGCTGACTGACCCTAACACCGCCGAAGCGGGAGGGGTACAAAGCTGCCCTACAGCCGCACGAAGCGGGAGGGAGTGCCGGCAGAATTTAAGTCTCAATCCAGCCCCGTAAAACGGAGGGGAGAGGAATGCAGCAGCTCACTGTAACACAAACTCGTCTCAACTCTTGAAGAATCCAAGTGAAAAAACTTGAACACGAAGTCCTCCTGAAGTAACTGAAGACTAAACTTGAACCTAACATTCAACCAGAATATAAACAGTACAGATATCTGGGAGGGGCTATGGATTGATCAGCTATGATTAATGGAAAGAAAATTATCAGGTATGATACATAATTTTACCTTCCATATCATCATGCTGATCAATCCATAGACTGGTGGGATGTACCGAAGCAGTACTCACCCAGGGCGGGACATTGAAATCCCTGACCTCAACACTGAAGCTCCAAACCGGGCCTCCGCCCGTGCCGCCACAGTCAAGCGGTAATGCTTGGAGAATGTATGGGCCGATGCCCAAGTTGCCGCCTTGCATATCTCTTCCAAAGAGACGGACCCGGCCTCTGCCATCGAGGCCGCCTGAGCTCTAGTGGAGTGAGCCTTCAGCTGGATAGGCGGCACCTTCCCTGCGGCCACATAAGCCGCTGCAATGGCTTCCTTGACCCATCTTGCCACTGTAGGCTTAGCAGCCTGCAGACCCTTACGAGGACCTGCAAACAGGACAAACAGATGATCCGATTTCCGGAAATCATTGGTCACTTCCAAGTATCTGATGATGACTCGTCTCACATCCAGATATTTAAGAGCAGAGTATTCCTCTGGGTAGTCCTCCCTACGAAAGGAAGGGAGACAGAGCTGCTGATTCACATGGAAGCGAGAAACAATCTTGGGCAGGAAGGAAGGCACTGTGCGAATAGTCACTCCTGCCTCAGTGAACTGCAGAAAAGGCTCTCGACATGAGAGCGCCTGGAGCTCGGAAACTCTTCTGGCTGAAGTGATAGCCACCAAAAAGACTGCTTTCAACGTCAGGTCTTTCAGAGATGCCCTCGACAGGGGTTCAAAAGGCGGCTTCTGTAATGCTCTTAGCACCAGATTGAGATTCCACGCAGGCACCACCGAGTACAGAGGAGGGCGCAGGTGATTAACTCCCTTGAGAAAACGCACCACATCTGGCTGCGAAGCCAGGGAAGCACCCTTCAGGCGGCCCCTGAAGCAAGCCAGGGCCGCTACCTGGACTTTAAGGGAACTGAGCGACAGGCCTTTCTCCAGACCTTCTTGCAGGAATGCCAACACTGAAGAAATTGGAGCAGTGAATGGAAAAAATGAGCCTGCTTCACACCACGCTGCAAAGGTACGCCAAACCCTGGCGTAAGCAGTAGAAGTAGAGCGCTTCCTCGCTCTCAGCATAGTGGCGATGACCTTGTCTGAGAAGCCCTTCTTCCTCAGACGCTGCCGCTCAATAGCCAGGCCGTAAGACCAAAGGGGGAGGGATCCTCCATCACCACGGGACCCTGATGCAACAGGCCCTGCTCCACTGGCAGCCGCAGAGGATCGTCGACTGAGAGCCTGATCAAGTCCGCATACCAGGGACGTCTGGGCCAATCCGGACCCACCAGGATTATCCGGCCTGGATGCTTTGCCACCCGGTCTAGCACCCTGCCCAGCATGGGCCAGGGCGGGAACACATAGAGAAGCTCTTGTGTCGGCCACTGTTGGAGAAGAGCATCTACTCCCAGGGATCGAGGGTCCCGTCCTCTGCTGAAAAAGCGCAGCACTTGGCAATTGGCCGATGACGCCATCAGATCTAGGCTCGGCTGGCCCCAGCGCTTCGTGATGTCCAAGAACGCCTGAGCAGATAGCTGCCACTCTCCGGGCTCCAAGGTATGGCGACTGAGAAAGTCCGCCTTGACATTCATGACTCCGGCAATGTGGGCCGCTGACAGCTGTTCCAGGTTCACTTCTGCCCACTGGCATAGACTCATAGCCTCCTTGGCTAGAGGGGCGCTCTTGGTACCTCCCTGGCGGTTGACATAGGCCACAGCCGTGGCATTGTCAGACAGGACCCGTACTGGCTTCAACGCCAGTACCGGGATGAACTCCAAAAGCGCCAACCGAATGGCTCTGAGTTCCAGGAGGTTGATAGACCACTTTGCCTCTGCAGGAGACCAGAGCCCCTGCGCTGTCCTTCCCAAGCAGTGGGCTCCCCAGCCCGACAAAGAGGCGTCCGTCATGACAACAATCCACTCCGGGGTCGCCAGAGGCATTCCCGCAGACAACTTGTCCGTCTGCATCCACCAGCTCAGCGCCTTGCGCACTGCTAGGTCCAAGGGAAGGCGCACAGCATAATCCTCCGACATCGGAGTCCAGCGCTGCAGCAGAGAGTGTTGTAGTGGTCTCATATGAGCCCTGGCCCAGGGCACTACATCCATCGTGGCCGTCTTAGAGCCCAACAGCTGCACATAGTCCCAAGCCCGAAGAGGAGAGGCTACTAGGAACTGGTCCACCTGAGCCTGAAGTTTGACAATCCGATTGTCTGGCAGGAACACTCTGCCCACTTGGGTGTCGAATCGAACTCCCAGATACTCCAGGGACTGAGTCGGGCGCAGCTGGCTTTTCTCCCAGTTGATGATCCACCCCAGGGAGCTCAAAAGAGCAACCACCCGGTTCACAGCTTTGCCGCACTCTGCATAAGAGGGGGCTCGGATCAACCAGTCGTCCAGATAAGGATGGACTTGTACTCCTTCCTTCCTCAGGAAGGCCGCGATGACCACCATTACTTTGGAGAAGGTCCGCGGAGCAGTAGCCAACCCGAACGGGAGGGCTCTGAACTGGAAGTGTCGGCCCAGGACTGCAAAACGCAGAAAGCGTTGATGGGGAGGCCAGATGGGAATATGCAAGTACGCTTCCTTGATGTCCAAGGATGCCAGGTACTCCCCTGCCTTCACTGCCGCTATAACAGAGCGGAGAGTCTCCATGCGAAAGTGCCGAACTTTCAAGGCCCGATTGACCCCTTTGAGGTCGAGGATAGGCCGTACAGAACCTCCTTTCTTTGGTACCACAAAGTAAATGGAGTAACATCCCTTGCCAAGCTGATTTTCTGGCACCGGAACGACCGCACCCAGGCGGATCAGATTGTCCAAGGTCTGCTGCACTGCCACAGCTTTGACCGGAGACTTGCAGGGAGAGAGTACAAACCCGTCTCTTAAGGGTCGGCAGAACTCTAGCTTGTAGCCGTCTTTGATGACTTCCAGCACCCAAGCGTCTGAAGTTATTGTGGTCCACTCGCCCAGAAACGAGGACAGCCGTCCTCCAATCTGCACTGGGGTGTGGACCAAGGCCCCGTCATTGGGTACGAGACCCTGGGGGAGGACCGGAGGGAGCACCTCCGGGACGGCGGTCTCTGCGAAAGGAATGCTGCTTGGGGGAGAAGTTCCTCTTGAAGGAAGAGGAGGCAGAAGAGCCCGACCTGCCCGGGCGGTACCGACGGGCTTCCTGAAACCGTCCTCTGGAGGTACCGGGACGAGTACTAGCCCGAGCCCTGACCTCTGGTAACTTCTTGCCCTTAGACGTGCCGAGATCGGTCACGATTTTGTCCAGCTCGACCCCAAAGAGCAGCTTGCCTTTAAAAGGCAATTTCGCTAGGCGGGATTTAGAGGCGTGGTCAGCAGACCAATGCTTCAGCCAAAGCCACCGCCGCGCAGAGATTGTCTGAGCCATGCCTTTAGCTGAGGCCCTCAAGACATCATACAGCAAGTCTGCCAAATAGGCCAAGCCCGATTCCAGGGCCGGCCAATCAGCCCTCAAGGAATGATCCGAGGGGGAAGCCCGCTGCACCAAAGTCAGGCACGCCCTGGCCACATAGGAGCCGCAAACTGAGGCCTGCAAACTTAAAGCAGCCGCCTCAAAGGACGACCTTAAGGCCGCCTCCAATCTTCTGTCTTGGGCGTCCTTTAGGGCCGTGCCACCTTCCACCGGCAACGCCGTTTTCTTAGTCACCGCAGTGATTAAAGAATCCACGGTAGGCCACAGATAGGCCTCACGTTCACTTTCAGCCCTAGCCACTTTAAGGCTCGCTTCCGGGACATCCCATTGAGCCAAAATTAAGGTGTGCATGGCATCATGCACGTGGAAGGTTCTAGGCGGGCGCTTCGTCCCCAGCATAATGGCAGAGCCAACAGGGGCTGAGGGAGAGACGTCCTCCGGAGAGGAAATCTTCAAAATGCCCATGGCCTGCACTAACAGGTTGGGCAAATCCTCTGAGCTAAAGAGCCGCGCTGCAGAGGGGTCATCCGCTCCATCCGAGCGGGGATCCGTCTCCTCCAAGGAATCCGCAAAGGACCGTTGGGAGAACTCAGATACGCTGCCCTCATCTACATCGGAGGAGACAAAGTCCTCCAAGGCCTGGGAATCAACCCGAGGGCGTTTACCTCCGGGGGCCTCAACCTCTTTACCAGACGAGGGAGCAGGGGCAGCGTTTTGCATAAGGAAGGCCTGATGCAGCAGCAAAACAAACTCGGGGGAGAAACCCCCCAGACTGTGCACTTCCGCAGCCTGGGCTACAGCCCTAGACGCACCCTCAACCGGCGCTCGCAAGAGCAGGGGAGAGACATGCTGCGCATCCAAGATGGCGTCCGGCGCGACACTCCGCGAAGGAGCCGCGCGGGAAGAACGGCGCTTAACTTTAGCCGCTTCTGTGCCGTCGCCCAAATTAAGGGCGTTCATGGCATCAATGTCTCCCACCTCAAGGGCGGCCCAAGAAGAAGCCGTCCGAGCCGCGTGGCCGACCAATATGGCGGAGGCGAGCCGCGGGGGATGGGCGTTTATGGCGGGAAAAACCTCCACACCTGAGGAAGGACCGGGACACTCATCGGTCACTAAACTGTCACCCAACAAGGGCAAATCAGACTTTAAGACCCCCGCATCCCCTCTGGAAGCGCACACGCGATCCGGGGAGCGACTCTTTGCGCCCTCGCCCTCCGACGCCATGGGCCACGTGGAGACCAATCGGGGAACCCCCTGCCCGCTATAAAAGGTAAAAATTACCTGCTGTCCGCTCCGAGCTGTAACGACCTGGTGTCCCAGTGAGTAGCTGCAATAAACGTTTAAATAAACGTCGAAATAAATGCCTTTAAGGACGTTCAAAATTTTTTTTTTTTTTTTTTTTTTTAAACGGAGCCAGCGGGAGGGGGGAGAAAAGGAGGGACCTGGCGCCACCAGGTTTGCACTTGCTCAAGAAGAGCCCTCAACCCCAGGCACTCAACAAAACCTAAAAATTAGGCTTGGAGGCCTAGCCAGAGCTGCTGCTGTGTGTGACCACCACCTGCTGAGATAGAGAACATACTGGGGAGTTTCCGGCAGCACATGACCACATATAGGGAGGCAAAAGTTTGCTCTCTATCTCCACCTGCTGGTAGATGGACACAACCCACCAGTCTATGGATTGATCAGCATGATGATATGGAAGGGGGACATTAGCTCAAAGAAGAGTGGAACCTCTTGGCTCCCTACAGCCTGCACTGCTGCTATCACTGCAGAATATGGTGTGGAACAGAACATAAAAAGCAGCAGGTGGTAGGTTTATCTGTCAATTTTGACAACCCTGTGTTATCTGGAAGCTGGTTAGAAAGAGAGCTACAGCGGAGGGAGGGAGGGAGTGTGTGTGTGTGTGTGATGGGTTTGAGAAAGATGGATTGAGAGAGAACAGAGGGTCTTGTTGGGGCACAGGGAGAGAGAAGGAAGGTTGAGGGAGCACTGACCCTGGAAGGCAGCAGAGAATACTGATGATTGAATCTGCCAGGGGACAAGAGGGAAGAAAATTAAGTTTAGGGCTTTTGGGGGGGGGGGGGGGGGGCAAGTGTCTACAGGGAGAAAGCAGAGCACATCAACACAGAGGAGCCAGGCTTTTACAATAGAAGAATTCTGCACATTTTAAAAAAAATTTTAAGCTGTTTAGAATTTTCAAAACTTTTCCAAGTTTTGTGTGTGGCTTCCAAGAGATGGTTTTGGAATTATGTACAGATTTGCAAGGATGTACAACTAAAGACGTCTCCTTAAGATATTAAGGCCCAGCTTTAAAGGTTCTAAAATCAGAAATGTAAAATCGACTGAATATATAACTAGTGTAAAGATTTCAGCACAGAAGTAATATGAAATCAGTTTAGAACAAACAGTAGGCAAGATGTTGTATTTTACATCAATCATATCCTTATCTAATTTTTAGGTAAATCTACATAAAGTCAAAATAATCCATCTGCACAGTAACAAAAGCATATAGGCAATACTACCTCCTTTTTTTGTTTTTAAATAGAAAGAGAGAAGTATATCACAAATATTCTGCAATGGACAAGGTGGCCTTCATCAGGTTAATTTAAGACTGCACCATAGGATGTTAATCAAGCCTAATATTTTTACTTCATGAGCTGAATGCTACTTAGGGATTATGTCCATTAGTCTTCTCATCTTTGTATTTTACCCAGATCACAGTACATTTAATTATTGCTAGAATAAATCAGACAATCAGGGCCTGCATCTCTAAATGATCTTACTAAGAGGGTGAATATATATTTTAGGTAATAGCTGTAACAGTACCGAATGCTGAAGTATCAGCATCAGAAGTGCCATGGTACAGATAACACCCCTTTAATTTCAATTCCATTTTCTATTTCAGAGGAATGATAGAAATAAGTTTAATATTGTATCTCCAATACTAAGAACATTCAATCAGAATATGGTATCAAAGGAAGATCATTGAATCAATCCCTTTGTCCAGAATTTTCCAAAGATCATCTCCAAATGAATAACTCGCCATATATTCTCTACTGACAGCGTTGCATACCCAGCTAATTGCTGAGTAACTAGCTGGGTAAGCAACACTGTCAGTAGAGAATATATGGAGAGTTATTCACTTGGAGAAAATCTGTGGAAAAATCTGGACAAAGGGATTGATTCAGTAATCTTCCTTTGATACCATATTCTGACTGAATGTTCTTAGTATTGGAGGTACAATACTAGCGACTCCCACTAGCAACTTCCACTGGGGTTACCACCTTCACCGATGCCGATTCTGTGGGTTGCGATGCTTGAGCAAGTTCCAGAAAGCAGAGAAACATCTGGCCCAAAGCTCTCCCTTCACCCTCTGTTATCACCACGACCTGCTCTCTGGTCCTCAAAATGGGGGTAGTCACTACATATTGCAAGATTGACTGCTGAATGGGAGAAGTTCGGGTTGCCGAGGGAACGTCCCAAACAACTCCCTCTCTCTTTGTATGTGGCATTGAAGAAACAACTTCAGCAGAAGGTAAAACACTCACGTTGCAGGTCACACCGCCATCTTGGCCACTCCCCCCAATCACAGACTTCAATTTTTCATGAAAATGTTGATACAGATGCAGTAATAAGAACATAAGAATAGCCATACAGGGTCAGACCAATGGTCCATCTAGGCCAGTATCCTGTTTCCAACAGTGGCCAATCCAAGTCACATGTACCTGGCAGAACCCAAATAGTAGTGCTGACTTACTGAGAAATACTTTTCAGTAGATATAGTGACAGGGACATTGGTTCATACCAAAGAAGAGCATGCAGGTAACATGAAGCTGTGTGAGGCCGTTTTCTGTTGCAATGTGGGCATCTCCAAGATACTGTCTACCTTTGGTGCCATAAGCAGGAAAAAAAAAAGAAACAAAAACAGAGCAGCAAAATCAAAATGCAAAATTCTTAAAACAGGTCCAACTGAAGCCTCTCATATTCCTCAGAGTTTTGAAACCGTGGGCTGAGCACTATCAACCAAAAATAACATTTATTTAAAAAAGTCAATATTCAAAGTCATTTACCTGATCAGTGTAACTCAAAAATAGGTTAGCTTTGGTGGCCGTGAAAATTCAGCAGCACCATCCATATAGTGCTGCTGAATATCCTTGTAGACTGCCCCAGCACTATCCAAAATGGCAGGGTGGTATGTGGATATAACTGGCAGTTATCTGAAGAGTGGCAGTATTCAGACCTGGATAACCACCCAGATAAAGTTAGGCAAAAAAACCTGCTGTCCTAATAACAGCAGCAGCACTTGTCACCCTACTCAAATATTTAACACTGCTTGGTATATAAATAGGGGCATTGAATACCCCTGTTTTATTTAGCCACTGAGGTCAGGGTTTTAAAACAATGCCAACCGTTACGGCAGAATATTGATCCATAAGAGCTTAAGACAACCCAAAGAAATAAAACGAGCCAAGTGAAGAGACCAAGAACACCAGTGAAAACACAAAATGCAAATCCTCTGTCAGGTTCTGCCACCAGCCTGTAGAAGGCTCATTGCTTGAAAAAGCCTTATACAGGAGAACCTCTAACCTCCAGTTAGCAAATATCAGGATGCTCCACTCAGTTGACTGGCTACCCTCACCTGCTTTACACCTGCCCCCTTCCTTTTAGAATCCATCTTGATCCTGAATAGGGTCTGTATATAAACCCAGTCTTAGCTAGATCTCTTTGCCAGAGCTTGGACTGCACCATGCTGTGCTGCCTAGTGCTTTGGCTCCCTCACTGTGTTTCCGTTTTCCTCCTCCACTTTGTACCAAGCCCCTGCTGAGTTCCAGCTTCCATAGATTCAGTCTTCCTGGCAAGTTCCTGTGGACTTTGGTTTTATGCCTTTCTTCAAGGGTTCTCCTCGTATCTTTTATCCCCCTCCCCTGGGGTTTGGATAATTATTCCTGTTGGCTGCCAGCAGTGGAGGAGGTACAACCTGAAAGGAAGGTGACTGTTACAGATGAAAGACCCTACACCCAATCTTCCCCAGATTCAAGATACCCCATTCAACGGAGAGCTGATCTGTGAACACTGCCCACTTGCTTTTCCCTAGGTCCTCTCTACAGATTGTTGCACTCTTCACAGAAATTGTCCAATCTGTACTACACAAACTGAAGACATCCCGGGCAGTGATTATAGAGCAGGAATTCCTAAGTGTGCTAGAAAATATTGTCTCAGTGCTGTGGATGACATTGCAGAGCTCAGAAGGTATACCTGCTTGTTTTCAGATGGACTTAGCAATGGGATACTAGCAGGTAGCCCTCTTGCTCTAGCAACAAAAAGAAGAGAAAGTTCTTACTAAAAAGGACTATTCTGATTTAAAGTACTCCCTCCTAAATATATAGGCTAACTGGGCTGCTACGTCTCTATAAAGGGAACCCAGCTGCTTACATGAATAATGTACCTAATTTTATGCAGTTTGTCCACTGGTATATTCAAGCATGTTTGAACACTGCAGTTCCTGTTCCACCAACAGGAACTTTAACGAAAAATAAATCTGCTTAAAAAAAAAAAAAAAAAAAAAGAGAATGGCAGCATTTTCCAAGTTAATTACTTTACATATCTGCAACTAATGTTTGAATAAAAAAAAAGGAAAGCCAGTATGTATGACTACTAATTAACATGTGTGTAATCTCCCAGAAACCGTAAAACCAATTCACTAACCAGATAAACGTCAAAGGGCAATGCTAATTTCTCGGTAACAGTAGCTGTTACTATCAATATTTCCAGTTATTAATGAAGTAGCGAGAACTGGCTTACCTGCAATACAGTTCTGCTGACCAACTTGAGCTACTAGAGATAGGAGTAACTAGTGAGGTAATTAAATTCACAGATGACACAAAATTATTCAGGGTCGTCAAGTCGCAGGAGGAGTGTGAAAGATTACAGGAGGACCTCGCGAGACTGGGGGATTGGGCGTCCAAGTGGCAGGTGAAGTTCAATGTTGGGAAGTGCAAAGTGATGCATGTGGGTAAGAGGAACCCGAATTACAGCTATGTAATGCAAGGTTCCACATTAGGAGTCACAGACCTAGAAAGGGATCTGGGAGTTATCGTGGGTAAGACGTTTAAAACTTCTGCTCAGTGTGCTGCAGTGGCTAAGAAAGCGCACACAATGTTGGGTATTATTAGGAAAATGGATGGAAAACACAAGGATGTTATAATGCCGTTGTATCACTCCATGGTGCGACTGCACCTCGAATATTGTGTCCAATTCTGGTCGCCGCATCTCAAAAAAGATATAAAGGAATTGGAGAAGGTGCAGAGAAAAGCGATGAAAATGATAAAAGGGATGGAATGACTTCCATATGAGGAAAGGCTGAGGTTAGGGCTCTTCAGCTTGGAGAAAAGGTGGCTGAGGGGTGATATGATAGAAGTCTACAAGATAATGAGTGGAGTAGAGCGGACAGATGTGAAGTGTTTGTTTACACTTTCAAACAACAATAGAACCAGGGGACACAAGATGAAGCTAGAATATGGTAGATTTAAAAGAAACAGGAGAAAGTTTTTCTTTACTCAGCGTGTAGTTGGACTCGAACTCGTTGCCAGAAAATGCAGTGACTGCAGCTGGCCTTACGGAGTTTAAAAGGGGTTTGGACAGATTCCTGAGGGAAAAGTCCTAGAACATTAAAAATTATTTAGGGGGGGGGGGGGGGGGGGGGTTGCCGGGTTCTTGAAGCCTGGATTGGCCGCTGTCGGAGACAGGATGCTGGGCTTGATGGACCATTGATCTTTTCCCAGTATGGTGGTGCTTATGTTCTTATGTACTACTACTACAAGTACTGCACAATCACGAAACTTTAACCCTCAAAATAAAGTATGTTTAAAAATGGCTTTGACAAATTCTAAGAAGAAAAACCATTATTAAGGTACACCTAGGGAAAGCACTGTTTATCCCTGGGGATAAGCAGCATGGAATCTTGCTATTTTAGGGATCCTTCCATGTACTTGTGACCTGGGTTGGTCACTTGTTGGAAAGAAGATGCTGTACTAGATAGACCTTTGGTCTGACCTAGTATGGCAATTCTTATGCTCACAAGTTTGTATATACACTCTCCATCTCCAGCTTTCTGCAGGACCTTATGAAATTTCAAAGTAATATAATCTGGTCACACCTACACATTAAAAAAACAGTATCCTGAAATGACATCTTCAAATCACACGCAGGCCACAACAACAAGAAAGCAAACCAACATGAATTAACAGCCTTTTTCTATGATTAGGGAGGGAAAACCCAGAACCACCAACACACAAATGTATTCATCCATATTGCCAGAGATGTTGATTTGTGCACATCTTTTTAAAATATGGAATTACAAGCCTAATAAGATCTATATATTTTGTACCAAAGGTTATATGAACACCTGCCTATTTGTGTATCTTATTCTACTATGTCCTCTTCCTTTCAAAAAGAGGATCTGGGACCAATAATTTCTTTCAAGACCCCTGCTTTACACTTGAACCAGTGAAAACTGTGGAGATCTCCAGTGGATACAGAACCAGAGCTTACATAGAGATTATTACAGAGAAAGGATCAAGTATCCCTTGAATGCACCATATGAAGAACTTTTTCCACTTCAAATTATATGAATTTCTAGTGGCTTTCTTTCAGGACGTTATTCAAATGTCTTCCATTTCTTGCAAGAGATTTAACATCTATGCTCTTAGCCCCAGGGAATGCATGTTTGGAGGAATCCTTTCTTGTGTTATCAATTAAACAGACTCTGCTAAACAAATTGGAGCCTTGACCAAAACCCTGTACAGATGAGGAAACCAAACTTGACAAGGTCAGGACAGGGCTATCAGGACTATGAAAACCACCTTCTGCATTAACTGTTGTAAAGTCTTGGATACTAGTAAAATAGAAAGATGTATGAAAAGGAATCCAGTTTCTCAATTTATGCTGAAAGCATTCACTGACAGTTTGCCCCCACTTGGTTGTCACGATGCTGCCGTGATCTTCGCCCCGAACCCCGACACTTATGCTCTGGTAGCAGCCTGGTGAACAGCATCTGCTGTCCTGCTGTTGTGCGCACATTCTAGGGTATGCACTCTGCAGCCCACTTGTTATCAGGCCAGCAGCAAGACATGCAGGAGTGAAGTCAGTGGCCTGGGCACTTTTATGGAAGCCCAGTCCCACCTCGAGTGCCTTCTCAACTGGTCTCCTTGTTCTTGCTGCCGCTGGTGTCCTGGTTCCTACACTGCCAAGCTTTTGCCTTGTCTGCAGCTTTCTTCCTTCAGAGGCAACGTCTGCCATGGTTGGGAAACACGGCAGACAAGCTTGCAAAGGACATGAGCTCAACAGTCCTGTTCTGCAGCTTATGCTCCAGCTGCAACAACTATCCAGGGCTGTGCGAATGTTGACCCATCGGATGGACAATATCCATTGGGCAGAGGTAGCTCTAGGGGCAGCCCCACCTCCTGTTGCAGAACCTGGATCACTGGCTGTCCCCAGTGGCATGGGGATCCGTGTTGTCCCACACCTCCTCACTCGATGAGAACCCAAAGACCTGCTGGGGGTTCTTGAACCAATGTCAAATTGTATTTCAATTACAAGCCAGAGACTTCATTTCTGATAGGGCCAAAGTGGGCTCTCTCATTTCCCTTCTTTGTGGGCCTGCCCTTGCCAGGGCCTTCCCTATTTGGGAGAGAAATGACCCTATATTGAACAACCTGGCTGAATTTCTTGTCCATTTCAGAAGAATTTTCAAGGACCCTGGCAAAGCTACCTCAGCAGCCATAGAGCTACTGAACTTACAACAGGAGACACAGACCCTAGCTGACTATGCTGTTCGGTTCCAGACCTTAGTGGCTGAGTTAGAATGGAATGAGAGCTTAGCCGCCATGTTCTGGCAAGGTGTATCCTCCCAGATTAAGGATGAATTGGCCATGTGTGAGCTCTTTATAAATCTCGATGATTTCATTCTACTATGCACACGAGTGGATATAAGTACATAAGTACATAAGTAGTGCCATACTGGGAAAGACCAAAGGTCCATCTAGCCCAGCATCCTGTCACCGACAGTGGCCAATCCAGGTCAAGGGCACCTGGCACGCTCCCCAAACGTAAAAACATTCCAGACAAGTTATACCTAAAAATGAGGAATTTTTCCAGTCCATTTAATAGCGGTCTATGGACTTGTCCTTTAGGAATCTATCTAACCCCTTTTTAAACTCCGTCAAGCTAACCGCCCGTACCACGTTCTCCGGCAATGAATTCCAGAGTCTAATTACACGTTGGGTGAAGAAAAATTTTCTCCGATTCGTTTTAAATTTACCACACTGTAGCTTCAACTCATGCCCTCTAGTCCTAGTATTTTTGGATAGCGTGAACAGTCGCTTCACATCCACCCGATCCATTCCACTCATTATTTTATACACTTCTATCATATCTCCCCTCAGCCATCTCTTCTCCAAGCTGAAAAGCCCTAGCCTTCTCAGCCTCTCTTCATAGGAAAGTCGTCCCATCCCCACTATCATTTTCGTCGCCCTTCGCTGTACCTTTTCCAATTCTACTATATCTTTTTTGAGATACGGAGACCAGTACTGAACACAATACTCCAGGTGCGGTCGCACCATGGAGCGATACAACGGCATTATAACATCCGCACACCTGGACTCCATACCCTTCTTAATAACACCCAACATTCTATTCGCTTTCCTAGCCGCAGCAGCACACTGAGCAGAAGGTTTCAGCGTATCATCGACGACGACACCCAGATCCCTTTCTTGATCCGTAACTCCTAACGCGGAACCTTGCAAGACTTAGCTATAATTCGGGTTCCTCTTACCCACATGCATCACTTTGCACTTGTCAACATTGAACTTCATCTGCCACTTGCACGCCCATTCTCCCAGTCTCGCAAGGTCCTCCTGTAATCGTTCACATTCCTCCTGCGACTTGACGACCCTGAATAATTTTGTGTCATCGGCGAATTTAATTACCTCACTAGTTATTCCCATCTCTAGGTCATTTATAAATACATTAAAAAGCAACGGACCCAGCACAGACCCCTGCGGGACCCCACTAACTACCCTCCTCCACTGAGAATACTGGCCACGCAATCCTACTCTCTGCTTCCTATCTTTCAACCAGTTCTTAATATCCGCTTCAGTGAGACAGCCCTTGAATGCCAGGCAGGTCGCAGGCCTTTTCGGCTAGCTCCAACATTCCAGTGTAAACCTGTGCCTCCCCCTTTGCAGTCTGCTTCACCCGCCAGCATTGGGGAACCTATGCAGGTGGATTGGTGGGGTTTTCAGCAGGCTAAGCAGCGGAGATGGGCACTGGATTTGTGCTCGTACTGCAGTGAGAAAGGAAACTACGCCAGCTGCTGCCCTAAGAAACCCACGAGTCTAGCTCTGGCAGAGGAGGCAGGACTAGAACCCTCTCGATGAGCTCCTCACACCCAGTTATTGGTTCCAGCCGCTACTGATTTGTAATCTAAATTCTTCACTGAAGTGTTCATAGATTCTGGGACAGGAGGCAACTTAATTAATGAGGCCCTGATCCATCATTACCATATCCCTACACAAAACTTGTCTTGACCCATCCCTATGTCCTTTGTCTATGGGAACATTTAGAAAGTTATCAAGATCAAACACTCCCACTCAGTCTCCAGACTGGGGTGCTGCATTGGGAGGCTATAGCGCAGTACATTGTACAAACGGCCATGAATCTCATCATACTAGGCCTTCCTTGGTTACAATGGTATAACCCCCAGATTGTTTGCAGATATTTTCTCTAAACAATGGGCTAAGACCATTCCACCTCACTGGGCCTATGACTGTCCCATTGAGCTGTTGCCTTGGAAGACACTTCCATGGGACGAAGACTACCCACTTTTGCACTCTAAGGCTGAAGCCATGTCTGCTTATATCAAGGACAATCTGCAACAATGGTTGTCAGCTCTCCACATCCCCAGCCAGGGCAAGATTTTTTTTCATAGGTAAGAAAATGCATCGATTACAGGGGCTTGAAGGCAATTACTATGAAGAACAAATATCCCCTACCACTCATCTCTGAACTCTTTGACCGACAAAGACACTTGTGTCTTTACTAAATTGGATCTACGAGGAGCCTATAACCTCATCTGGATCCGGGAGGGGGATGAGTGGAAAACAGCCTTCAATACCACAGACGGGCACTATGAATATCTCATTATGCTCTTTGGTCTCGCCAATGCTCCAGCTGTTTTTCAGAACTTTATTAATGACATATTTTGAGATCTACTGTACAAATGCGTTTTTGTCTATTTTGACAACATCCTGATCTTCTCCGGTTCATTTGAACAACATAAGCAGCACGTCAAGACAATGCTCCACCGTCTACATCTGAACAGACTATTTCCCAAATTGGAGAGATGTATCTTTGACTGCTCCAAATTACTCTTTTTGGGGTACATCATCTTCGATCAGGGGCTGTCTGCTGTCTGGCCTCAGCCTCTGGACTGCAGAGCTCTCCAGAGATTTCTGGGCTTTGCCAACCATTACCAGCAAGTTCATCCTGAATTACTCAGCCATCACAACTCCTCTGACGGCTCTCACCCTGAAAGAGGCGAATACCCAGAACTGGACAAACGAAGCCATAGCTGCGTTTGACCATCTGAAGCAGACCTTTACAATGGCTCCGATCCTTCATCACCCTGATCCGGTGAAAAGGCTCTATGTTGAAGTAGATGACTCATTTATCGGAGCAGGTGCCATCCAATCTCAGTCACACACCCACAGGAAACTGCTTCCCTGTGCTTTCTTCTCATGGAATTTTCACCAGCTGAGAGAAACTATTTTGCCAGGGGTTATTTTGTTACAGGGCTATTTTGTCAGAGGTTATTTTTATTAAGGGCTATTTTGTTACGAGCCATTTTTCAAGGGCTATTTTGGCAGGGCTAGATTGTCCAGGCTGTTATGTCGGGGTTTCTCCACAGACTGTCACACCGAAAGACAAATCATTCTGAAGGTCTTCCTGAGAGCCTATGTTTGTCCTCCAGGACAACTGGTCTCAGCAGTTACACTGGGCAGGGTTCTGTCAAAATAATCATGCAACTGCAGCCACCGGGCCCCCCCCCCCTTTGTAGATTGTTTTTGGCCAACATCCCTGTGTATCTATGCCTGTAATCCTAGCCTCAGATGTTCCCATGATTATGAAGTACATAAGTACATAAGTAATGCCATACTGGGAAAAGACCAAGGGTCCATCGAGCCCAGCATCCTGTCCACGACAGCGGCCAATCCAGGCCAAGGGCACCTGGCAAGCTTCCCAAACGTACAAACATTCTATACATGTAATTCCTGGAATTGTGGATTTTTCCCAAGTCCATTTAGTAGCGGTTTATGGACTTGTCCTTTAGGAAACCGTCCAACCCCTTTTTAAACTCTGCTAAGCTAACCGCCTTCACCACTTTCTCCGGCAATGAATTCAAGAGTTTAATTACAAGTTGGGTGAAGAAAACTTATCTCCGATTTGTTTTAAATTTACTACACTGTAGTTTCATCGCATGCCCCCTAGTCCTAGTATTTTTGGAAAGCGTAAACAGACGCTTCACATCCACCTGTTCCACTCCACTCATTATTTTATATACCTCTATCATGTCTCCCCTCAGCCGTCTTTTCTCCAAGCTGAATAGCCCTAGCCTCCTTAATCTTTCTTCATAGGGAAGTCGTCCCAACCCCGCTATCATTTTAGTCGCCCTTCTCTGCACCTTTTCCAATTCTACTATATCTTTCTTGAGATGTGGCGACCAGAATTGAACACAATACTCAAGGTGCGGTCTCACCATGGAGCGATACAACCGCATTATAACATCCTCACACCCTTTTCCATACCTTTCCTAATAATACCCAACATTCTATTCGCTTTCCTAGCCACAGCAGCACACTGAGCAGAAGGTTTCAATGTATTATCGACGACGACACCCAGATCCCTTTCTTGGTCCGTAACTCCTAACGTGGAACCTTGCATGACATAGCTATAATTCAGGTTCTTTTTTCCCCACATGCATCACCTTGCACTTGCTCACATTAAACGTCATCTGCCATTTAGCCGCCCAGTCTCCCAGTCTCGTAAGGTCCTCTTGTAAGTTTAACAACTTTGAATAACTTTGTGTCATCAGCAAATTTAATTACCTCGCTAGTTACTCCCATCTCTAAATCATTTATATATATATTAAAAAGCAGCGGTCCTAGCACAGACCCCTGAGGAACCCCACTAACTATCCTTGTCCATTGTGAATACTGCCCATTTAACCCCACTCTCTGTTTCCTATCCTTCAACCAGTTTTTAATCCACGGACATTTCCTCCTATCCCATGACCCTCCAATTTCCTTTGTAGCCTTTCATGAGGTACCTTGTCAAACGTCTTTTGGAAATCCAGATACACAATATCAACCGGTTCCCCTTTGTCCACATGTTTGTTTGCTCCTTCAAAGAATTGAAGTAAATTGGTCAGGCAAGATTTCCCCACACAAAAGCCGTGCTGACTCGGTCTCAGTAATCCATGTCCTCGGATGTGCTCTGTAATTTTGTTTTTAATAATAGCCTCTACCATTTTCCCCGGCACTGAGCGTGGTACTGGAAGATTGGAGGGTGGCCAATGTAACGCCGATTTTTAAAAAAGGCTCCAGGGGAGATCCGGGAAATTATAGACCGGTGAGTGTGGCACTCACCGGTCTATAATTTCCCGGATCTCCCCTGGAGCCTTTTTTAAAAATCGGCGTTACATTGGCCACCCTCCAATCTTCCAGTACCACGCTCGATTTTAAGGATAAGTTGCATATCACTAGCAGCAAGCTCATTTTTCAGTTCTATCAGTACTCTAGGATGAATACCATCCGGTCCAGGAGATTTGCTACTCTTCAGTTTGCTGAACTGCCCCATTACGTCCTCCAGGTTTACCGTGAAGTCAGTAAGTTTCTCCGACTCATCCGCTTGACATACCATTTCCGACACCGGTATCCCACCCAAATCTTCCTCGGTGAAGACCGAAGCAAAGAATTCAGTCTCTCCGCTACGTCTTTGTCTTCCTTGATCGCCCCTTTTACCCCTCGGTCATCCAGCAGCCCAACCGATTCTTTTGCCGGCTTCCTGCTTTTAATATAACGAAAAAAAATTTTACTATGTTTTTTTGCCTCTAATGCTATCTTTTTTTGTAATCCCTCTTGGCCTTCTTTATCTGCGCCTTGCATTTGCATTGACACTCCTTATGCTGCTGCTTGTTATTTTCAGACGGTTCCTTCTTCCATTTTCTGAAGGCGTTTCTTTTAGCCCTAATAGCTTCCTTCTCCTCACTTTTCAACCAGGCCGGCTGTCTTTTGGACTTCTGTCTTTCTTTTCTAATTCGCGGAATATGTATGGCCTGGGCCTCCAGGATGGTATTTTTGAACAGCGTCCACGCCTGTTGTACAGTTTTTACTCTCTCAGTTGTCCCCCTAAGTTATTTTTTTACCGTTCTTCTCATTTTATCATAGTCTCCTTTGTTAAAGTTAAACGCTAACGTATTTGACCTTCTGTGTACAGTTACTTCAAGGTCGATATCAAAACTGATCATATTATGATCACTGTTATCAAGCGGCCCCAGTACCATAACGTCCCTCACCAGATCATGCGCTCCACTAAGGACCAAGTCTAGAATTTTTCCTTCTCTCGTCGGCTCCTGCACCAACTGCTCCATAAAGTTGTCCTTGATTTCATCAAGGAATTGTACCTCTGTAGCGTGTCCCGATGTTACATTTACCCAGTCTATATTTGGATAATTGAAGTCACCCATTATTATCACATTGCCCATTTTGTTCGCGTCTCTGATTTCTTTTATCATTTCTGCGTCTACCTGCTCGTCCTGGCGAGGCGGACAGTAGTACACTCCTATCACTGTTTTTTTTCCATTTTATACATGGAATTTCAACCCACGATTCAAAGGTGTGACTTGTGTCCTGCTGAATTTGTAATCTATCTGAGTCAAGGCTCTCGTTAATATACAATGCTACCCCTCCACCAGTCTGGTCCAACCTATCACTACGATATACTTTGTACCCCGGTATGTCAGTGTCCCACTGGTTATCCTCCTTCCACCAGGTCTCAGTAATGCCTATTATATCCAATTTTTCATTTAGTGCAATATGTTCCAAGTCTCCCATCTTATTTCTTAGACTCCTAGCATTTGCATATAGACATTTCAGAGTATGTTTGTTGTTCCTATTTGCATGATGCTTAGTACCTGACACTATTGATTTGCCATCTTTTGTCTGATCTTTAGTTGTATTTAAGGGCACCTGGCCTACCACGGTCTGTTGTGCAACCTCACTATCCAGAAACCCTATCTTCCCTGTTTGTGAGGTATCTTTGCAAGATACCTTTTCCCGGACCATGCGCTTTTGAGCGACTGTCGGCCTTCCCCCCATTTCTAGTTTAAAAGCTGCTCTATCTCCTTTTTGAATGCCGACGCCAGCAGCCTGGTCCCACCCTGGTTAAGGTGGAGCCCATCCTTTTGGAATAGGCTCCCCCTTCCCCAGAATGTTGCCCAGTTCCTAACAAATCTAAAACCTTCTTCCCTGCACCATCGTCTCATCCATGCATTGAGACTCTGGAGCTCTGCCTGTCTCTTGGGCCCTGCGCGTGGAACAGGTAACATTTCAGAAAATGCTACCCTAGAGGATCTGGATTTGATCTTTCTACCTAAGAGGCTAAATTTGGCTTCCAGAACCTCTCTCCCACATTTTCCTAAGTCATTGGTACCCACATGTACCAAGACAGTGGACTCCTCCCCAGCACTATCTAGAATCCTATCTAGGTGACGTGTGAGGTCCGCCACCTTCGCACCAGGCGATCCTCACGTCCACCAGCCACCCAGCTATCTATATGCCTAATGATCGAATCACCAACTACAACAGCTGTCCTAACCTTTCCCTCCCGGGCAGCACTTGGAGACATATCCTCGGTGCGAGAGGATAGTACATCCCTTGGTGGGCAGGTCCTGGCTACAGGAGTACTTCCTACTTCACCAGGGTGATGCTCTCCTTCTAGGAGACCTCCCTCCTCCAAGGTAGCACAAGGGCTACTAGACTGGAGGTGGGACTTCTCTACAACATCCCTGTAGGTCTCCTCTATGTACCTCTCTGTCTCCCTCAGCTCCACCAAGTCAGCTACTCTAGCCTCAAAAGAACGGACACGTTCTCTAAGAGCTAGGAGCTCTTTGCATCGGGCGAAAACATATGACATCTCACCAACTGGGAGATAATCATACATGTGACACTTAATGAAGACTGTCACTTCGTTGTCTCAAATTTGGAAAACCACCCAAGAGCACCTACTTCAAATGACCCAGAGGGTCAAGCAACAAGCTGACAAGAAGAGATGTCCTGAGCCTTGCTTCCGGAGACTTGGTAAGGCTTTCTACACAGAATCTATGCCTTAAAACGCCTTTCATCCAGTTTGTCCCTCGATTCATTGGGCCATGCCCAGAAACCTGTCAGATTCGCACTGTCACATACCAACAAACTCCCAGCTAACTTGCAGATCGACAACACTTTTCATGTATTCTTGCTGAATCCACTGGTATTAAGGAAATCGACTAAGGCTTCCCCTACACCGCTATCAGTTGATGCAGACCTCGATGAGTATGAAGTATAGGCTACAGTGGATTCTCGGAGGGTTCAGAACAAATGGCAGTATCTCATTTCTGGAAGGACTTTGGCCCCCGAGGACAATTCCTGGGAACCAGTGACAAGTCTATGCTCCAGTTATTATATACCGGTTTCACTGCCTGTTTCTTCATAAACCCAAACCCAGGAGCAGGGGAGCATTGAGGCAGAGGTACTGTCACAGCATTACCATGATCCTGGCCCCAAACCCCAACTCTTACCACTCTGGTAACAGCCTGGTGAATGTTGTCCTTTATCACCTTGCTGTTGTATGCACCCTCTAGGGCAAATACGCACTGCAACCTGCCTGTTAATCGGGCCAATGGCAGGACAATGGCGGGATGTGCAGGAGTGATGTTAGGAGCATAGGCACTTTTAGGGGCCCTTTTACTAAGCTATGTAGGTGCCTACGCATGCCCAATGCATCAATTAAGTTACCATCCGGCTACCGCATGGCCCTGGCAGTAAATTCATTTTTTGACTCGCGTCCGCTATGCATGCCAAAAAATATTTTTATTTTCTGGCACGCGGGTAATCATCATTGTACGTGCGTAGACCATTACCGCCCAGTTGCCATGTGAGACTTTACCGCTAGGTCAATGGCTGGCGGTAAAGTCTCAGACCAAAAATAGATGCGCATCAATTTTCATTTTGCCACATGTCCATTTTCTGCAAAAATGTTTAAAAAGGCATTTTTTTAACAGGTGCGCTGAAAATTGACTCTGCGCACACCCAAAACATGTGTCTACACTACTGCAGGCCATTTTTCTGCATGCCTTTATAAAAGGGTTCCTAAGGGAAGCACAGCCCGACCAAGTGCCCTTGCAACTGGTCTCCCGGTTCCTATACTGCCAAGCTTCTGCCTTGCCTCAAGCTCCTCTCTTGCCTCTTTTCCTCCTTCGGAGGTGACTTGTCTGCGGTGGTCAGGAACCCGGATATGGTCCCAGGGCTCACCTCCTCAAGATCATGACATTGGTCCTGTGGATCAGAACTGTGAATATTTCTGTTGACAGCTGATGGGAAAATTGGGTTCTTACCTTGGTAATTTTCTTTCCTTTAGTCACAGCAGATGAATCCATTAACTGATGGGTTGTATCCGCCTACCAGCAGATGGAGATAGAGAACACTGAAGAACCACAGTGACCCTTGGACGGCTAGCCCCAACTGCCTTCAGTATTTGAAATTTCCAAAACAGAGTGAATAAAAAAGGTAACATCATATAAACTTTCCTCACAGCGAACAAATGCCCCAGAACCGGAGCAATAAACATACAAAGGAGGGACAATCTCAACCTCCCGTAATAGAACATCATATAGAAATTCTGAGAACTGGTTTCTAACTTCTCCCTGTGAGATATATATCTGCATGAAAGATCTGAACAAAAAACAAAGTCAGAAAGGGAGGGATCATGGATTCATCTGCTGTGACTAAAGCAAAGAAAATTACCAAGTTAAGAACCTAATTTTCCCTTCCTTGTCATCAGCAGCAGATGAATCCATTAACTGATAAGATGTACCAAAGCACACCCTTACTTAGGGTGGGAACAGGCCACTCCGCAAGCAAGCACTTGTGCTCCAAAAATCGCATCCTGCTTCGCTGCAACATCCAGCCTGTAATGCTGGACAAATGAGAGCTGAGAAGCCCAAGAATCCGCACTACAGATCTCTTGAAGAGAGAGTGCACCCATTTCAGCCCACAAGGAGATCACTCTCGTGAAATGCGCCTTAAACGCTTCAGGTGGAGACCGGTCTGAAAGCAGATGCGCAGAAAAGATGACTTCCTTGAGCCAACGGGCCTTAGACGCCAGGCACCCGCGTCGAGGACCTGTCAACAATACAAAAAGGTGATCAGAAGTCCTGAAGTCATTTGACATCTGTAGATACTGCAACAGAGCCCTGCGGACATCCAAAAGATGCAATTGCCCAAAGAAGTTTGGGAAATCTTCCGTAAAAAAGGAAGAAAGAAAAATGGGCTGGTTCAGGTGAAACACTGAAACCACTTTAGGCAGAAAGGAAGGCACCGTACGTACTGTTACTCCAGACTCCGAGAATTGTAGAAAAGGGTCCCGACACGACAGCGCCTGAAGCTCAGACATGCACCTAGCCGATGTCATAGCAACCAAAAAGTCTGTCTTGAGAGTCACATCCTTCTCCAAAGCTCGCATAAGCGGCTTGAAAAGGCGAATGCTGGAGAGCCTTCAACACCAGCCCCAGGTTCCAGGCTGGACAAGGCAACTGCACTGCAGGGCGGAGCCGCAGCATCCCTCTGAGAAAATCGGGCAATGTCCGGGTGAGCAGCAAGAGACAAGCCGGAGACTTTCCCTCGGTAGCATGCCAATGCTGCCACTTGAACCCGCAGGGAATTGTAAGCCGGGCCTTTTTGTAAGCCATCCTGCAAAAAGTCCAGCACCGGCGAGACAGTAGCCCGTGTGGGAGTGATTGCCTTTGAAATACACCACGCTTCAAACTTGCACCAGATCCGAGCATAAGCTGCAGAGGTGGACCGCTTGCGGGCCTGCAAGAGAGTGGAAATGACCTTGTTAGAGTAGCCCTTATCTCTCAATTGCGCCCTCTCAAGAGCCAGGCCGTAAAACCAAATCGGCAGGGATCCACCATAGACACCGGACCTTGAACCAACAGGTTCGGCACCAGAGGCAAATGAAATGAAGCCTCCACCATATCCAACGAAGATCCGCATACCACGGACGCCTTGGCCAGTCCGGAGCGATAAGAATCACCAAGCCCCAGTGTAGTCGAATCCGAAGGAGGACTCGTCTTGTCAAGGGCCAAGGAGGGAACACATACAGGAGGCCCGAGGGCCAGGGTTGAGCCAGTGCATCCAACCCCGCCGAGTGAGGATCTTTCCTTCTGCTGAAAAAGCGAGGGACTTTGGTGTTTGCAGCTTGACGCCATTAGATCCATTCCGGGAGTACCCCATTTGGCACAAAGCTGAAGAAAAACGTCTTCTGCCATTTCCCATTCCGCCGGGTCGATTTGATGCCTGCTGAGAAAATCGGCTTGCACGTTGCTCTGACATGCAATGTGAGATGCTAACAGAAGCTGCAGGTGGAGCTCGGCCCAGTGGCAAATCTAAGTGGCCTCCGTGGCCAGGGCCCTGCACTGAGTGCCGCCCTGACGATTTATGTAGGCCACCGCTGTCATATTGTCTGACAGAACCCGGACCGCAAGCCCCTTCAGAGTCTTTTGGAAGGCCAAAAGAGCCTGAAATATTGCTCTCAGTTCCAAGCGATTTATGGACCATCCCGATTCCATAGTTGTCCACTGACCCTGAGCATAGCTTCCCTGGCAATGCGCTCTCCAGCCCAAAAGGCTGGCATCTATTATCACCAGGCACCAAGAAGGAAGCGCAAGCGGCATTCCTTGGCGCAGCATCCTGTCGGAGAGCCACCACTCCATACTGAGCCGGGCCACAGGGAGCCACATTAGTGTGCGTTTATATTCCTGGGAAATCGGAGACCATTGTTGAAGCAGGGCAATC
This sequence comes from Microcaecilia unicolor, assembly GCF_901765095.1. Classification (NCBI taxonomy): domain Eukaryota; kingdom Metazoa; phylum Chordata; class Amphibia; order Gymnophiona; family Siphonopidae; genus Microcaecilia; species Microcaecilia unicolor. The sequence goes on along the minus strand of NC_044035.1, from coordinate 253,239,157 downwards.
TGCAGAGGCCTCATATGCGCTCTCACCCATGGAACCACCTCCAAGGTGGCCGTCATCGACCCCAGCAGCTGGACCACGTCCCAAGCTTGCGAGCGAGGCATCCGCAGGAGCAGACGAACCTGATTTTGAAGCTTGCACCACCTTTGCTCGAGGAGAAAGACAAACCTCGAGGCCGTGTCGAACTAGACCCCTAAATACTCAAGAGACTGAGAGGGGGTCAGGTGACATTTGGGTATATTGACCACCCAGCCTAGCGCCTGCAGGATTGTAACCACTCTGGCTGTGGCAAGACGACTTTCGGCTGCCGAATCCGCTCTGATGAGCCAGTCGTCGAGATAAGGGTGAACTCTGATACCCTCTCGCCTGAGACAGGTAGCAACGACCGCCATTACCTTGGAAAAGGTATGGGGAGCTGTGGCTAGGCCGAAAGGCAAGGCCCAAAACTGGAAATGTCTCAAAACCGCAAACCGGAGAAACCGCTGATGTGGTGGCCAAACAGGAATGTGCAAATATGCTTCTTTTAGGTCCAGAGACTTGAGCAACTCTCCTGGCTGTACCGCCGCAATGATGGAGCGCAGGGTTTCCATGCGAAAGTGTCGCACTCTTAGGGCTTCGTTGACTCTTCGCAAGTCGAGGATCGGTCTGAAAGACCCGCCTTTTCGAGGCACGACAAAATTAATGGAATAGCGGCCTTAGCCGCGTTTGGCGGGAGGCACCGGGACCACCGCTCCAAGGTGCAGCAAGACTTGCAAGGTCTCCTCTACCGCCGCCCGTTTTACGGCAGTGCCGCATGGGGACTCCACAAACACGCCTCTCACCGGGGCACCAAATTCCAATCGATAACCTTCTCTGATCAGGTCCAGGACCCACTGATCCGAGGTAATCTTGGTCCACTCCTCTAGAAAGAGAGAAAGCCGTCCTCCTACTGCAGGAATCGAGGAGTGGACCCGCGTCCCATCATTGTGGAGGACGTCCCTGAACTCCAGGCTGAGACCCGGCCGATGCGGAGCGTTTGTCAGAGCGAAAAGAGTTCCTCTGCTGAAAACGGGCATGTTGAGAAAACCCAGCAGAGCACCCCGGTCGATACCTACGAGCTTCATGGAAGCGAGGTCTAGAGGAGGAGGGAAACACAGAACCCTTGGAAGAATGCCTTGATCTATCCTCAGGTAACCGCTGGGCCTTAGAGTCCCCTAGATCTTTAACAATCTTCTCCAAATCCTCTCCAAATAACAGGAGGCCCCGAAAAGGTAACCTCACCAGCCTTTGCTTAGAGGTCATGTCAGCCGCCCAATGCCAAGGCCAAAGAAGGCGGCAGGCAGAAACCTCCACAGACATCTGTTTAGCCGAAGCTCTGACCAGACTATAAAGGGCGTCAGCCAAAAATGACAGGGCCAACTCCATCCGCGGGGCAACCTCTGAGAGGGACCCAGCACCATCCGCGGGTTGTTCCACTGCCTGTTGTAACCAGGAAAGACATGCTCGGGCTGCATAGGAACTGCAAATAGATGCCCTTAAGGCAAGGCCCACAATTTCAAAGGACTGCTTCAGCGCGGATTCCAGCCGTCGGTCCTGCATGTCTTTCAAAGCGACCCCTCCCTCTACTGGGAGAGTGGTCTTTTTAGTTACCAAGGTAACCACACTTCCACTTTAGGCATCCCTAAAGGGGCCAAGTGCTCCTTGCTCAGAGGGTAAAGCTGACCCATAGCCCTGGCCACTTTCAAAGGTCCATCGGGGTCAGATCATTGAGCTGAAATAAGCTCTTGGATGGAGTCATGCACACGACAGGTCCAATTAGGCTTCTTAGTACTCGCCATCCTAAGATTAACAGAGGAGGCATCGCCCTCTGCAGGATCATCAATTGAGAGGGTCTGCAAGGCGTCAGTAATGAGAGCTGGCAGCTCGTCGCGGTGGAAAATCCTAACCGCACTGGGATCATCTGAATCCAGTGGCAAACAGGCACCCTCATCTGGATCATCTGTCCATGAGGGCCTGCCAGATCCCTCAGACTCCCCACAGCCCAACCACGGGGGGTGGGGGGGGGGGGGGGGGTGGGAGGAGGTGCACCACTTTCAGACGGGGAAATTTACCTGTCTACGTTTAGCGTCCTTCCAACATTCGGGGGAAGAAATAACCTCTGTAGCCATCCAAAATGGCGCCTACTGCCAGCTCCGAGTGGGAAGAATCATCGCTCGGCATGCTTGTACTAGCACGAGCGTCTAAGGAGCATGTTTTGCACAGCCCCACTGCTGATCTGCGCTTACCACAACAGGAGCAGCGCTTAACTCCCTCAGCAACCATCGCCTGACTGGACAGAAATATAACAATAAAATGGCGACTTCGCGCCGAAACGTACCCCATTCGGAACGGCGTCCGCGGGACCTCCCCGGAGGAGCTGGGCACCACTCTCACTTCAGAAGACCGAGTCAACGAGCTCCAGTCAAGCTGCACAGAACCAGAATCTGTGGGAAAAGCCTCAGAAATAGCAACGCTGTACAAGCGCGCACCTTTTTTTTTTTTTTTTAACGCTGTGAGGAAAAGTTGGAGGCAGGCAGCAACAGGAGGACTCCAGGAGGAGAGGGGAATGGGTAAGGCAGGAAAAGGGTGAACCTATATGCCTTTAAAGTGGGCACCACTACTACTACTACTAAACATTTCTAGAGCACTACTAGGGTTACGCAGCGCTGTACAATTTAACAAAGAAGGACGGTCCCTGCTCAGAGGAGCTTACAATCTAAAGGACAAAATGTCAAGTTGGTGTAGTCTAGATTTCTTGAGTAGAGGTGTGGTGGTTAGGTGCCGAAGGCGACACTGAAGAGGTGGGCTTTGAGCAGTGATTTGAAGATGGTCAGGGAGGGGGCTTGGCGTATGGGCTCAGGGAGTTTGTTCCATGCATGAAATGAGGCGAGGCAGAAAGGGCGGAGCCTGGAGTTGGCGGTGGTGGAGAAGGGTACTGAAAGGAGGGATTTGTCTTGAGAGCGGAGGTTACAGGTAGGAACGTAAGAGGAGATGAGGGTAGAGAGGTAAGGAGGGGCTGCAGATCGAGTGCATTTGTAGGTTAGTAGGAGAAGCTTGAACTGGATGCGGTATCTGATCGGAAGCCAGTGCAGTGACTTGAGGAGAGGGGTGATATGAGTATATCGGTCCAGGCGGAAGATAAGACATGCAGCAGAGTTCTGAATGGACTGAAGGGGGGATAGATGGCTAAGTGGGAGGCCAGTGAGGAGTAGGTTGCAGTAGTCAAGGCGAGAGGTAATGAGAGAGTGGATGAGATTTCGGGTGGTGTGCTCAGAGAGGAAAGGGTGAATTTTGCTAATGTTATAGAGGAAGAAGCGAGAGGTCTTGGCTATCTGCTGGATATGTGCAGAGAAGGAGAGGGAGGAGTCGAAGATGACAACGAGGTTGCGGGCAGATGAGACGGGGACGATGAAGTGTTATCAACTGAGATAGAGAGTGGAGGGAGAGGAGAAGTGGGTTTGGGTGGGAAGACAAGAAGTTCGGTCTTGGCCATGTTCAGTTTCAAGTGGCGACTGGACATCCAGGCAGCAATGTCGGATAAGCACACCGATACTTTGGCCTGGGTTTCCGCAGTGATGTCTGGTGTGGAGAGATAAAGCTGGGTGTCGTCAGCATAAAGATGGTAGTGGCAGCCATGAGATGAGATCAGGGAGCCCAGGGAAGCGGTGTAGATTGAAAAAAGAAGGGGACCAAGGACAGATCCGTGAGGAACTCCAACAGAGAGCGGGATGGGGGTGAAGGAAGAACCATGAGAATGTACTCTGAAGGTAATGTGGGAGAGATAAGAGGAGAACCAGGAGAGGACAGAGCCCTGGAATCCAAAGGAGGACAGAGTGTCAAGAAGTAAGTTATGATTGACAGTGTCAAAGGCGGCGGATAGGTCGAGGAGGATGAGAATGGAGTAGTGACCTTTGGATTTGGCGAGTAGGTCATTGCAGACTTTAGATAGTGCCGTTTCTGTCGAGAGCAGGGGGCGAAAGCCGGATTGAAGTGGATCGAGGATGGCATGAGAGGAAAGAAAATCGAGGCAACGGCTGTGAACGGCACGTTCAAGTATCTTGAAGAGGAAGGGTAGGAGGGAAATGGGGCGATAGTTGGAGGGACAGGTAAGGTCAAGTGATGTTTTTTTGAGGAGAGCTGTGACTACGGCATGCTTGAAGGTGTCCGGGACAGTTGCAGTGGAAAGAGAGAGGTTGAGGATATGACAGATGGGGGGGTAATAGTAGGAGAGATGGTGTTAAGTAAGTTGGTGGGGATGGGGTCTGAGGAACAGGTGGTGCATTTCGAGGAGGAGAGGAGATGGGCGGTTTCCTCTTCGGTGATATCAGGAAAAGAGGAGGAGGCGGCCTGGGTTGGTTGGTTGAGGGAGTGGGTTATGGGATGAAGAGGAGGGGAAGGTTTGGTGGTGAATTCAAGGTTGATCTTCTGGACCTTGTCACGGAAGTAGTCAGCCAGTGATTGAGGAGAGAGTGAGGGGGAGGGGTGGAAGTGGAGGGCACTTTGAGGAGGGAATTGAGGGTGGCGAAGAGACAACGAGGGTTAAGAGCTGAGGGAATTGGTCAATTGGGTGTAATAGTCCTGTTTGACGAGGAATAGGGAGGACTGGAAGGAGGATAGCATGAATTTGTAGTGAATGAAATCAGTATGGGTGCGAGATTTCCTCCATAGGCCACCACCAGCCACAACACCCCTGCTCAACTGGCAAAGCACAGGAGCCACCCCAGGCAGTCTGAAATCCAGGAGCTGATCAAGCTACGTCCACACCTGCTGGGAGATAGAAAAATACTGAAGGCAGTTGGGGCTAGCCGTCCAAGGGTCACTGTGGTTCTTCAGTGCTCTCTATCTCCACCTGCTGGTAGGCGGGTACAACCCATCAGTTAATGGATTAATCTGCTGCTGCTGACAAGGAAGCAAAGATATGTACTGCTGATACTTCCCTCACTGTTGGAAGATATATTTTATTATCTCCGGGGCCAGATACCATACATGAGTTTCCAGGCAATAACTATATTTGTCTGCAGTTATATTCTGTACACTTAGAAGGATGCTACTGAAAAAAATATCAGGTTTCCAGAGGCCTACCCCAAAGAGCCTCAGGATTCTTAATATTTAACTTCAATTTTCTCATTTTACACCACTGAGATACTTTAGCAAGACACTGATTAATGTACTGTTTTCTTCCATACTCCTGTTACATACTGGAAAAACTAATTGCGCATACCCTACCCTTTCAAAGATTTTGCAAAGGATAACCTAATAAATATTAAAAAGGAAAAGGGATAATACAAATCTCTGGGATGCAATACAGGAAAGATCTTGGGATGACAAACACTTTACCCAACAAACGCATCTGCAATTTATCACTAAGTCATGAGCTTCAGTATATTGTAAGGGCTCAAAATGGGAAAATTAGGTTCTTACCGTGATAATTTTCTTTCCTTTAGTCATAGCAGATGCAGCCATTACAGATGGGTTGTGTCCATCAACCAGCAGAGGGAGAGAGAGAGCACACTTTTTTCAGTACCTCATACCAGCTTGCTCCACTGCCTCTCTTCAGTATTTGAAGCTTCCAAAGCAGTATGGCAAACTGCAATGGGAATAACATAAGCTTTCCTCACAGCAAACGATGGCCCTACAACAAAGGGCATTAACTCAGAATGGAGGGAATGAAACATCCTCCCGGAGGGCATAAACTCATCCTCCACTGAGACATAACTGGAGGTAATAAACTCATCCTCCCAGAGGGAATAAACTCATCCTCCAAAACATGAAACTGGAGGGAATTAAGTCATCCTCCTTTAATTGAACAAGAATCCTGAAGACTGTTTTCCGACTTTCTCCCAAGGACGGAATCTCCAGGAAACACGAACAGAACCTGAAATAGATTTACAGCAGATAGCATCAGACAAGGAGGGATCATGGCTGCATCTGCTATGACTAAAGGAAAGAAAATTATCACGGTAAGAACCTAATTTTCCCTTCCTTGTCATCAAGCAGATGCGGCCATTACAGATGGGATGTATCAAAGCAATTCCTAGATAGGGTGGGAACAAGCCACACCACGCGCCAGCACTTGCGCTCCAAAATGTGCGTCCCTCCTGGCAGCCACATCCAGCCTGTAATGTTGGGCAAAAGAGAGCTTAGAAGCCCATGTTGCTGCACTACAAATCTCTTGAAGAGAGAGTGCTCCAGTTTCAGCCCAAGAAGAGGAAATTCCTCTAGTGGAATGCGCCTTAAAGGCATCAGGCGGAGGCCAGCCGACAAGCAAATAAGCTGAAAAGATAGATTCTTTAAGCCAGCGGGCAATAGTGGCTTTAGACGCTGGAGACCCTCTGCGAGGACCGGATAGCAAAACAAACAGATAATCAGAAGTCCTAAAAGAGTTAGTAACTCGCAGATACTGCAGCAGAGTCCTGCACACGTCCAACAGGTGCAATTGCCCAAAAGATTCTGGAAACTCCTCCTTGACAAAGGAGGGCAAGAAAATAGGTTGGTTTAGGTGAAACGCTGAAACCACCTTAAGCAAAGAAGGAAGGCATGGTCCGAACCGTGACCCCGGACTCTGAAAACTGCAGAAAAGAGTCTCTACAGGACAGTGCCTGGAGCTCTGACACCCGTCTCGCCAAAGTAATGGCCACTAACAAGACGGCCTTCAGTCTCAAATCTTTCTCTGAAGCACGCCGAAGCGGTTCAAAGGGAGCACCCTGAAGGGCCTTCAGTACTAGCCCCAGGTTCCAAGCTGGACAAGGTGCACGCACGGGAGGACGGAGCCGAAGCACCGCTCTAAGAAACCGTGCCACATCCGGATGAGCAGCTAAAGACACGCCTTCAACCTTGCCACGCAGGGAGGCCAATGCTGCCACTTGCACCCGCAGGGAATTATAGGCCAAGCCTTTTTGTACACCATCCTGCAAAAAGTCCAGAATCGGCGAGACAGGAGCCCGCAGAGGTGTGATCTCTCTGAAAGCACACCAGACTTCAAACTGGCGCCAAATCCTGGCATAAGCCACGGAAGTGGAACGCTTGCGGGCTTGCAGGAGAGTGGTAATTACTTTATTGGAATAGCCTCTGCCTCTCAATTGCGCCCTCTCAATCGCCAGGCCATAAGACCAAATCGGCCGGCGTCCTCCATGGTCACCGGACCCTGTGACAACAGGTTGGGAACCAGAGGTAACTGAAGTGAGGAAAGCAGAGGTAAATAGAACTCCGGAGGCTCAGGTGAGTTGGAAAGGCAGGGAAAGGGCGAACCTATGCGCCTGCATCCACTGTTGGTGGGGAAGGACAGGGAAATCTAAACAATGTGTCCACATCCACGGAGGTATGGGTAAGGCAGGGAAACGGCGAACCTATGTGCCTTTAAAGCGAAGCTGCTATAGCCTCCAACACCCCTAACAACTGGCAAAAGCACAGGAGCAACCTCCAGGCAGATTTTAGATGGAGCTCGAAGAAGCTGCAGCCACTCTGCTAGGGGAGATAGAGAATACTGAAGAGAGGCAGTGGAGCAAGCTGGTATGAGGCACTGAAAAAAGTGTGCTCTCTATCTCCCTCTGCTGGTTGATGGACACAACCCATCTGTAATGGCTGCATCTGCTTGATGACAAGGAAAGGTCTATTCTGAAACGAAGAGGACTTCTCTGGCAATGAGGTACTTCTAAGTCAATGGAAGTGAAGGGTCCAAGGGTAGTCCTCTTTCTATGACCATGCTGGTTTTTTTCTCCATGTGTGCTCAGAGAACTGTAAACCAGAAAGTGAAGTATGTTGCTTACTCAAAATTACTTGGTAGGAGCAGTACGACAGGGTATTCCTTATTCTGGGCTGATCTGGTCTCTAGATATGCCTCATGTTGAGGAGAAACCTTTGAACAATGTAGCACTAAATGAACTAAGATGGAAAATGTGTTCTGGAGAAGTTACACCATAAAAGGTGTACTGGTCCTGTATAACCTCTAAAATCAGCTCACCTGTTCTTTTGAAGAAAATGGCTTTGGCATGGCCCCTAGTGACATTTTTAACAAACTTCTAAAAAGCATATTTTCATGCCTTTATCAGAGAAAAATGAATCTGAGCCTACTTAGAAGGGCCCAGGTGAACAGTCATCTGCATGTGGAACAAGAGCTAGTGATTTCTGTGCCAAGTGGGTCTTACGTTCAGAATATTGTTCCTTCTACACTGGCTGCACTGAAGGCTTTTGTGCCAAGAGTCTGTGCACCAAGCTCATATCCTTGAGCACTGAGACCATCCTCTTATGTGCAAATAAGCACACAAAGGTCTTGTATGCAGGGTCCTTTAGCAATAATGTTTCTTGCACTAGACAGTATAATAAATGCCTTCTATACCAAAGCCTGAAACATTTCTGGATCTAGGCACCTCTGAATGCTTATCCTTTGAAGGAGTTCTCCTACAGGAGGGCTTTCTTCTCAATGAACCTTGAGGGGAAACTGTTCCCCAGGTAGATCTTTATTCTCCTATGATCAGGGCCTGAACACTTTTTTTTTTTTTGTAAACCTTTCTTGATTTCTCAGTGGTATAGTAGAGTCTGAAAGTGGGAACTGAATTTTCATATCTTCTAGCTGCCTTCAGTGACATCTTAGTGCAATGGGAGCAATTAAGGCCAGCATGGTCTGAAGCAACTGTAACATTTTCGGTATGCGCTTATAACATCTCATCTACTCGCAATGTGTATCTCTTAAACCCCAGAGATACAAAATAATCCATTTACAAGGTCAAATTCAAATTTTGAAATTTTGTTTTCATTGTTTTTGTTTCATGGGGTGTAGAGGAAGGAACACTAAGAAAAAGCACTGGGTAAGCAAGAGAAAAAAAAAAGATTTCTCATTTCTACAAAAAAAAAAAAAAAAAAGGAAACAACTGTGTCTGAATAAATAGAATGGAAGAATTTAGATTGAGGGAAATTGTGAGGTGGTGGCTGTGTAGGTTTTTCTGAGCTCCAATACTGCTATCCGTGTCAGCATATCATATGACCTCATCCATTTGTGAGCTCATTGAGTCTGCTTGTTGATAGTCAGTTGCACAATACACTGGACTCATAAAATGTTGGGTGGCATGCTGTATCACCTCCTACTCATTTTCAGCAACCCAAGAACCTGTTAGAAGGCTGAGTCATTATCAAGAACTACTTCAAAAGTTTATATTTGGCAGTTCAGCCTCTGCTAAGTGATTAAAAGGGATCTAACCAATTCTGTCTGCCATTTTGTGGAAGCTCAGTTAATTCTCTCTCACCATTTATTATCATTCTGTTCTTAAAAACAAATTATTATTGCTGTCAATTAATAGTTTATTTTAAGAAGCACTTTGCTAACTACCAAGAACATAGATGTAAAATATACTCTGCGGCCTGCTCAATGACAGATCCAGTATACAGATGTCAGCAGAAAGATTACTTGGCCCATCCAGCTCTCCCAATTTCTGTCTATTATAGTGTCACAAGTATTACTTGATCTGTGGTCTTCTCTCTGTCACCAAGTCTTCTGTGTTTACCTTATATATGATTGCCCCATATTAAACTCTGGCTCCTGTGGACCTTAGCTGAGTGTCCACTACTCTCTCACTGAAAAAGTATTTCTTCACATTCTTACTATTTCTCATTTCTAAGTGCTATCAGCATGCACAACACTGTACAAACATATCAGACAGACAGCTCCTAATCCACAGAGCTAATATAGACAAAGTTAGACAAATAATTGATCCCTCTGTATTTTGGGCTTACTGAAGGTGGGGCAGTGGGGGCGGGCCACCCCGGGTGTATGCTGCAGGGGGCTGCAAGGGGGTGCTGGGAGCAAATGCACAGCTGTCGGCTTTGCCGGTTTCCTTGCTCCCTCTGATGTTACTTCCTATTCCGGGCAGGGAACCAGAGGAGACAGTTGTGCAGCTGTACCCAGCACCCAGCACCCCCAGGAGGTAAGAGCAATGCACCCGAGGAAGGAAGGGAGGTGATGTGCTCTTTTCTTTGGGTGTTGACCCCCAAAGTGGACCCCAGCATCAGCTAATCAATTTGTGTTATTCTTCCCAATGTGCATCACTTTGTATTTGTCCACATTTCATCTGCCATTTGAATGCTCAGTCTTCCAATTTCCTAAAGACTTCCTGTAATTTTTCAGTCTACATATGTTTTAGCAGCCTTGAACAATTTTGTGTCATCTGCAAATTTAATCACCTCACTTGTCGTTCCAATTTCCAGATCATTTATAAATGTTAAATAGCACCAGTCCCAGAACAGATCCCTGCAGCACTGCACTAATTACCCTTCTCCGTGGAGAGAAATGGCCATTTAACAATTCCTAATCCACAACAGAACACTGCCTCCTAACAATGCCTCTTTAATTTTTACAGGAGTCTCTCATGAGAAACTTTTCAAAAGCTTTCTGAAAATCCAGATACACTACATCAACCAGCGCATCTTTATCAACATGTTTATTTACAACTTCAAAAACATGAAGCAAATTGGTGAGATGTGTCAATCTGTGACCTTGGTCCTGAGTAGTAAAATTCACTTATCTGCATCTATTCCTGCACAGTCTCCCCTCCTTATATGCTTTAAGCTCCTTCTGTCTTCTCTTCCCTTTCCTACCTACATGGCAAAGTTATGATTTATTGTAACCTAGGCCTCCTTCTATTAGTATAATTTGATTTTGTGTAATTTGCAATATATTAAATAAATTTAAAATATGAAATGTGACTGTCCGAACTAGAATTATTTTATTGGCTACCGATCTCTGAAAGCCTTTTTAGAATGTTCCATACTGCCCTTATCTACAGGAAAATGAAGTCTCTCCTGGGCAGACCATAAGACCTGAGTGCAAAACCCATCTACATGTGCTCCCTAGCCTTATTTGGAACATCAGTGGTGAGGACAATTTGCAATGGAGGAATTTAGGAGTGTATTCCTTTCACTAGGATGGATCAATCCATCCACTAGGATACAGAGTCTTGCAGAGATCTGGTGATGCAGACTATTTCAGAGCTTTTCAATGGATCTACTCCACTGAAAGCTCAAGGTCCACTGGACTGGGCCTGTCTCATTCTGAGTCGTGTCAAGGGAGTTACAAGAACTATTGAACCCTATGTGACATCTTGAATAGGTCCCCACTTGTGTCTGCTGAGTGGAGGAGTGGCCTAGTGGTTAGAGAACTGGTCTTGCAATACAGAGGTGGTCAGTTCAAATCCCGCTACTGCTCCTTGTGATCTTGGGCAAGCCACTTAACCGTCCATTGCCTCAGGTACAAACTTAGATTGTGAACCCTCCTAGGACAAAGAAATATCCAGAGTACCTGAATGTAACTCACCTTGAGCTACTACTGAAAAAGGTGTGAGCAAAATCTAAACAAACAAATAAATAAAATAAAATAAATTTGAATATCCCCCATTATAGACACCAGTGTGGTTATCCTTTCTTGTGGGGAAAAGACTTTCACCTTAGTCATGTCTAGCAGAGTTCTTATAAATTACAGTTGAGGCTATGGGCTTAATTGGGATTTGCAATAATTAATGATTAACCCTAGCAACTCCAGCATTCAGATGTTATGCTCTTGATCAGACCATTACTGAGACAGGAAAACATACATAACCCCAGTTTGCATAAATGTGTTACCATGGCAAGGTATTTCATGAATACTCATGGAATTGGTGCAAGGCCACAAGAGAGAACATAGTATTGGTAATGGTGTTTCCCTTCTACAAATATGAGAAAATTCCAGTTACTTGAATATATTCCTATATAGATATATCCATCCTTTAAAGCCAGCAAACATAACCCAGTGTCCACTTTAAAGGAAAGGAATGAAAGAAACCATCCTGAACATCTCTTGAACCAGAGGAAGAGAAAAGATTTGGGATTTAGAGGTTTACAAGATAATGAGTGGGGTAGAGCGGACAGATGTGAAGCATCTGTTTACACTTTCTAACAATAATAGAACCAGGGGACACATGATGAAATTAGAATGTGATAGGTTTAAAATGAATCGGAGACAGTTTTTCTTTACTCAGCGTGTAGTTAGACTCTGGAACTCATTGCCGGAGAAGGTAGTAACGGCAGCTGGCCTTGCTGAGTTTAAAGGGAGTCTGGATAGATTCCTGAAGGAAAAGTCCATTGATTGTTATTAAATTTTGAGTTTTTGCCAGGTTCTTGGGGCCTGGATTGGCCGCTATCGGAGACGGAGTGCTGGGCTTGATGGACCTTGGGTCTTTTCCCAGTGTGGCGGTGCTTATGTGCTTATGTTTTGGCTCAAGATAGTAACATAGTAGATGACGGCAGAAAAAGACCTGCACGGTCCACCCAGTCTGCCCAACAAGATAAACGCACGTGTGTCATTTTTTGTGTATACCTTACCTTGATTTGTACCTGTCCTTTTCAGGGCAAAGAGCGTATAAGTCTGCCCAGCACTATCCCCACCTCCCAACCACCCGCCCCGCCACTGGCTCTGGCACAGACCATATAAGTCTGTCCAGCACTATTCCCACCTCCCACCCACCAGCCCTACCTCCCACCGCTGGCTAAGCTTCTGGGGATCCCTTCCTTCTGAGGATTCCTTTATGTTTATCCCACTCATGTTTGGATTCCGTTACCGTTTTCCTCTCCACCACCTCCCACGGGAGGGCATTCCAAGCATCCACCACTCTCTCCGTGAAAAAATACTTCCTGGCAGTTTTTTTGAGTCTGCCCCCCTTCAATCTCATTTCATGTCCTCTAGTTCTACCGCCTTCCCCTCTCCGGAAAAGGTTCGTTTGCAGATTAATACCTTTCAAATATTTGAACGTCTGTATCATATCACCCCTGTTTCTCCTTTCCTCCAGGGTATACATGTTCAGGTCAACAAGTCTCTCCTCATACGTCTTGTAACACAAATCCCATACCATTCTCGTAGCTTTTCTTTGCACCCCTTCCATTTTTTTCACATCCTTCACCAGATATGGCCTCCAAAACTGTCTCCAGGAGTTACATTCAGACACAGTAGGCATTTTCCTGTCGCACAGGACTTACAATCTATTTACCTGAGACAATGGAGGGATAATTGACTTGCCCAAGATCACTAAGAGAGGTAGTAACTGTTCTAACCATTAGGCTATTGCTCTACTACAGAAACTGGTTCAAAGCTCTTAGATCAAGAATGGGATCAAATCTCACCTTCTTCCCTTCCTCCATCTTTGAAATCAGGAAATAAATTCCTGCCTTCTTTACCCTGGTGCAACAGGTTCAAACACATCAGCCTCTAAGGAGGAAGAGAGCTCTTTGGTAAATATTTTCTGATGCTGAGAGCCATGATACTCTTGAACAACAATTTATTTATTTCAAATTTATAATCCGCACAATCCTGTGTTCTTGGCAGATTACAAAGTTACATATACAGTAATATATCACAAACATCAAAAACAAATCTCAAATAATTTGTTTCTATAGTTATGTAATTACCCCTCCACCTCACAAACCTGTGAAACCTCCCACCTCAAACGCTTTTGAAAATAAAATTTTTAACAGCTTTCTAAAGCTAAGCAATGTTTCAGTTTTACACATGTCCGTCCACTGGCAAGGTAGTCCAAAGCTTAGGTTTAGGAGAAAGTTCAAACAGATGTAGTCTGTAGCCCATATGGAAGATTTTTGAAACCCAATGATTGTCGTAATAGGGGCCAATGGTTTGTAAAGAATCACAGCCTCCCTCCTACTGGAAGGTTGTATTTATAGTCTACTGGAGACAGTCAAAAACCCATCTCATGTTCTGGCTGAGGAGCAGGCTGGTTTGGATTCCTTGTTGTCTTGGATGAGTGAGGCTCGTGCTGTCTTGTTAGAATAAGAGGGAACAGAAAATTAACATCTACAAGATTAGTAGGCTCTCCTTTGTCTCTCCATCATGTACATCCTGGAAGAGGAAGCAGCTGGGTTGGAGGCAAGCCAGGAAACGGACTTAAAAGTTTTGCAGAGTTCCTTGAGGAAAGCTTAATCTTATCCCTGAAGAGATTTTCTCCATAAGGCATGTCGGCGAGCTTTTCTTGAACATCATATCTTAGGTCTGAGGCTTGGAGCCATGAGAGTCTGTGCTCCAATACTCCGAGTAGAAGTCCTCAGTGCTAGAACCATGTGTTTTCTGCACTCCTTATCCTTGCCCCATAGTGAACATATATGCATAGCTTTGTTGTGGAGAGAATCCACAAACTATCTTGCACATGTTTTGCACATATTGGCTCATAAAGAGCTGATAAGAAGCTATGTGGAAACTCAGTATAGCATTCTGAAAAAGAGAAAAAAAAAGTCTCCCAAAAGTATCCAATACCTCACTCCCCAGGGGAACCAAGGAGCCAGACTTGGCATTCCTGGCCTTTTTGAGAATAGATCTAACCACCACAGGATGGTGAGGAAAGATGCTGCTTCATGAATCCAGCGGTCTTTCTAACTCTTTGCCTGAAGTCATAGTAGCATAGTAAGTGACAGCAGATAAAGACCTCAATGGTCCATCCAGTATGCCCAAAAGCCACATTCATTACCAGCTCAAGGTCAACAATGACATATTACATACTTGACAGTCTTTTTTTGGTGTTTCTGGGACATAGACCGTAGAAGTCCACCCAGCTTTGTCAACCTTCTTATTCATAGGCTACAGAGAGGGAGGGGGGTCTCTCAAATTTTCATTTGAATATTCTTGAGGATTTTATGAATGGACACTGTCAACTTCCTCGAGAGGGTCAAGGAACTGGAGGCTATCCGCCATTTCTGTCCTGGATTTTTCTTCCATTTCTACCTTCAATGGAAAAGTGCTGCCATTTCCTAAATAAAATCAATGGAGAGTTCCTCAGGTGGGGAACCTTCTCCTTGTGAAGGAAGGAGTTAGATACAATGGTAATACTGTTGAGCTGCCTTCTTTAGGGAAATATAACAGCTTTTAGTCAGAATCCCTTGAGTGTTCAGAATCAGATGTCAAAGCACCAATGATCTTTGGATGCAAGATAGATGCTGGTACATCAGACATCAAATCAAAAGCCTTTAATTTCTTGGTGTGGAATTTCCTCCAGGCAGTGCATGAGTCAAGTACTGACTGGAACCCTCTCTGTATCAACATTGATGATGCAAGTGCTGCATCTTGCAAGAAAGCATCCTAGATGCTCACTAATCTTTGGAGCTACTGAGAGGACCAGGAGAATATCTGTTGGGTGAATGGCTCCTTGGATATGGTATTCCTGATTTTGATTTTACTTATGGGTATGAAAATTAAAAGAAATCTGCCTGTAGAATCTATACCCATTCAAGGTCCTACGGACAAACATCTAATGCCTCAGTCTGGGAGTGGTACAGTACAGAATGCAAATTCTTCGTAATTGAGAGAACTGCCCTGCATTCTGATGGCAGGACATATGCCTTCACCACTTACGTGGTCCTTGGATGTTGGTGCTGGTTCTCCCAGGGCCAGTCACTTATCAGGGCTAGGTTTCTTTGAAGCAGTCCGCTTAGAATCCAAACTGTATAGAGAGGAAAGGTTCCACTTAACTTTGTTTCTGAGTAGTTCTGAGAGAACAGGATATTTCTCTGGTAAGTGACATTATTTTGCTCTGTGCTTGGTAAAGATTGTGTTCAAAAAAGAAATTGTATAATATTGATAAACAGAACTTGGGAAAAAAAAAAAAAAGCAAACTTTTTTGTTTTTTTTGTTACATTTGTACCCCGCGCTTTCCCACTCATGGCAGGCTCAATGCGGCAGGCAATGGAGGGTTAAGTGACTTGCCCAGAGTCACAAGGAGCTGCCTGGGCCGGGATTCAAATTCAGTTCCTCAGGACCAAAGTCCACCACCCTAACCACTAGGCCACTCCTCCACTTAGCTAGTCTCCATACCCTTTTCTCCCAAAGTTTTAAAACTTGAATTTTCTGCTACAGCATTAACAGATAGACTCTAGAAGGAACAGCAGGGCCTTACTCCCACCCAGACACCCCCAACTCCCACCCACCCCTAGCTCAACTCTTCATTTATAGTCAATTATTCTAATTAGGACAACAAGAGGAGAGTTTTCATTAGAGTATTTAATTACATTTAATTAGCTTGAGAAGTAAACAGTAAATACATATTACACTGTATAATCTTAAGGCTCTTTATGTTCATCTGATATCCCTAGTACCTTAAGAAGTTTTAATAAAACAACTCTAATACTAAGATGCAGACAGAAGTCCAGCAGCGACAGGGGTGTTATCCAGTCTTTTGCATTGAGTGTCACGTGCGATTATCTCCCAATTGGTGAGAGTTTATATGTGTGTGCTCGATGCAAAGAGCTCCTAGCTCTAAGAGAATGAGTCTGTTCACTTGAGGCTAGAGTAGCAGACATGGTGCGGCTGAGGAAGACAGAGAGGTACACAGAGGAGGCCTACAGGGATGCCGTAGAGAAGTCACACCTCCAGTCTGGCACCCCCTATGCTGCCTTGGAGAAAGGAGGTCTTCTAAAAGGAAGCATCACCCTGGAGAAGCTGGAAGTAATCCTGTAGGCAGAACCAGCCCACCAAGGGATGCAATATCCTCTCACACCGAGGATGTTATCTCCAGCAGCTTATGGCCAGAAGGGAAGGGTTAGGACTGTTGTTCTAGTTGGTGATTCTATTATAAGGCATGTAGATACCTGGGTGGCTGGTGGACATGAGGATCACCTGGTCACTTGAATGCCTCACCTGTCCTTCACCTAAATAGAATTTTAGATAGTGCTGGGGAGGAGCTGGCTGTCTTGGCACATATGGGTACAAATGACATAGGAAAGTGTGGGAGAGAGGTTCTGGAAGCCAAATTTAGGCTCTTAGGTAGAAAGCTCAAATCCAGAACTTCTAGGGTAGCATTTTCTGAAGTGCACCCCGTTCCACATGCAGGGCCCAAGAGACAGAGTTCCAAAATCTCAGTGTGTGGATGAGGTGATGGAGCAGGGAGGAGGAGCTGAAAGAAAATCAAAACAGCATACAAAATGGTAAGTGAAATGCAAAGTGCTGATGTAAAAAAACTTTGTAAGTATATTAAAAGCAAGAAGCCAGCAAAAGAATCAGTTGGACCGCTAGATGACCAAGGGGTAAAGGGGGCACTCACGGAAGACAAAGCCATAGCAGAGATATTAAATGAATTCTTTGCTTCGGTCTTCACTGAGGAAGATTTGGGAGACATACTGGTGACAGAAAAAATATTCAAAGCTGATGAGTCAGAGAAAGCAAATAGAATGATAGGTATTATTAGGAAAGGAATGGAAAACAAAACTGAGGATGTTATAATGCCTTTGTATGGCTCCATGGTGCGAACACACCTTGAATATTGTGTTAGAAAAAGGTACAGAGAAAGGCAACAAAAATGATAAAGAGGATGGCATGACTTCCCTATGAGGAAAGGCTAAAGAGGCTAGGGCTCTTCAGCTTGGAGAAGAGATGACTGAGGGGAGATATGATAGAAATCTATAAAATAATAAGTGGAATGGACTGGGTAGACATGAGCTGTTTACTCTTGCCAAAAATACTAGGACTAGGGAGCACGCAATGATGTTACAAAGTAGTAAATTTAAAACAAATCGGAGAAACTATTTCTTCACTCAATGTGTAATTAAACTCTGGAACTTGTTTCCAGAAAATGTAATAAAAGCAGTTAGTTTAGCGGGGTTTAGAAAAGGTTCGGATAGCTTCCTAAAAGAAAAGTCCATAAACCATTATTAAAATGACTTGGGGAAAATCCACTGCTTATTTCTAGGATAAGCAGCATAAAACGTATTATACTGTTTTGGGATCTTACCAGGTACTTGTGACCTGGATTGGCCACTGTTGGAAACAGGATGCTGGGCTTGACAGACCTTTGATCTGTCCCAGTATGGCAATAATTATGTACTTATGTTAACTCTAGAACTCTCACTGAGCTAGCTGTGGCTTCTGTGTCACGTGTAGTACTGTTTCCAACGCCTGCTAAAGAATCAACTGAATGCTCTTCTTACAAGTGTCTAGATCAATATATTTCAACCCAATCCTTGGAACATATCCAGAAAATTTGGCTAGTTGGGTATCTACAATGAAGGTACATGTGATAAGATCTGTATGAAATAGGAGGCAGTACATGCAAATCTTATCTCACGCATATTCAATATGGATATCCTGCTAAACTGACTGGCCAGGTGTGTCTTGAGGACTGGGTTGAGAAACTGCTCTAGATTAATTTTAGAAAAGCTCTGATTGAGGTGATATGGGTGGTAGAAATGGCCCCATTACAGTTTAGGTTCTAAAGTAAATAACAGGAAGACTATGGGATCTTGAGGTGAATGGGAAAATTAGGTTCTTACCTTGGTAATTTTCTTTCCTTTAGTCATAGTAGATGAATCCATTACGAGTGGGTTGTGTCCATCAACCAGCAGGGGGAGATAGAGAGCACTGAAAAACCATAGTGCCTCATGGCCAGCTAGCTCCATCTGCCTCTTCAGTATTTGAAGCTTCCAAAGCAGTGTTACACCGCAAAGCATAACAACATGAACTTTCCTCACAGCGGATGAACGCCCCAGAACAGGAGCAACAATTCAAAGGAGGGACGAACTCAACCTCCTGTAACAGAACAGAAATCTTGAAGACTGTTTTCCAACTTCTCCCAATGAGGGAACATATCTACAGGAAAAACTGAACATAAAATTAACATAATGAACTACTGAGGGAGGGCTCATGGATCCATCTGCTATGACTAAAGGAAAGAAAATTACCAAGGTAAAAACCTAATTTCCCCTTCCTTGTCATCAAGCAGATGAATCCATTATGAGTGGGATGTATCAAAGCAATCCCTAGATAGGGTGGGAACAAGCCACACCACGTGCCAGCACTTGTGCTCCAAAATGCGCGTCTCTCCTGGCAGCTACATCCAGCCTGTAATGTTGGGCAAAAGAGAGCTTAGAAGCCCATGTTGCTGCACTGCATATCTCTTGAAGAGAGAGTGCTCCAGTTTCAGCCCAGGAAGAAAAAATCGCTCTTGTGGAATGTGCCTTAAAGGCTTCAGGCGGAGGCCGGCCAGACAGCAAATATGCTGAAAAAATAGCTTCTTTGAGCCAATGGGTTACAGTGGCCTTAGACGCTGGAGACCCTCTGCGCGGACCTGACAAAAGAACAAAAAGATGGTCAGAGGTCCTGAAGGCATTTGACATGCGCAGATATTGCAGCACAGCCCTTCGCACATCCAGAAGGTGCAACTGCCCAAATGATTCTGGAAATTCCTCTTTAGAAAAGGAAGGCAGGAAAATAAGCTGGTTTAGGTGAAATGCTGAAACCACCTTAGGCACCGTACGTACCATGACTCCGGACTCTGAGAATTGCAGAAATGGGTCTCGACAGGACAGCGCCTGGAGCTCAGATACCCGTCTCGCTGATGTAATGGCCACCAAAAAGACCGTTTTTTTTAAGGTCACATCTTTCTCCGAAGCTCGCCGAAGCGGCTCAAAGGAACACTGAAGGGCCTTTAAAACTAACCCCAGGTTCCAGGCCGGACAGGGAGCCCGCACAGGAGGACAGAGCCGAAGCACCCCTCTGAGAAACCGTGCCACATCCGGGCAAGCAGCCAGAGAGGGGCCAGCGACCTTCCCTCGAAAACATGCTAAGGCTGCCACTTGAACACGCAGGGAATTATAGGCCAAGCCTTTTTGTAAACCATTATTATTTGCTGCATTTGTATCCCACATTTTCCCACCTCTTTGCAGGCTCAATGTGGCTTACAATACATCATGAATAGTGGAAATATATGAGAAAATATACATTTAGTAATAACAGAAGGATCTTGGGTAACTTGATAATGATAAATCATGATAGTAGTTTAGCAATTAAATATTATAAGAAATGTATAAGAAATATATAAGAAAATGTACATATAACAACAAAGGATCTTGGGTACATACTAATGAAAAACATGATGGTAGTTTAGCACGCAAGTATTGTAAAGGCAATTCTGGATGTGTGAATAGATTTGTTGGTCTTTGTTGTATGCCTTGCTAAAGAGATGGGTCTTCAGTAGTTGGCTAGTTCATAAGTCGTTTTTAAGTTGCGCGGCAGCGTGTTCCAGAATTGTGTGCTCAGGTAGGAAAAGGTTGACACGTGTGTTAATTTGTATTTTAGACCTTTACAGTTTGGGAAGTGAAAATTAAAGAATGTGCGGGATGATTTTTTAGCATTCCTGGGTGGTAAGTCTATCAGGTCTGACATGTAGGCTGGTGCGTCTCCGTGAATAATTTTATGAACTAGGGTACATATTTTGAACATGATACGTTCTTTGAGTTGGAGCCAGTGTAGCTTTTCTCGTAGGGGTATAGCGCTTTCATATTTTGTTTTACCGAATATGAGTCTAGCTGCAGTGTTCTGAGCTGTCTGAAGTTTCTTGATTATTTGCTCTTTGCAGCCAGCGTAGAGTGCACTGCAGTAATCTAGATGACTGAGTACCATTGATTGTAACCAGGTTGCGGAAGACGGTCCTTGGGAAGAAAGGTCTTACTCTTTTTAATTTCCACATTGAGTGGAATATCTTCTTGGTTGTGTTTTTCACGTGACTTTCAAGTGTTAGGTGTCGATCAATGGTAACTCCAAGAATTTGTAGGGTGTCCGAAATTGGAAGATTCAGTTTTGGTGTGTCAATGGTGGTAAATCTGTTCGTGTTGTATTGCGAGGTGAGTATTAGGCATTGGGTTTTTTCTGCATTGAGTTTTAGCTTAAATGCATCCACCCATGTGTGCATGATATGTAGGCTTTGGTTGATGTCATTGGAAATTTCCTTTAGAACTTGTTTAAATGGAATGTAGATCGTTACGTCATCTGCGTATATGTATGGGTTTTGGTTTGATAGTAGTTTCGCCAAGGGTATCATCATTAAGTTGAATAAAGTCGGTGAGAGGGGGGATCCCTGTGGAACTCCGCATTAAGGTATCCATGTAGCTGATATAGTCGAATTAGATGTCACTTGGTATGATTGTGTGGTTAGGAACCCCTTGAACCAATTGAGAATGTTCCCTCCAATTCCGAAAGACTCGAGGATGTGTAGTAATATTCCATGATCAACCATATCGAAGGCGCTGGACATATCAAATTGCAGCAGTATGTTCTTGCCAGTTGCAATCATTTGTTTAAATTTATTCATGAGAGTGACTAGTACCGTTTCCATGCTGTGGTAAGACCGAAATCCTGACTGGGAGTCGTGTAGTATTGAGCATTTGTTTAAATAGTTTGTGAGTTATTTGGTTACCATCCCTTCCGTTAGTTTGGTTATTAAGGGTATAGATGCTACTGGCCTGTAGTTGGTTAGTTCACTAGCACTCTTCTTTGTGTCTTTGGGGATAGGGGAGAGTAGAAGGTTTCCTTTCTCCTTCGGGAAGAGACCAATTTGTAACATATAATTTACATGATTCGTGAGGTCTGTTATAAATTGATGAGGGGCAAATGTCATGAGGTTGTTTGGGCATATATCTAATTTGCAATGAGATTTGGCAAATCTTATGAGCGTTTGGGAGATAAGATCCTCCGATAATATCTCGAATTTGTTTCAGATTCTGTCTGCTGGGTGTACACCAGTGTCTGGATCTAGGCAGTCGAGGAGTACGGTGTAATCTGTGATGCTGACTGGTATTTTAAGTCGCAGTTGTATGATTTTTTCATTGAAGTATCTCGCGAGATTGTCTGCTCCTGGTGTGTCTTTGTTGTAGGTTGTGATTGGTGTGATATCTAGTAGTTTGTTCACGAGTTGGAAGAGTTTGTGTGTGTCTCTGTAGTTTGGTCCGATTTCATTTTTATAAAATAATCTTTTAGTTTGTCTTATGGTGTATTTATATTTTCTTTGAAGTTGTTTCCAGGCATTAAGTGTTGGGTCGTCTTTCTTTTTATTCCACGCAAGTTCTAACCTTCTAACTTGTGTTTTGAGTTTTTTCAGTTCTTCCTATGTGAGGTTCTGGTTTGAGTTGGGGCAATGTTGTCTAATATTGTTCTGCATCTATCGTCCCATTCTAGGAGGAATTGGTTTGTGTCTGCTTTTATTGTCCATCTGTTGTGGTAGATCTGTTGCCAGAATATTACCGGGTCTCTTTTTCCTCTCGTGGTGTAGGTTTTTCGTTCTTCTTTATTAGTTGTGTCTTTCGTTCGCCATTGGAGGGAGATGTATGCTTTATAGTGGTCTGACAACGGTGCAGGTGTCCATCTTGTATCTGTTAGTAGAAGGTTTGAGTCTGGATCAAATTTGTGTGTGATGATATCTAGTGTGTGTCCTTTTGTGTGTGTTGGTTGTGTATTTGGTGCATGAAGATCCCATAGTTGTAGGAACTCTTTGCATTCCTGGGTGCTTGTTAAGGTAAGATCTTCAAGGTGCAGGTTGATATCTCCTATTATGATAAGGTTTGAGGTAGAAACACACGTGTTCGAGATGAAGTCCATAAAGTGTGTTTGGGAGTCTTGCCAGTTGCCTGTAGAGTACGATTGCGTTGAGGTGTTCCTGCAAGTTTGGGTGATTGAGTCTTACAGAGGCCATTTCCTGCAAAAAGTCAAGTATCGGCAAGACAGAAGCCCGCATGGATGTGATCGCTTTAGAAGCATACCAAGACTCAAATTGGAGCCAAATCCTGGCATAAGCCACGGAAGTGGAACGCTTGCAGGCCTGTAGGAAAGTGGAAATGACTTTACTGGAATAGCCCTTGTCTCTCAATTGCACCCTCTCAATAGCCATGCTGTAAGACCAAAGCGGCAGGTGTCCTCCATGGTCACCGGTCCCTGTGACAACAGATTCGGTACCAGAGGTAACGGCAGGGGAGCCTCCACCAGCATCCGCCGGAGGTCCGCTTACCACGGCCTTCTGGGCCAATCCGAGGCAATGAGAACCACCTCTCCTTAATGTAGCCGAATCTGCAGGAGAACTCGCCTTATCAAGGGCCACGGAGGGAACACATACAGGAGGCCCTAAGGTCAGGGTTGAGCAAGGGCATCCAACCCCGCCGAGCGAGGATCTCTCCGTCTGCTGTAAAAGCACAGGACTTTGGCACTTGAGGCCATAAGATTCGCTACGGGCGTCCCCCATTTGGCACAGATCTGCAGGAATACTTCGTCTGCAAGTTCCCACTCCGCTGCGTCGATTTGATTCCTGCTTATTCGACTTGCACGTTGCTCTGACCTGCAATGTGAGCTGCTGACAGAAACTGCAAATGTAGCTCGGCCCAGTGGCATATCTGAGCGGCCTCTGCAACCAGTACTTGACACTGACTGCCGCCTTGTCGATTTATGTAGGCCACTGCTGTGGTGTTGTCAGACAGAACTCTGCCAGCCAATCCTTCCAGGGTCAGTTGAAAGGTCAGAAGCGCCTAAAACATTGCTTTCAACTCCAAGCGATTGATGGACCACTCCGACTCCTCGGGTGTCCAGAGACCCTGGGCATGCCTTCCCCAGCAATGTGCCCTTCATGCTAGCATCTGTTACCACCAGGCACCAATCAAGGAGCGCTAGCAGCATTCCTCACCGCAGCATGCTGTCCGAGAGCCACCACTCCATACTGAGTCGGGCCGCAGGGAGCCACGCGAGTCTGCATTGATAATCCTGGGATATTGGAGACCATCGTTGAAGCAGGGAACACTGCATAGGTCTCAGGTGCGCTCTCGCCCATGGCACCACTTTTAAGGTGGCCGTCATCAACCCCAACAGCTGGACAATGTCCCAAGCTCGCAGGCGAGGCATCCTCAGGAGCAGACGGACCTGGTTCTGAAGCTTGCACCGCCTTTGCTCGGGTAGGTATACATACCCCGAGGTTGTGTCGACCCGGACCCCCAAATATTCTAGAGATTGAGAGGGGGGTCGGGTGACTTTTGGATATACTGACGACCCGGCCCAGAGATTGCAGTACTGAGACCACTCTGGCTGTAACATGATGACTCTCTTCTGCGGAGTCCGCTCTGATGAGCCAGTCGTCTAGGTACGGGTGAACCCAGATACCCTCTCGCCTGAGAAAGGCAGCTACTACCACCATTACCTTTGAAAAGGTTCGGGGAGCTGTGGCGAGGCCAAAAGGCAAGGCCCGAAACTGGAAATGTTTTCCCAACACCACAAAACGCAGAAACCTCTGGTGCGGGGGCCAAATTGGTATGTGCAAGTAAGCTTCTTTCAGGTCCAGAGACGTGAGAAACTCTCCTGGCTGTACCGCCGCAATGATGGAGTGCAGGGTTTCCATGTGAATATGCCACACTCTCAAAGACTTGTTGACTTCTTTTAAGTCTAGGATTGGCTGAAAAGACCCTCCTTTTCGCGGCACCACAAAGTAAATGGAGTAACAGCCAGAGCCCAGCGGGAGGCACCGGGCTCACCGCCCCTAGGTGAATCAAGCCTTGTAAGGTCTCCTCTACCGCCGCCCGTTTGGCGGCATAACCACATCGGGACTCCACAAACACGTCTCTTATCAGGGCACTGAATTCTATTCTGTAGCCATCTCTGATCAGGTCCAAGACCCACTGATCTGAGGAAATTTTGGCCTACTCCTCGTGAAAGAAAGAAAGTCATCCTCCTACAACAGGGAGTGAGGAGAGGGCCGGCGCACCATCATTGAGAGGGTCGTCCTTGAACTCCAGGCCTTGAGCCTGCTGCTGCGGAACGCTTGTCCGAGCGAAAGGAGTTCCTCTGCTGAAAACGGGCACAAGAAGTGAACCCAGTAGAACGCCCCGGGCGGTACCTTCGAGCTTCTCTGAAGCGAGGTCTGTAAGAGGAGGGAACTGCCTGACTCTTGGAGGAAGGCCGCGGCCTGTCCTCGGGTAAGCGCTGGGGTTTAGCATCCCCCAGGCCTTTAACAATGTTCTCCAACTCCTCACCAAATAGGAGAAGGCCTCGAAAAGGCAACTTCACCAACCTTTGCTTAGAGGCCATGTCAGCCACCCAATGCCGTAGCAACAACAGGTGGCGAGCGGCCACCGCCACAGCCATCTGTTTAGCCGAAGCTCTGACCAGATCATAAAGGGCGTCAGCCAAGAAAGACAAGGCCGACTCCATCCGCGGCGCCACCTCTGCAAGGGGTCCGCTCCATCTCCGGGCTGTTCCACTGCCTGTTGTAACCAAGCAAGGCAGGCTCGGGCAGCGTAACAGCTGAATGCAGACGCTCTTAAGAATAGGCCTGAAATCTCAAAGGATCGCTTTATAGCTGATTCAAGACGTCGGTCCTGCATGTCCTTCAGAGCAACTCCTCCTTCAACCGGGAGGGTAGTTCTCTTTGTCATAGCTGTGACTAGGGCATCCACTTTAGGCACAGCTAGGCGCGTGAAATTCTTCTCACTTAGAGGGTATAATTGCCCCATAGCCCTGGCAACTTTCAAAGGCCCCTTGGGTCAGCCCATTGAGCTGAAATAAACTCTTGGATGGAGTCATGCAAAGGAAAGGCTCAAGCAGGCTTCTTAGTACTTGTCATCCTCGGATTAGCAGAGGAGAGCTCAGCACTCACAGGATCTTCGATAGAGAGGGCCTGCAGTGCATTAGAAATTCGCGCTGGCAAATCCTCACCGCAGAAGGATCATCCGGATCCAGTGGCAATCCTGCACCTTCCTCTGGCACTCCAGACCACGATGGCCTACCAGACCCCTCAGACTCCTCACATACCTGAGGCAATGGAGAGTTAAGTGACTTGCCCAAGATCACAAGGAGCAGAAGTGAGATTTGAACCAGCCACCTCTTGATTTCAAGACTGGTGCTCTAACCACTAGGCCATACTTCTCCACTCCTTTTTTTTATAGCAATGCTGAACCTGTACTTAATGATGGTAGATAAAGAATGAAGTAGCTATCCAATCTGCCCACAAAGTGTTTAGGATTGTAACTGTAGCTCCATAAAGTTATTCTACTCCCTCCCCCTATCATGCCACTCTGTTTGTGACCCCAGGTAAATTTAACATCTGAATACCTTCCCGCAGGTCCTATCCCATCCAAGGTTCTCTACCCTCCTCTTTGTGCCCACCTCCTGTGGCCCATTCCCAGGTCTTTCTCCCATGTTCAGCCCTCCTGACAATCATTTGATTGGCCAAGGGCCAGAACAGGAGGGGATATTTGGGCATATCAAAGGACAATGAGCACACAATGTCTTGCCCCTCACTCAGGATTCCTAGGTAAGAACAAAATCATGTGGAAGGAGGGTGTGGGGTCAACGCAGGATATATAAATACACAGTGCAAAAAGGCCCAACTTTCCCTCCTGTTGTTGCTGTGAGCAATCAGCAGTTCTGGGATGGTGGGCATCCAGGTACCCTGCATTCTTGGGTCCAGGGGTGGTTCTATGATTAGGAAATGTTCGACAGTTGCTTCAAGACAAAATTTTGGAGAGCAATTAGCAAGTACCACCAGAGCTGGGACTGGGGGGAGAACTGAATGAGGCAGCTGCTGTACTGTTGCACAAAGGACATTATCAGGCTCAGAAGCCCACAGAAGCTAAGATGGACTGCCAACAGATCCAGCACCAGTTTGGAAGACAAAACAGGGTGCCAGCATCAGCATCCTTACACAGGTGCAGATGATATGACCACAAGTATCAGATTCCAACAGCATGGTCTTGCCAGAGCTGTTGCTTATGAAGCCATTGTGACCTTGCAGCTCTGTAGCTGCTATATGGCCAAAGGATAAATTACTCAAGCTGATACAACAAAGATAGGAAGACATGATACTGGTGGGAAGGAGGAGGACTAGTGATCTGAGTCACACCACAGACTCAGAGTCATGATGGGTTTGAGGAAGAGGAAGAGGGGGATAAGGATATGCTATACTGTCAGGCACTGGGGAGAGAGGGGTCAAGAGGATCCTGGACAAACAGAAAGAGAAAGGAAGGATAATGCTGGCAGGTGGGGGCAAAGTAATGGAGAAAGATATTCACCAGTGGGAGGGAAAGAGATGCAGAAGATAGGGGATTGGAGAAACAAAGGAAGATAATGGCAGGAAGATGAGGGAGAGAATGAGAAGGGGATACTGACTGCAGAGTAGGGTATGGGGTAAGGCAGGGACAGGGAACAAAACCAAGTATACCTTCAAAGTGGGCACCACCAGCCACAACACCCCCCCCCCCCCCCCTCTACTGGCAAAGCACAGGAGCCTCCCCAGGCAGAAATCCAGGAACTGCTAAAGCGACGTCCACACCTGCTGGGAGATAGAGAACACTGAAAGACACAGTGACTCTGGACGGCCAGCCCCTTCTGCCCCAGTATATCTCTATCTCCACCTGCTGGTAGGCGGATACAACCCATCAGTTAATGGATTCATCTGCTGTTGATGACAAGGAAATTGCAGACACCTCACACTCCACTGTTCTCCCCAACCCCTCATCATTAGTAGAATAGCAGCTGGGCCCCAACTCACTGCTGCATCTTCTCCTCTCCTGAGCTTTCTATTTGGGTGCAAGGACGCAAAGTCTTGCCCTCAGCCAAACATCTTCATCTCTGTCACTTCCTTCCCACACTCATGCCCACTAACACAGAAATGAAAAGCAGAAGCCACAATCAGCTGTCTCATGCTTTGCTGCCACCCTCAACAGTGGACAAGAACCCACTCAAAAATAATGTAAACTGAGGGTTAAGGGAGGCAGATACTCAGAGTAGGGGAGGAGAGAGGGTTGCCATTTCATCCTTTGCTTCAGGCAGCAAATTGCCATGACCTATCCTTGCCTGGGCCTCTCACACTGTCTACAGCTTTAGAGAAATACACTTGAAGCTCTGAAAGATTCAGATTTTCCCACATCTTGGAATTTGCAAGCATTCAATGATTTTATGACCTGCATCAAAGCTTTCTGGAACATTTATATAAAGAATAACTTCAGACTACTGAAAAGAAAATTCCAAGTCTTGTCTGGTTTTGAGAATTAAAATACACAGGAATGTAAGAACGCAAGATACACCAAATCCAGTATCATGTGTCTGACAGTGGCCAATCAATGTCACAAACACCAAATAGGTCTGAAAGAGTAGAATCATTCCCTTGCTGTTCATTCCCAGATGACAAGTGATAACCAGGTCCTCTTGGCAAGCTAACAATGATGTATGGAGTTTTCTTCCAGGAACTTCTCCAAACTCCTTTTAAATCCAACTATACTAGATGCCTTCCCTCATCTCACAGCATATGCTGACTGGAAAAAAAATACTTATATCCAATCTTTAACAAATCTGTTACCCATTAGTCTCAAAGTGACCTCTAGTTTTAATTCTATAACCATTTCCTGTTTCACCCTACTCAATATTTCATAAACATTTATCAAACCACCTCTCTTTAGCCTTTCTAGGAACCATTCTACCCTCTTTATAATTTTGATTGCTCTTCTTCGTACTTTTAATAATTTCATAATACATATTTTTTTTAAAGTTTGGACAACCAGAACTGCACAAAATACTCAAGGTACAGTCCCATCATGAAAGGACACAAAGGCATTATGACATTACCCATTTTATTTTTCATTCCCTCCCAAATAATTTATAACATTCCAACTGCTTTTTCGACTCCCATTTCACATAGAAAGAGATTTCAACATATTTTCTACCATGATACCAAGATCCAATTCTTGAGAAGTGACTTAACATGGAACCCAACACTGAGTTCCTATAGCTAGTATTTTTTTTTCCTATGGGCATCACTTTGCATTTGCCCATATTAAATTGCATCTGCTATTTATATCAAATTAAATTAAAACTAATATCAATAAATCCATGAAGATGATGTGTGTGTCATGTATTTTCCATATTTCCTTTTTGTAAGTACTCACAAGTTGCCCACTCACCTTGTCTCCACTGGAGTAGAAAAAGTAACGTAATCGTACAATGTTACAGTGATCCAATTTTCTCATGATCTGGAGCTCTCGGTTCTGAAAAAGACAAGAAAAAATGGACCAGATTTGTAAAAGCTTTCAACCAAAATAAAGGGAAAATTAGGTTCTTACCTTGGTAATTTTCTTTCCTTTAGTCATAGCAGATGAATCCATTACGAATGGGTTGTGTCCACCTACCAGCAGCGGGAGATAGAGAGCACTGACAACCATAGTGCCTCATGGCCAGCTAGCTCCATATGCCTCTCAGTATTTGAAGCTTCCAAAGCAGTGTTACACCGCAAAGTAGAATAACATGAACTTTCCTCACAGCGAACGAACGTCCCAGAACAGGAGCAGTAATTCAAAGGAGGGACGAACTCAACCTCCTGTAACAGAAAAGAAATCCTGAAGACTGTTTTCCAACTTCTCCCAATGAGGGAACATATCTACAGGAAAAACTGAACCCAACACAGCATTAACCAATCAATCAATCAGGGAGGGCTCATGGATTCATCTGTTATGACTAAAGGAAAGAAAATTACCAAGGTACGAACCTAATTTTCCCTTCCTTGTCATCAAGCAAATGAATCCATTACGAATGGGATGTATCAAAGCAATTCCTAGATAGGGTGGGAACAGGCCACACCACGTGCCAGCACTTGTGCTCCAAATTGCGCATCCCTCCTGGCAGCCACATCCAGCCTGTAATGTCAGGCAAATGAGAGCTTAGAAGCCCATGTCGCTGCACTGCATATCTCTTGAAGAGAGAGTGCTCCAGTTTCAGCCCAAGAAGAGAATACAAGAAAAAAAGAATAATACAAACCCAAAGGGATGTAATCATGAGGAACATGGAGGAATTACATCCACACCTTGTGAACCAACTTAAAGAGGACCTACATAACATCCAAGGAGAAAAACAATACATTGCTATCTGCAAAAAGGAAATAAAGCTATATTCTCTTCTTCAAAATCAAAGAGAGAGAAACTGCTTATCCTTGAATAGCTACAGCTCTGCAGAACCAACATCCCCAGACACCTTGGAGACACTTGGATACACATCTGAGGCATGTGAAAATCAGAGCCCAAACAAACCAGGGAATACTGATCACACCTTTACAGATGCAAACCAAATGGGGATAATAAACCTCTCGAACCATCAATTATCACAGCATGAGGTCTCGGTGCTATCCAAAGGGCTCTCATTCTGCCCATCTAGGGAACTAGATGAAATCCAACTATACTCAGACCTAGAAGAATTCTTTAGAAAAATGCGCCTTAAAACACATTTCTATAATAAAGGGACACCAAACAGACCGGAATACAGTATTAAACAAAAGAACACTTATTTCACCCCACAGGAGGGACAAAACTACAAGCTGGATAATTACATAGAAAGTTTCAGACATAGGGTGAAATCCCAACTTTCCTACAAACAAAAGAGAATCCTGTACAATCTTACTCCACCAGAAAGAGCGGCCATAAGAACCCTACAAACTAACGAACGCATTATCATCAAACCCGCAGACAAAGGAGGCGCAGTGGTAATTATGGACATACAAAAATACATTGAAGAGGGGCACAGACAGCTCTCAGACAATAAATACTACAGGAAACTAACTGAGGACCCCACACAGGATTACACAAAACAGCTGAAAGACCTTATCAAAACATTTCTTACACAATCGCAACCTCGCCTGAAGAAACTCATACCAAACCAGCCTGCTGTGGGCTCATTCTACATGCTACCCAAGATCCACAAACCGGGAAACCCTGGCAGACCAATCATATCAGGTATTGGCACACTCACGGAAGAAATATCTGGATTCATAGAGGGAATTCTGAAACCTCTCGTACACAAAACTAACAGCTTCATACAAGACACCACAGACTTTCTGAATAAAATGAAAAATATCAAGCAACTACCACCTAACACCCTTCTGGTCACGATGGATGTAGAATCACTATACAGCAACATTTCACATGCGGATGGCATAGCTGCATGTGGAAGACTCCTAAAAAAATCCACACTGGACCATCAATACTCACCAGAAACTATTACAAAATTAATCAAATTCATTTTAACTCACAACTACTTCCGCTTTAACAATGATATCTGCAAATAATGGGCACTGCGATGGGCACCAGGACAGCACCCCAATATGCCAACCTTTTTATGGCTGAGCTGGAAGAGACATTTCTGAATACACACCAGACCAAACCTCTAAAATACTACCGGTACATCGATGACATTTTTATGATTTGGACGGAAGGTGAAGAAACTCAAACAATTTTATTCTGCATTCAATACATACCATCCTACAATCAGATTCAAAATTGACTACTCCCCAGAAAGAGTCAATTTTTTGGACACCACGGTCTCAATCAGTGATGGCTGTATACAAACATCTATATACAAGAAACCCACAGACAGATGCAGCTACCTCCACAACTCCAGCTTCCATCCTTCACATACAAAAAGATCCATCATTTACAGCCAAGCCACAAGATACCACCTTATCTGCTCTGACCCAGGGGACAGAGACAGACACCTTAAAAGCCTGACTGCATCCTTCAAACAGAAAGGCTACAACCCCAAAATAATCTCCAAGAATATTGCCTCCTCCCTCAAAACACCCAGGGAGAATCTGCTACAGTACAAGGAGAAAAAAATCCACAGACAGAATCCCCCTTGTAGTGACATACAATCCAGAGCTGGAAAAACTGAGGAAAATCATAAGAGATCTACAACCTATACTCCAGGAGGATGAATTACTGAAAGAGATATTCCCATCCCCACCACTACTGGCGTTCCGACAGCCACCCAACTTAAAACACAAGCTAATCAGAAGTAAACTTCCATCACAGACTGAAAAGGAACAGAAGGGCACACTTCCCTGTAATTTATCCAGTTGCAAACTATGCCAAAATATTTCACAGGACCCCAAAGTCATCCACAAAGGAAAGATATTCAACATAAAGGGATCTTTCACTTGCTCATCTTCCAATGTGGTATATATCATTCAGTGTAAAAAATGTAACGAAGGATGCTATATTGGAGAAACAGGCCAGATGCTTAAGACAAGATTTAATTTACATAGACATCACATGAACAATACTGGTGCCAGTAGGGTTCCCACGCCTGTTGGTCAACATTTTACAGGACCAGGACACCGTACCAGTGACTTCACAGTGAGAATCCTGAAAGGCAACTTTAAAACCATACAAGAACGTAAAACCTTTGAAGTCAGAATGATTGAATATTTTAACACCCAACAGAAAGGACTTAACAAGGATCTGGGGTTCCTAGCCCATTATAAACCATAAAGCTGTATGTCTCAGTTGATCACCCTCCCCTCACCTATCCACACCCATCCTGTTAGAATATCAATGATATGCTTTGATGTCCCCATGCATACCTCCGACCCACCCCCATCCTCCCACCCTGTCAGACTGTCATAGTAATGCTTGAATGTTTTCACTTATATACACTGTCAGCTAGCACATTTGCTTATTTCCGATCTGAGGAAGAAGGGCGACCTTCGAAAGCTAATCAAGAAATGTATTAAGTTATGTCCAATAAAAAAGGTATCATCTTATTTTCTTTTCCATGTTTTATTTTGTTTGATTTCTATTGATAACCTTAAAAGTGGACTAACACGGCTACCACACTCCTCTACCCCAGGAAGAGGAAATCGCTCTTGTGCAATGTGCCTTAAAGGCATCAGGCGGAGGCCGGCCAGACAGCAGATATGCTGAAAAAATAGCTTCTTTGAGCCAACGAGCCAGAGTAGCTTTAGACCCTGGAGACCCTCTGTGAGGACCTGACAACAAAACACAAAAGTGATCAGAGGTCCTGAAAGCATTTGACATGGGTAGATACTGCAACAGAGCCCTTCGCACATCTAGAAGGTGCAAATGCAGAAATAGGTCTCGACAGGACAGCGCCTGGAGCTCAGACACCCGTCTGGCAGAAGTAATGGCCACCAACAAGACCATCTTTAGGGTCACATCCTTCTCCGAAGCTCACCTAAGTGGCTCGAAGGGCGAACACTGAAGGGCCTTTAAAACTAACCCCAGGTTCCAGGCCAGACACAGAGCCCGCATTGGAGGACGGAGCCGAAGCACCCGTTTACGAAACTGTGCCACCTCAGGATAAGCAGCCAGGGAGAGGCCAGCACCTTCCCCCGAAACATGAAAAGGCTGCAACTTGAACATGCAGGGAATTATAGGCCAAGCCTTTTTGTAAACCATCCTGCAAAATGTCAAGTATCGGCGAGACAGAAGCCCGCATGGGTGTACTTGCTTTAGCAGCACACCAAGCCTCAAACTGGCGCCAAATCCGAGCATAGGCAACGGAAGTGGAACGCTTGCGGGCCTGAAGGAGAGTGGAAATGACCTTGTTGGAATAGCCCTTGTCTCTCAATTGCGCCCTCTCAAGAGCCGTGCCGTAAGACCAAAGCCGCAGGCGTCCTCCATGGTTACCGGCCCCTGTGACAACAGGTTCGCTACCAGAGGCAAAGGAAGGGGAGCCTCCACCAGCATCTGCCGGAGGTCCACACACCACGGCCGCCTGGGCCAATCCGGGGCAATGAGAACCACCTCTCCTTGATGTAGCCAAATCCGCAGGAGTACTCGCCCTATCAAGGGTCCAGGAGGGAACACATACAGGAGGCCCTGAGGCCAGGGTTGAGCCAAGGCATCCAACCCCGCCAAGCAAGGATCTCTCCGTCTGCTGTAAAGCACGGGACTTTGGCATTTGCAATTGACGCCATAAGATCCACTATGGGCGTCCTCCATTTGGCACAGATCTGAAGGAACACTTCGTCTGCCAGTTCCCACTCTGCTGGGTCGAATTGATGCCTGCTTAGAAATCGGCCTGCACACTGCTCTGACCTGCAATGTGAGCTGCTGACAGAAACTGCAGATGTAGCTCGGCCGACCGTGCAGACCGCTCGGTCAGATAGGCCTAGTGGCAAATCTGAGCGGTCTGCACGGCCAGTGCCCTGCACTGAGTGCCGCCTTCTCAATTCATGTAGGCCACTGCTGTCGTATTGCCCGACAGAACTCTGACAGCTAGTCCCTACAGGGCTGTGTGAAAGGCCAGAAGCGCCTGGAATATCGCTTTCAACTCCAAGCGATTGATGGACCACTCTGACTCCTCGGGTGTCCAGAGACCCTGGGCATGCCTTCCCTGGCAATGTGCCCCCAGCCCTGCAGGCTGTCATCTGTTACCACCAGGCACCAATTGGGAAGCACTAGCGGCATTCCTCGCCGCAGCATGCTGTCTGAGAGCCACCACTCCATACTGAGCCGGGTCGCAGGGAGCCACGTGAGTCTGTGCTGGTAATCCTGAGATATTGGAGACCATCGTTGAAGCAGGGAACACTGCAGAGGTCTCAGGTGCGCTCTCGCCCATGGCAGCACTTCCAAGGTGGTCGTCATCGACCCCAACAGCTAGACTATGTCCCAAGCTCGCAGGCGAGATATCCTCAGGAGCAGACGGACCTGGTCTGAAGCTTGCACTGCCTTTGCTCGGGTAGAAAGACAAACCCCGAGGCTGTGTCGAACCGGACCCCCAAACATTCGAGAGATTGAAGGGGGGGGGGGGGTTCAGGTGACTTTTGGGTATATTGACGACCCAGCACAGAGATTGAAGTACTGAGACCACTCTGGCTGTAACATGATGACTCTTCTGCAGAGTACGCTCTGATGAGCCATTCGTCAAGGTACGGGTGAACCCGGATACCCTCTCGCCTGAGAAAGGCAGCTGCTACCACCATTACCTTGGAAAAGGTTTGGGGAGCTGTGGCGAGGCCAAAAGGCAAAGGCCCGAAACTGGAAATGTTTTCCCAACATCGCAAACCAGAGAAACCGGTGGTGTGGGGGCCAAATAGGAATGTGCAAGTAAGCTTCTTTCAGGTCCAGAGACGTGAGAAACTCTCCTGGCTGTACCGCCACCATGACAGAGCGCAGGGTTTCCATGCAAAAATGCCACACTCTTAGTGACTTGTTGACTTCCTTTAAGTTGAGTATGGGCCAAAAGGACCCTCCTTTTTGCGGCACCCGAGGTGCAACAAGTCTTGCAAGGTCTCCTCTACCGCCACCCGTTTGACAGCAGAGCCGCATCGGGACTCCACCAACACGTCTCTCATCGGGGCATTGAATTCTAATCTGTAGCCATCTCTGATCAGGTTCAAAACCCACTGATCTGAGGTAATCTTGACCCATTCCTCGAGAAAGAGGGAAAGATGTCCTCCACCTGCAGGAATCGAGGAGTGGGCCGGCGCCTTGAGCCGGCTGCTGCGGAACATTTGTTCGAGCGAAAGGAGTTCCTCTGCTGAAAGCGAGCACGTGAAGTAAACCCAGCAGAACACCCCAGGCAGTACCTTCTAGCTTCATGGAAGCGAGGTCTGGAAGAGGAGGGAACCGCCTGACCCTTGGAAGGCCGCGGCCTATCCTCGGGTAAGCGCTGGGGTTTAGCATCCCCCAGGCCTTGACAATATTCTCCAACTCATCACCAAATAGGAGAAGGCCCTGGAAGGGCAACTCCACCAACCTTTGCTTAGAGGCCATGTCAGCCGCCCAATGCCGTAGCCCTAGAAGGCGGCGAGCGGCCACCGCCACAGCCATCTGTTTAGCCGAGGCTCTTCCCAGATCATAAAGGGCGTCAGCCAAAAATGACAAGGCCGACTCCATCCACAGTGCCACCTCCACAAGGGGCTCCACTCCATCCCCGGGCTGTTCCACTGCCTGTTGCAACCAAGCGAGGCAGGCTCGAGCAGCATAACAACTGCACACAGACAGCCGTAAGGCTAGGCCTGAAATTTCAAAGGACCATTTCATTGCTGATTCCAGCCGTCAGTCCTGCATGTCCTTCAGGGCGACCCCTTCGTCTACTGGGAGGGTAGTCTTCTTCGTCACAGCCGTGACTAGGGCATCTACTTTAGGCACGGCCAAGCGTGCCAAGTGCTCCTCACTGAGAGGGTATAAGTACCCCATTGCCATGGCAACTTTCAAAGGCCCCTCGGGGTCAACCCATTGAGCCGAAATAAGCTCTTGGATGGAGTCATGCAAAGGAAAGGCTTGAGCAGGCTTCTTAGTACTTGCCATCCTCGGATTACCAGAGGAGGCCTCGTCAAGCACAGGATCTTCAATAGAGAGGGCCTGCAAGGCGTCAGAAATAAGCGCTGGCAGCTCCTCGCGGTGGAAAATCCTAACCGCGGTGGGATCATCTGGATCCAGTGGCAATCCGGCACCTTCCTCTGGCTCCTCAGACCACGAAGGCCTGCCAGACCCCTCAGAATCCCCACAGCCCGACCACGGGGAAGGGAGGTTCGCCACTCTCTGAAGGGGAATTTACCCTTCTCTACACTTGTCCTGCGGCCAAATGTCTGGGGAAAAAATGCCTGACGGCAATCCCGGGCCAGCCTCCACCGGAGGGAAACCAGGTAGCAACGCAGGGTCAGACACCTGCGGCACAGCCCTCTTTAACATGACTGCTTTATGTAAAAGCAACACAAACTCAGGGGAGAAAGGCTCACCTTGGTCTCCTGGTTCCAACCGGGGCAAGCAGCTCCTCTGGTAGCCTCCATCCGAGATTCCCCTCTGCTCCTGCAGGGGTCGGACCATGCGGCGCATCCAAGATGGCGCCCGCTGCCAGCTCCACCGAGCAGGAAGAGACATCGCTCGCCATGCTCGTGCCGGCCCTGACGTATGAAGAGCACGATTTACAGGGCCCCGGCTGCTGATCTGCGCTTGCCACAACGTGAACAGCGCTTAACAACCTCCGCAGCCATCGCTGAAAATGGCGGAAAATTTCAAAATGGCGGATTCGCGCCAAAAACGCCCCGATCTCGGGCCCTCCCCAGAGGAGCTACAAGACGCTCTTACCTCAACAGACCGAGTCCCAAAGCTCCAGTCATGCTGCACAGACAGACAGAATCGCAGCGCTAACATGCGCGTCGCGGTTTTTTTTTTTTGTTTTTTTTGTTTTTTTTTAACGCTGTGAGGAAAGTTAGAGGCACCAGCTACAGAGGCACTCCAGAGGTCCAGAAGAGTGAGAAAGGCAGGGAAAGGACGAACCAATGTGCCTGCATCCACATAGAAGAGAGTGGGAAAGGCAGAGACAGGGCAAACCTATATGCCTGCATTCACATAGGGGGAAGGGTAAGGCAGGGAAAGGGCTAACCTATGTGCCTTTAAAGTGGAGCTGCAATAGCCACAACACCCCTGCTACAACTGGCACAGGCACAGGAGCCACCCCAGGCAGATTCTTGAAGGAGCTGAATAAGCTGCGTCCGACTCTGCTGGGAGATAGAGAATACTGGGAGGCAGATGGAGCTAGCCATCCAGGAGGCACTATGGTTTTCAGTGTTCTCTATCTCCCCCTGCTGGTAGGTGGACACAACCCATTCGTAATGGATTCATCTGCTGCTGATGACAAGGAAGCAATAACTTCACAAACTAAAATTTAGGCCTGAACCTAAATATACAAGCATTTTATAAAGACACAGGCACCTATAATAGAATAGGTCCATTCCTGCCCTATTAACCCAGCTGGGCAGCTGGTTATAAAATTACCTAACTGAATTTGCATGTGCAGACTAGTGATAAGGGATCCTGCGTCTGCATAAAAGTGAACAATCGAGGCAACCTCTCCATGGGGAATGTTGGCAATGGTAATTAAGCTTCACCCAACAGGTATCTGTGGAGCAAGCTAGAGTGTATTATGGTTTAAAGAAACTGAGAAGTACAGGTCTCTGCTCTCTCAAAGGAAAACTGACTAATTAAACTGTTTACACTGTTTGTTTGCAAAGTTAAGGACAGCTGAATTTTCATTGATCTGTTCAGTATTTCTAGAGGGCCAGGACTGTGCAGAGTTTCAATGATCCATATTTTTAAACACACCAGGACTCTGAAAATAATGTATTCTTGTTTGAAAGCTCTGCCTGAAAGTATTGTTATTTTACAGTACCCCAGTCAGCCTATCAAAGATGGAAAGAAATGTATTTGTAACTGAATGCTTAAAGAGTTCTAGCAAAGCTTATTGCCATGTGGTTTGACCTTCAGCCTTGGCATCACTTCATATCATAGAGACAAGCACTTGCTTAGAATGTTGCAAGAGCCTTTGACTGCCTAATGAGGTCAATAAGCTTGGCAGAATCCCAAATTAAGCTGGTTCAATCAGTTGGTTAGAGACAAAGGAGAAATTATACCTTACTTGATCATTTCCTTTTGTTAGCAAAACTGTTCTGCACTAATGGTCATTATCCCTTTCCAGAAGCAGGTGGAGGTAAAGAAAGGACTGAACTCTACCAGTGACATCACTGATAACAAGCTATGGTGCCCCTTGAAGATTCCAGTATGTACCTTCCAAAGAAGAAAGTCTCTTTGCAACGCACCCATGCCCCATCAACTACTGCAACCAGAATGAGCAGAAAGCAAGCAAAACACTGCATACTTGATAGTGCGTGGAGTCCAGGTTCATTCTGTGTGAAAACTCTAGAAACCCTAAATGATGACTCCCCCCCCCCCCCCCCCAACCCCATAAAACAGTTTTACTTTAATGTGAAACTGCAGCTACTTTTATCTTGCTGCACACCATATGCCTGGAATAGACTTCCTGAGCCGGTACGTCAAGCTCCATCTCTGACCACCTTCAAATCTAAGCTAAAAGCCCACCTTTTTGATGCAGTTTTTAACTCCTAACCCTTGTTCACTTGTTTAAAACCCTTATTTTATCATCCTCACTTTAATGTTCCCTTATCTCGTTTGTCTGTCCTAATTAGATTGTAAGCTCTGTCAGCAGGGACTGTCTCCATGTTTGTTTGTTTTTGTTACATTTGTACCCCGCGCTTTCCCACTCATGGCAGGCTAAATGCGGCTTACATGGGGCAACGGAGGGTTAAGTGACTTGCCCAGAGTCACAAGGAGCTGCCTGTGCCTGAAGTGGGAATGTTCAAGCAACAAATCAGATAAAGAAAAAATAGTTCCATTTTGGGGGGTTTTTTTGTTGAGCAACTGAGAGAAACATAACACAGAGAGGGTCCAAAGTGCAGAACAAAATCCAACAACAAGCACCAGGAGCCTGAAACAGGACACAATTCCTTTAATGATAAAAATCGATTTTCCAATGTGGATCCGGCACGGGCCGCTTTTCTGCACACAGCGCCTGCGTCAAGGGTCTGTATTAAGCATAGATAACAATATAAATCAAAAACAGATAAAAACTCAGATTATAACAAGGATATTTAAGCTTACTGATGTAATTATAGATAATAGTGTAAAACATAACTAAAAAATAGGTATCATGTGCAAGACAGACATACCTATAGAATCTTTGGCCTAAAAATAAAATATTTATGCATCATAAACAAACATTGACATAGTCTAATTATTTAAAAACAAAAAGTCTGAAACATGGTCACATAATTACAACCAGAGAGACCGTACTGGCTAGACTGTGCTAGACTCCAAGCGAATCTCCTCCAGTGACTCTGGGAGCCGCTACAACCATCACAGAATGGATCACTCAACGCAGTCCCCACAGATAGCCGCCTGGATGCACCTACAGAATAAAGCAAAGATGCTGATGCACCTTCTTATTGTGGTATTCTTGAGGGCAGAAAACCCCTGAACTGAGACCACTTCATGACCGCCGTAACTAGGGTGTCCACTTTGGGGAGCAACCAATACTTTGCCACCGCCACTGAAACAAAGGTATAAAAGGTGTTCCAGCACTCTGGTGCCTCGAAGAGGACCATCTGGAACATCCCACTCTCCCATCATCATGCAGACGAGCGCCTTGTGCAATGGAAAAAGCTTGCCCCGGGAGGGGGGGGGGAGCAGTGAACCCTTGCAGCAATGGGTCTCCTTCCACAGGACCTGCATCCACGGTCCACATCAAGGCTAGATGTAGCCACCTCATCAATGAGATGAAACAGCTCCTCCCCCTGAAATGGCCAGATAATGACCATTCCTCCTTCAGGTCCAGAGGCCCTCTGTCTCAGAATCCAGAGGGGAAAGGAGTCCAAGAGGTTCTTCAAATCCCCCAGATCTGTTCTCGAAGGCACCGGGCGATTAGAAGCACACCTTCAGCCATGTGCCGTTTCATTCCCAGAGTGGCCCCACTCCAAGTAGCCCACCAGGGACTGCTTGACCATCTGAGCCAAGTTCTAAAACCAAAAACCATTTGAGGGCCCCATCGTACCCCCCCCCCCAAGCAGGTGGGCCCATAGGGAGTAGGGGACAAGAACCCCCTACCCCCAGAGGTAGGAGGAACAGGTTCCTGCTACATCAAAAGAGATGCAGGAGAAACCTGTGAAGACAAAATAACTTATGTCCCGATGCTTCGGAAGAGAGAGAACCAGAGCCGGGCTCAACCGCACCCCCTTCCCCCTTCCAAAGTCGGAAATGGCCCATCACAATTTGGACACGCTGAACTGGCAGCTGTTCTCAGCTGTCAGTCTGCAGAGCCTACCTGCATTTCCAACCATGTGACTTACACGGGGGGGGGGGGGGGGGGGGGTAGGGCACCTACAGAACTTCAGCAGATTCCCTCAGCCCAAAGTCCCAATGCTCCCTGGGCTCTTCTCAGTTGTTAATTGGGGAAATCCTCACTTGCTAATAAAGGGATTTCCCTATTTAAAGCTCTGCGCTTTTTTTTTTTTTTTTTTTAAACAGACCTTTTAAAAGCTACAGTAGCAGCAAAAAAACAGCCCTAATCCCTATACAGGGAAGAGCTAACAGGCTTCCTCTCCCCCCCCCCCCCCCCCCCCCAGAAAAAAAGGGTTCACCTCATAGAGCGGCAGAGCAGGGCAGGAGTGGGGGGGATGGGGACCCACACTCGCCGGGCAAGGTCCCAGAGGACTGAGCCTGAAGCCATAACCAGTAGCAGTATTAAGTGCAAACTGGGGGCTACAGGGCCAAACTCCACACTCGACTAGGCACAGAACAAATCCGTAAGCATAGGAGCAGCCCTCAGGGTCAACCACGCTGCATGGCCATGACCAGCAAAGAGCGGAGCTAGGCCAGGGACTCAAGGGCACTTAAAAGCAACCTACCGATTGTTCAAAGTAGAGAAAAATGCTGGAATCTTCCAGAGGGCACCACAGCTTATCACAAGTAATGTTACTGGTCTTTTATCTACCTCCACCTGCTGGTAGGAAGAGATAAGGTAAAATTATGTTACCTGATAATTTTCTTTCCTTTAGCTGCAGCAGATGAATCCATCAGCTCGTGGGTTGTATCCATCTACCAGCAGGTGGAGATACAGATCAGTGACTTAAGTGAGTGGTATTGGACGACCAGCCCCTCTGTAAGCTAGTATATAGCTCATCACAAAGCAAAGATAGGTCCATGCAAGAAGAAAACCTTCCTCCTCATAAGGAGAGAAACAACAGAACAAGAGTATAATCAAGTAAAGATGAAACTCTTTCCAAATTTTGAAACGGCAAGACACAAAAGAACTGGAACAAACAGGAACAACAAACACACAGAGTGAATAGATAAAAAGCGACGGTAAGCTAGGGAGGGATGCTGGATTCATCTGCTGCAGCTAAAGGAAAGAAAATTATCAGGTAAGAACATAATTTTATCTTCCTTAGAGCAGGCAGCAGATGAATCCATCAACTGGTGGGATGTACCAAAGCAGTCTCTAGATAGGGAGGGACACCGTCGTCCCCCCCTTGACAAGACCGCCGTACCAAAAGAAGCTTCAGATCTGGCTGCTAAGTCCACTCTATAATGCTTGGTAAAGAAATGAACGGAGGCCCAAGTAGCCGCCAGACAAATTTCTTGTAAGGACAAGACCAAAGACTCCACCCATGAGGTCGACTGCGCTCTAGTAGAATGAGCACATAAAGGTTCCAGAAAGCTCCAACCAGCAAACAAGTACGCTGAAAAAATAGCTTCCTTAAGCCATCTCGCAATAGTCTGTTTTGAAGCCGAGAACCTTGAAGAAGCACAAACAAATGATCTGTCTTTCAGAAGTTGTTAGACATCGACAAATAGCGAAGGATGCGACGCACATACAAAAGATGAAGACTCCAAAAAGTCACGGGAAAATCCTCTTCCCTAAAGAAAGGAAGAAAAAGAGGCTGATTGAGATGAAAAGCCGAGATAACCTTCGGCAAAAAGGAAGGTACAGTTCGCAATGTAACGTCCGCCTCTAAGAACTGCAAAAAAGGATCCCGACATGAAAGGGCTTGAATCTCGGAGATTCTACGTGCTGAAGCTATAGCTACCAAAAACACAGCCTTCAGGGTAAGATCTTTATTGGAAGCCCTACGTAACGGTTCAAAAGGAAAGCCTTGCAACACACTAAGAACCAAATTAATGTTCCAAGACGGACAAGGTTTATTTTTATTTATTTGGATTTTGCTCACACCTTTTTCAGTAGTAGCTCAAGGTGAGTTACATTCAGATACGCTGGATATTTCTCTGTCCCAGGAGGGCTCACAATCTGTAAGTTTGTACCTGAGGCAATGGAGGGTTAAGTGACTTGCCCAAGATCACACGGAGCAGCAGTGGGATTTGAACCGGCCACCTCTGGATTTCAAGACAGTTGATTCTACCACTAGGCCACTCCTCCACTCCTTGACGCAAAGGGGGGCGGAGGTGAAGAGCCCCACGCAAAAAAGTACCACGTCTGGATGCACCACCAAGGGGGAACCAGACATCCTCCACCGAAACCATGCTAGGGCTCCCACTTGAACCTGAAGCGAGCTATATGCCAAACCTTTCTGTAAACCGTCTTGCAAAAACGCAAAAGGCTGAGCCACAGAAGCTTGAAAAGGAGACCATGCGCGGGCCTCACACTATGCCACGAAAGTGCACCAAACAAGGGCATACGCTGTCGAAGTGGACCGTTTACGAGCCTGCAATAGAGTAGCTATGACAACATCAGAATAGCCCTTTTTCCTCAACCGTGACCATTCAATAGCCAGGCTGTAAGACCAAAGTGGTAAGGATCCTCCATGTTTACTGGCCCTTGATGAAGGTCGGGCAGAACTGGCAGTCGAAAAGGCGACTCCACTAGGAGCTGCATCAGACCTGCATACCAGGGACGCCAAGACCAATCTGCAGCCACCAGAATGACTCAGACTGGGTGTAGAGCAATCCTGAGTAGAA
Organism: Microcaecilia unicolor; assembly: GCF_901765095.1. Taxonomy (NCBI): domain Eukaryota; kingdom Metazoa; phylum Chordata; class Amphibia; order Gymnophiona; family Siphonopidae; genus Microcaecilia; species Microcaecilia unicolor. The sequence continues at coordinate 253,196,272 of NC_044035.1, read as the reverse complement.
CCCTTCCGATCAAGGGCCAAGGAGGGAACACGTACAGAAGCACATTCTCCAGCCACGGTGGTAGAAGAGTGTCGAGGCCTGCAGACTTGGGTTCCTTTCTTCTGCTGAAGAATAGGGATACCTTGGTGTTCTTCTGTGTCGCCATGAGGTCCATGGTCGGAGTTCCCCACTTCCGACAGATCAATTGAAACTCCTCTGCCGACAACTCCCACTCCGCTGGATCCAGGGTGTGTCGATTGAGGAAATCCGCTTGTACATTGCTGATACCCACAATGTGAGCTGCCGACAGACACTGCATATGAGCCTCCGCCCACCGATCTGCCTCTGTCGCCAGAGCTGAACTCCGAGTGCCACCCTGGCGACTGATATAAGCCACTGCTGCTCTGTTGTCCGAAAATACACGAACCTCCTTCCCCTCCAACAACCGTAGGAGGGCGCTGAACACTGCTCTGAGTTCTAGGCGCTTGATCGGCCAGCTGGCCTCGGTCGCTGACCAAGTCCCCTGGCCATAACGTTGTAGACAAAGAGCAGCCCCCCCAACCCGAGAGGCTGGCATCTGAGACTACTATTATCCACTGTGGAACTGCCAGAGATACTCCCTTCCGCAAGTGGAGACTGTGAAGCCACCATGTCAAACTGCGTAGCTCCCTGGGAAGCCAAGGGAGACGGCGTTGATAATCCTGAGAGACGGGAGACCGCCTGCACAGAAGTGACGACTGAAGCAGCCTCATGTGAGCTCTGGCCCAAGGAACGACCTCCAAAGTCGCTGCCATTGAACCCAGAACCTGAACGTAATCCCAAGCCTGGGGACAGGTCAACTGGAAGATGCTGGAAATCTGAGAATGGAGCTTGAGCACCCGCTCCTCTGGGAGGAAGACACGACCCAGCACTGTATTGAAGCGAACTCCCACGTAGTCTAACTGCTGAGATGGAATCAGATGACTCTTGGATAAATTGATGACCCAGCCCAATGACTGCAACAGACAAATGACCCGGTCGGTAGCCTTGTGGCTCTCTAGAGCCGAGTCCACTCAAATCAACCAGTCGTCGAGGTAGGGATGAACCCTGATCCCCTTCCTTCCTCAGGAACGCTGCTACCACCACCATGACTTTTGAGAATGTCCGAGGAGCAGTGGCAAGGCCAAAGGGAAGTGCTCGGAATTGGAAATTACATCCTAAAATGGCAAAACGGAGAAAACGCTGATGTTGCTGCCAAATAGGGATATGAAGATATGCCTCCTTGAGATCCAGAGCCATGAGAAACTCTCCTGGCTGAACTGCAGCTACCGCGGACCGCAATGTTTCCATGCGAAAATGCCAAACCCTCAAGAGCTTTTATTTTGCAGAGATTGCGAATGGGGCGAAAAGAACCTCCTTTTCGATGCACCACAAAATAAATGGAATAACGACCTGTCCAAATTTCAGAAAGCGGAACAGGAACCACTGCCCAGAGCTCCAGGAGAGAACGGATAGTGGCTTCAATTGCTACCTGTTTGGAGATGGAGACACAACAGGATTCCACAAAATTGTTGCCTACAGGAGAAGAAAACTCTAGCTTGTAACCTTCTCTGATAATATGCAAGACTCACTGTTCTGAGGTAATGTTGGCCCACTCTTCGTAAAAAAGGGTCAGCTGACCGCCAATCTCTGGAACCGAAGAGTGGACCTTCGCCCCATCATTGCAAAGGACGCCCTGAAACACCTGAGCGTGAGGAGGAGGCCGCGTAATGTTTATCATTCCGAAAGGAAGAACGCTGCTGGAAACGGCTTCACTGGAAGTTAGCAGGAGGCCGACCCAGCCGATAACGCTGAACCTCTCTAAAACGAGGCTGAGAAGCAGAAGACGCAGAAGTCCTCGGAGTCGACCAAGCCCTGTCCTCTGGCAAACGTTGACCCTTAGAGTCACCTAAGTCCTTAACAATCTTTTCCAAATCTTCCCCAAAGAGAACCTTGATCTGGAAAGGAAGCCGAGTGAGTCTCTGCTTAGAGGCCAAATCCGCTGCCCAATGGCATAACCACAACAAACGGCGAGAAGAAACTGAAAGAGCCATAAGCTTAGCTGATGAGCAAACGAGGTCATGAAAGGAATCAGCTTAATAAGCTAAGCCTGATTCCAAAAGAGCAGAGAGATTCCAAACGCAAACTCTCATCTAGGTCATGCTGCTGTGCCTGATGAAGCCAACTAAGACATGCCCTGGTTGAATATGAGCTACAAATTGACGCCTGAAGAGCCAACGCTGACACTTCAAAGGAACGTTTCAAAGAGGCCTCAAGGCGACGGTCCTGCATATCCCTGAGCGCTACCCCACCTTCTACCGGAAGGGTAGTCTTTTTGGTGACTGCAGTTACCAAAGCATCCACAGTAAGGATAACATACTTGTCCGCCTGATCCGAAACTACTGGATAAAGGCGAGACATTGCCTTGGCCACTTTAAAAGTCCCTTCAGGGTCGGACCACTGAGCTGAGAACAGCTCTTGAATAGCCTCATGAACTGGAAATGCCTTAGAAGGCTTACGCGTACTGGTCATCTTAAGATTGACCGAGGAAGACTGAGGTTCCGGACCTGCAATATCCAAAACTGCCAACGCATTAGCAATCAGAGAGGAAAGCTCATCCTTATGGAAAACCCGAACAGCAGTAGGGTCATCAGGCTCTTCCTGCTTCAAATCACCCTCCTAAAAATCATCTGCTCTAGAAGGGAGGAGAGAGTCCCCTGACAAAGCAGAAAGAAAAGGTAAAGGGGAACTGGGGCCCAAAGATGCCCCCTCAGAAATAGAGGCCGTTCTTCTCTTAGGAGAGAAAGAATCAGAAGCAGAAGAAAGGATCTGCTCAAACCCTGCCCCCGAACGATTTAAAGGCAGTTAAGGCCCCTGGGAAGAAGCTGAGAGGGAGTCTTCTTTAAAAGATATGCCTGATGCAATAAAAGAACAAATTCTATGGAAAACAGATCCCCTGACCCCCCAGGCACCGAAAGAATTTCCCCAGTTGCGCTGGAGAGAGAGAAAAATGCTCTGAATCCGCCAAAGGCAAAGACTCTAAAACCGCCATCAGCTGACTGGCGGGAGCCGCATCGGGAGAAGACAAAATGGCGCGCGGAGCAGCGCTATCAGCACGGGAAACTGATGGCTCCACGACAGGTGCCGTCTCAGCCGGCCCAGACTTAGAGCAGCCTGCCAAACAAAGACCTGATGTGGGCCTCTTTTTACCACATCGGGAGCAGCGCTTAACTGCTTCTGCTCTCATCCAGACATGCTCTCCAAAATAAAAAAAATAAAGGTCACTCACCCAGCACTGCCGCAAATAGAACAAGCCTCCCAAAACGCGAGAGAACAGCTGATAAAAACACACAGAGTCCGTGTTCCTGCTCCCTCCAGCCAAACGCCAAAACCGTCTTCTCTTAGGTCTTTTCTTCTTTTTTTTTTTTTAACAGCAGAAGCTGCACCACTAGCTCTGAAGCTGTTTCTCTTTCTTTTATTTTTTTTAAATGGTAAGGATACAGCAATCAGGCAAGAGAGGGAGGTACAAGGGGACACAGGGTGAGGCAGGGACCCCCAAAGAAGTATGCCCCCAACGATTGCACAAGAGCCAATCACCTGTACTCTAAACTGGCTAGCCAAAACTAGCCGAGGAGTCCCACAGCAGAAGAATCCAGGAGCTGGAAAGGAGACGTCCACCACCTGCTGGAGATAGAGATATACTAGCTTACAGAGGAGCTGGTCGTCCAATACCACTCACTTAAGTCAGTGATCTCTATCTCCACCTGCTAGTAGATGGATACAACCCACCAGTTGATGGATTCATCTGCTGCCTGCACTAAGGAACAACCATTTCTGCAGAACTGCTGAGCTGATGCTGACAAATGCAGGTGCAAAAATGTGAACAAACATGCTGAGAGTCATAACAGAAACAAGAGAAAACAGGAGCAAAAAAATTCAGTGTGTGCTTCCAGACCATGCTTCTGAATCACTTAAGAACAGACATGAGGCCACAAGGGTCGATCAGGGAAGACAAAGCCGTAGCGGAGAGATTAAATGAATTCTTTGCTTCAATCTTCACAGAGGAAGATTTGGGAGAGATACCGGTGACAGAAATGGTATTCAAAGCTGACGAGCCGGAGAAACTGCATGAAATCTCTATAGACCTAGAGGATGTAATGGGGCAATTTGACAAACTGAAGAGTAGCAGATCTCCTGGATCAGATGGTATTCATCCCAGAGTACTGATAGAACTTAAAAATGAAGTTGTGGAACTATTGTTAGTAATATGCAATTTATCCTTAAAATCAAACGTGGTACCAGAAGATTGCAGGGTGGCCAATGTAACGCCGATTTTTAAAAAAGGTTCTAGAGGAGATCTGGGAAATTATAGACCGGTGAGTCTGACGCTGGTGCTGGGCAAAATGGTAGAGACTATTATAAAGAACAAAATTACAGAACATATTCAAAAGCATGGATTAATGAGACAAAGTCAACATGGATTTAGTGAAGGGAAATCTTGCCTCACCAATCTATTACATTTGTTTGAAGGGGTGAACAAACATGCGGATAAAGGTGAGCCGGTTGATCTTGTGTATCTGGATTTTCAAAAGGTGTTTGACAAAGTACCTTGTGAAAGATTCCAGAAGAAATTGGAGAGTCATGGGATAGGAGGTAGTGTCCTATTGTGATTAAAAAACGGTTAAAATATAGAAAACAGAGAGTAGGGTTAAATGGTCAGTATTCTCAATGGAGAAGGATAGTTAGTGGGGTTCCCCAGGGGTCTGTGCTAGGATTGCTGCTTTTTAAAATATATTTATAAATGACCTAGAGATGGGAGTAACTAGTGAGGTAATTAAATTTGAAGACAACACAAAGTTATTCAAAGTAGTTAAATCACGAGTGGATTGTGAAAAATTACAGGAGGACCTTATGAGACGGATACTGGGCGTCTAAATGGCAGATGATGTTTAATGTGGCCAAGTCCAAAGTGATGCATGTGGGAAAGAGGAACCCACATTATAGCTACGTCATGCAAGTTTCCACGTTATGAGTCACCGACCAAGAAAGGGATCTAAGTGTCATCGTGATTGATATGTTGAAAACCTTCTGCTCGGTGCTGCGGTGGCTAAGAAAGCAAATAGAATATTAGGTATTATTAGGAAAGGAATGGAAAACAAAAATAAGGACATTATAATGCCTTTGTATTGCTCCATGGTGCAACCGCACCTCGAATATTGTGTTCAATTCTGGTCGCCGCAGAATTAGATAAGGTGCAGAGAAGGGCGACGAAAATGATAAAGGGGATGGGACGACTTCCCTATGAGGAAAAGCTAAAGCGGCTGGGGCTCTTCAGCTTGAAGAAAAGATGTCAGAGGGGAGATATGATAGAGGTCTATAAAATAATGAGTGGAGTAGAACAGGTAGACATGAAGCGTCTGTTTCCGCTTTCCAAAAAAATACTAGGACTAGGGGGCATGCGATGAAGCTACAAAGTAGCAAATTTAAAAAGAATCGGATGAAAATTTTTCTTCACTCAAAGTATAATTCAACTCGAATTCGTTGCCAGAAAATCTGATAAAGGCAGATAGCTTAGCAGAGTTTAAAAAACGTTTGGATGGCTTCCTAAAGCAAAAGTCCATAGATCATTATTACATTAGCCAGGAAAATCCACTATTTCTGGGATAAGCAGCATAAAATGTTTTGAATTTTTTGGGGGATCTTGCCAGGTATTTGTGACCTGGATTGGCCACTGTTGGAAAAAGGATGTTGGGTTTGATGGACTTTTGGTCTGTCCCAGTATGGCAATACTTATGTACAACAAACAGGGTGAAATTAAACCACTTGTCTCAAGAAGAAAGCTGAACAACCTAGCATATTTTGTGCATTCAAATATCTTGCAGTTATTGGAAACAAATCAATGAACAAAGCCCTTTAGAGGCTAGTTAAGAAGGCTGCAAATGTTGTAGAAATGGGGGCTCCCAAAGCACCCAGGACACATGCAGTGGCAGATTATACTACTGGCTGACCCACTGAATGAATGCAATTTAGTGCTATTGTCTTTTCTATCATATTTCGTAGCTCCTTTCACAATTTTTTAGTCTGTAAACCATCGGAACCTGTGGCCAGATGAAGCGGTATGGTAAATCCTAACAAACATAGCAATGTTATTAACAGACCCACTCCCTTAATACGGCACAGTGCCATAGCTGATGTAAAATACAAGTGACTCATGTAGTAGGGCAGCTGCCTTTAAGCACTTACAGGCATTATAAGAAGGCAATCTATTTAAAATCCGATGGCTCAATTATGCAAAGGTACCAAGAGGAAGGAGCATTGCTTTTAACATTTTTGTCTGTTGGACCAGATGTGGTGAAGTTTGTCATTTTCCACCAGCTGGTAACTTAGGCCCTGATGCAGCCGTTTCCAGGCGAAACATGGCCATTTCGGCCACAGATGTCTGCCTTCTTATAACGTTTGCCTCTTGCTTTTATCCTCCATGTTGGATTTGGCGGACTGTTTGCCTTGGTGTTTTCTACTTAAGCACTTGCCTATGGGAAAATTAGGTTCTGACCGTGATAATTTTCTTTCCTTTACTCATAGCAGATGCAGCCATTACAGATCGGTTGTGTCCATCAAACAGCAGAGCGAGATAGAGAGCACACTTTTTTCAGTGCCTCATACCAGCTTGCTCCACTGCCTCTCTTCAGTATTTGAAGCTTCCAAAGCAGTATGGCAAACCGCAATGGGAATAACATGAGCTTTCCGCACAGCGAACGATGGCCCTACAACAAAGGGCATTAACTCAGAATGGAGGGAATGAAACATCCTCCCGGAGGGCATAAACTCATCCTCCACTGAGACATAACTGGAGGGAATAAACTCATCCTCCCGGAGGGAATAAACTCATCCTCCAAAACATGAAACTGGAGGGAATTAAGTCATCCTCCTTTAATTGAACAAGAATCCTGAAGACTGTTTTCCGACTTTCTCCCAAGGACGGAATCTCCAAGAAACATGAACAGAACCTGAAATAGATTTACAGCAGATAGCAATCAGACAGGGAGGGATCATGGCTGCATCTGCTATGACTAAAGGAAAGAAAATTATCACGGTAAGAACCTAATTTTCCCTTCCTTGTCATCAAGCAGATGCAGCCATTACAGATGGGATGTATCAAAGCAATCCCTAGATAGGGTGGGAACAAGCCACACCACGCGCCAGCACTTGCGCTCCAAAATGTGCGTTCCTCCTGGCAGCCACATCCAGCCTGTAATGTCGGGCAAAACAGCTTAGAAGCCCATGTTGCTGCACTACAAATCTCTTGGAGAGAGTGCTCCAGTTTCAGCCCAAGAAGAGGAAATTCCTCTAGTGGAATGCGCCTTAAAGGCATCAGGCGGAGGCCGGCCGGCAAGCAAATAAGCTGAAAAGATAGATTCTTTAAGCCAGCGGGCAATAGTGGCTTTAGACGCTGGAGACCCTCTGCGAGGACCTGATAGCAAAACAAACAGATGATCAGAGGTCCTGAAAGAGTTAGTAACTCGCAGATACTGCAGCAGAGTCCTGCACACGTCCAACAGGTGCAATTGCCCAAAAGATTCTGGAAACTCCTCCTTGACAAAGGAGGGCAAGAAAATAGGTTGGTTTAGGTGAAACGCTGAAACAACCATAGGCAAGAAGGAAGGCACGGTCCGAACCGTGACCCCGGACTCTGAAAATTGCAGAAAAGTGTCTCTACAGGACAGCGCCTGGAGCTCTGACACCCGTCTCGCCGAAGTAATGGCCACTAAAAAGATGGCCTTCAATGTCAAATCTGTCTCTGAAGCACGCCAAAGCGGTTCAAAGGGAGCACCCTGAAGGGCTTTCAGCACTAGCCCCAGGTTCCAAGCTGGACAAGGTGCACGCAAGGGAGGACGGAACCGAAGCACCCCTCTAAGAAACTGTGCCACATCTGGATGAGCAGCTAAAGACACGCCTTCAACCTTGCCACACAGGGAGGCCGACGCTGCCACTTGCACCCGCAGGGAATTATAGGCCAAGCCTTTTTGTACACTATCCTGCAAAAAGTCCAGAATCGGCGAGTCAGGAGCCCGCAGGGGTGTGATCTCTTTGGAAGCACACCAGACTTCAAACTGGCGCCAAATCCTGGCATAAGCCACGGAAGTGGTACGCTTGCGGGCTTGCAGGAGAGTGGTAATTACTTTATTGGAATAGCCTTTGTCTCTCAATTGCACCCTCTCAATCGCCAGGCCATAAGACCAAATCGGCCGGCGTCCTCCATGGTCAACGGACCTTGTGAAAACAGGTTGGGAACCAGAGGTAACTGAAGGGGATCCTGTACGAGCATCTGTCGGAGGTCCGCATACCAAGGCCTACTGGGCCAATCCGGGGTGACAAGAACCACTTCTCCTGGATGCAGCCGAATCTGCAGGAGCACTCGCCCTATCAAGGGCCACGAAGGGAGCACATACAGTAGGCTCGGAGGCCAGGGTTGAGCCAAGGCATCCAAGCCCACCGAGCGAAGATCTCTCCGTCTGCTGAAAAAGCACGGGACTTTGGCATTGATGCTTGTCGCCATTAGATCCATCACGGGCTTGCCCCACTTGGCACATATCTGCAGGAATACTTCGTCTACAAGTTCCCACTCCGCTGGATCTGATGCCTGCTTAGATAATCGGCTTGCACGTTGCTCTGACCTGCAATGTGAGCTGCCGACAGAAACTGTAGATGCAGCTCGGCCCAGTGGCAAATTTGTTCGGCCTGCGCGGCTAGAGCTCTGCACTGAGTGCCGCCTTGTCGATTTATGTAGGCCACTGCTGTCGTGTTGTCCGACATCACTCTGACAGCCAATTCTTCCAGGGTCACTTGAAAAGCCAGAAACACCACTTTCAACTCTACGCGGTTGATAGACCACTCCGACTCCTCGGGTGTCCATAGACCCTGGGCATGCTTCCCCTTGCAATGTGCGCCCCAGCCTTTCAGACTGGCATCTGTCACCACTACGCACCAATCGGGGAGCGCCAGCGGCATTCCTCGCCGCAGCATGCTGTCCGAGAGCCACCACTCCATAATGAGTCGGGCCGCAGGGAGCCAAGAGAGTCTGCATTGATAATCATGAGATACTGGAGACCATCTTTGGAGTAGAGCATACTGAGAGTAGAGGTCTCAGGTGCGCTCTCGCCCAGGGCACCAGTTCCATGGTGGCCGTCATCGATCCAAGCAGCTGGACAATGTCCCAAGCTCACGGGTGGGGCATCCTCAGGAGCAGACGGACCTGATTCTGAAGCTTGCACCGCCTTTGCTCGGGTAGGTACACATAACCCGAGGCTGTGTCGAACCTGGCCCCCAAATATTCTAGAGACTGCGAGGGGGTCAGGTGACTTTTGGCCAAATTGACGACCCAGCCCAGAGATTGAAGGACTGCGACCACTCTGGCTGTTTCATGCTGACTCTCTGCAGCAGAGTTTGCTCGAATGAGCCAGTCGTCCAGGTACAGGTGAACCCGAATACCCTCTCGCCTTAAAAAGGCAGCTACTACCACCATAACCTTCAAAAAGGTGCGGGGAGCTGTGGCGAGGCCAAAAGGCAAGGCCCGAAACTGGAAATGCTTTCCCATCACCGCAAACCTCAGAAACTTCTGGTGCAGGGGCCAAATTGGTATGTGCAAGTAAGCTTCTTTCAGGTCCAGAGACGTGAGAAACTCTCCTGGCTGTACCGCTGTAATGACGGAGCACAGGTTTCCATGTGAAAATGCCGCACTCTCAGGGACTTGTTTAATTCTTTTAAGCCCAGAATAGTGCGAAAAGACCCTCCTTTTCGCGGCACCACAAAGTAGATGGAGTAGCGGCCGCAGCCGTGTTCGGCGGGAGGTACCGGGAACACGGCGCCTATCTGAATCAGACCTTGCAAAGTCTCCTCTACCGCCGCCCGTTTGGCGGCAGAACCGCATCGGGACTCCACAAACACGTCTCTTACAGGGGCGTCGAATTCTATTCTGAAACCGTCTCTAATCAGGTCCAAGACCCACTGATCTGAGGAAATGTTGGCCCACTCCTCGGTAAAGAGGGAAAGATGTCCTCCGATGACAGGACTCGAGGAGAGGGCCGGCGCACCATCATTGAGAGGGTCGCCCCTGAACTCCAGGCCTTGAGCCAGTGGCTGTGGAACGTTTGTCCGAGCGAAAGAGTTCCTCTGCTGAAAACGGGCACGAGAAGTGAACCCAGCAGAACGCCCCGGGCGGTACCTTCGAGCTTCACGGAAGCGAGGTCTGTAAGAGGAGTGGACCCTTAGAGGAAGGCCGAGGCCTATCTTTGAGCAAGCGCTGGGGTTTAGCCTCACCCAGGCCCTTCACAATTTTCTCCAACTCCTCACCAAACAGGAGAAGGCCTTGAAAGGGCAACTTCACCAACCTTTGCTTAGAGGCCATGTCCGCCGCCCAATGCCGTAGCCAAAGAAGACGGTGAGCCGCCACTGCTACTGCCATGTGTTTAGCCGAAGCTGTCAATATCATAAAGGGCATCAGCAAGAAAGGACAAGGCCGACTCCATCCGCGGAGCCACATCTGAAAAGGGATCCGCTCCATCACCGGGCTGTTCCACTGCCTGTTGCAATCAAGCCAGGCAGGCTCTAGTAGCATAACAACTGCATGCAGACGCCCGAATAGCGAGACCTGCAATTTCAAATGACCGTTTAAGTCAGTCTACGGTCTTGAATATCCTTCAGGGCAACACCTCCTTCAACAGGGAAGGTAGTTCTCTTTGTCACAGCTGTGACTAGGGCATCCACTTTAGGCATAGCAAAGCGAGCCATATGCTCCTCACTCAGAGGGTATAATTGCCCCATAGCCCTGGAAACTTTCAAAGGTCCCTCGGGGTCTGCCCATTGAGCCGAAATAAGGTCTTGGAAGGAGTCATGAAAAAGAAAGGCTCGAGCAGGCTTTTTGGTACTATCCATCCTAGGATTCACAGAGGAGGCTGTGCCACTGGCAGGGTCCTCAATAGAGAGCCTGGCAGCTCATCACGGTGGAAAATCCTCACCGCGGAGGGATCGTCCAGATCCTGCGTCACTTCTGCACCAGACTCTGGCTCCTCAGACCATGAAGGCCTGCCAGAGTCCTCCGAATCCTCGCAACCCGACCACGGGGGGGGGGGGGGGGGGGGGGGAATGGAGGTGCAGCACTCTCTGAAGGGGAAAGAGCCCTTCTGCGCTTCATATTCTGCCAATTATCAGGGAATAATGCCTCAGAGGGCATACCCAGGCTAGAATCCACCGGGGGGGGGGGGGGGGGGGGCATTAGAAGAGGCCCCTGCCGGGCTTTGTGGGAGAGCTCTTTTAAGCATGTATGCTTTATGCATTAATAAGACAAAATCAGGGGAGAAAAACTCACCCTGGGCACCCGGATCTCTGCCGGGGCTAGTAGCTCTCATATCAGCCTCACAACGAGGCCTCCCCCCTGGCTCTGGTCTCTCCGTCTCAGCGGAGGTCGCGCCATGTGGTAAATTCAAAATGGCGCCCGCTGCCAGCTCAGAACGCGAAGAACCGTCGCTCGCCATGCTCGGGCCGGCTCTAACGTCTGTACAGCACGATTTACAGAGCCCCGCTGCTGATCTGCACTTGCCACACTTGGAACAGCGTTTTACTGTCTCCGCAGCCATTGCCGAAAACGGCGGTAAAATTCAAAATGGCGGTTTGCGCCAAATCGCCCCAATCGTGGGCTGCTCTATGTGTCTTTAGGTTTAGAAATGCACATAGAAGTGATTCCCTTACATTACAGTCTCTTTCATAATAGAGGAGACACTCTGATGACAAAACAGCTAGTTTATCATATTAGATATCATGCAGGCTAACAATCCTACTAACTCAGATCTTAGGTTTGTTTCCTGGACTGTGAAAGGCTTAAAACATCCTGTTAAGCGTAAAAAAGTTTTCACTCATCTAAAAAAGCTTAAACCCTCTATTATCTTCCTGCAAGAAACTCATATACCTAGCTTAAACAAATTTATATCTCCTTACAACTGGATATCACACTCTATTGACTCCCCTTCTCTGGGCAGGAAAAATGGAGTCCCAATATTATTTCACAAAAAGCTTCAACTCAACATAATTGAGCAACTGGCTGACAGTGATGGACGCTGATTAATTATCAGAGCAGAGATCTCTCCTCAACCGCTCTTATTAGTAAACTAGTAAAAAAGGCTCGTTTCCGAAACCAATGAAACGGGCGCTAGCATGTGGCTTTTTTGTGTGTGTGTGTATGTGTCACAGAATTATTGTGTGTGAGGGTGGGGTGTGTGTGCAGGTTGTTGATGTGTGTCTTTTTTTGTTTTGTTTTTTGTTTGGGGGGTTGGGGGATGTGCTGTGCTGGCAAAGTGGGATGGATTGGTGTGTGGCTTTGAGGGTGTGTTTCTGTTGTATTGTGTGTGTGTGGTTTTGTCTGTCAAGGAGGTTTGTGTCTTTCTGTTGGTGAAATGTAAATGTGGTTGTAGGGGGGGGTCAGCCTTTGCTGAGTGGTGGATTGTTTTTTCTGGGGGGTTTTTTTGTGTTGTGCTGAGGCAGCAGTGTTGTTTTAGATGGGCAGAAGGTAGAGAAGCACGTTCTTGGTCTGTTGGTATTTTTTGGCCATTTCAGGGCTGCTGTAGGGGAACGCTGGAAGAGAAATGTGCTGTGGGAAGCAGCGCCGTCTTTTTCCGTTGGGCTGGGGTTCTGGGCATCCTGGAGGTGGGAGACGGCTTGCCTGAGGACGGGGATGGTTGTTTTAAGTTGGCGGAAGGGAGAGGAGTACGGTCTCGGGCCATCGGGGGGAGATTCAGGTATGTTCAGTCCATTTCAGGCCGGCTGCAGGGGAATGCTGGACATTTATGTGCTGCTGGAAGCAGCGCCATCTTTTTCCAGGTGCTCAGGGAATCCCCGGGGTGGGAGATGGCTTGCCTGAGGCTGGGGATGGTTGGGCACGGCCGCTTCGGCAAAAGGGGAAGAGGAAGGGGGTGGGGAGTTACCTGCAGCCGCCTGAGAAACCATGTATTCTTTGTTTGTTTTGTATTATTAGTTTGCATTTCTGTTGAAGAAAGAGTGGATGCCTTTCGAATGATGGAGGTGGTGCGTCAGTGTGCTGTTGTTTCGTTAGTTTAGCAGCCAGTCTCCAGCGATTCCTAGGCAGGGAAGGAGCCCCCTTCCTTGGTTGCTGTTTGCTGCTGGCTGGGTCGCAGGTAATCCTTCCAGCTGGGCCTCAGCTTGTCCTGTTCACCCACGTCCCAGATGGTGAGGGGCATGCTGTTCTCTGGCTCCACGTCAAGCGAACCCAAATATAGTCTGTGCTATAGGCCCTCCGGCACTCTTCAGTACCGGCATTAGGCATTTTAAAATTTCTCTCCCCCCCCCCCCCCCCCCCCCCCCCCCCCCCCCGGGTTCTGTGCTCTCCGTGCTGCACAGATAATGAGCCGTTCTGCTGGTGAATGCTCCTTCCTTATTGCCATGTAGTTTCTTCTGATAGGTCCGTCTTACGTCGCCTAGCGTTGCCTGGGAACGGTTTTGTGATTTTCCTTTGTGTTTCAGAACGTTGAGGGTGTTTTTTCTGATTGGTCCATCATGTGAGGGCGGGGCAGAGAGACATGGTTAGTGTTGTGGCTTCACCACCATGAACTGACGAACCCTTCAGGGAGTGACTGAGTGACTTCAGAACCTTGTCTTCAGAATGTTGAGGGTGAGTTTTATTATAGTAGATATTTATGCACCTAATAATGATTCCCCAGATTTCTTTCAAACATTATTTCGCACAATATCCTCCTTTGAACCAATCCCAATACTTATCTCTGGAGATTTCAATCTCCCTTTAGATAAATGGCTTGACAAAAGCTCTCCCTCTTCAAATGCCAACATCACACTACACTCCTTAATGTCTCAATATAATTTAATAGATCCATGGAGAACATCCTTTCCTGATAAAAGAGATTACACTTACTTTTCTCCTCCTCACAGCACTTTCTCTAGAATTGATTACTTTCTTATATCTGCCACCCTACTCCCTTCGGTCACAAAAACTGATATCCATCCGATAGTCATCTCTGACCATGCTCCCATTTCTCTAAATATGCTTTCATTGCAATCATGCTCTTCCAAATCCCCTATTTGGCATCTCAACACCAATCTCCTCCAAGATGATAACATTAAAACTTGCCTCATAGTCTTTATTAATGAGTTTTTCCAAAACAATTCAACAGATAATTTATCCCCCATTGTTATATGGGAAGCATTTAAAGCAATACGTAGAGGTGAATTAATTTCTATAGTGGACTTCAAAAGGAAAGAACAAATTAATCTAAGTGGTAACCTAGAAAAGCAAATTAAAGAACTTGAAGGCAAATTTATTAGCACACAAGATAAACAACTATTAAACAAAATATGTCAGCTCAAATACGAACACAATAAACTGACAAGTAAAATGGCTTTGCAAGAGATCTTTCACACTAAAACACAATACTACACAGGAGGAAACAAAAGCGGCAAGTTACTAGCTAATTATCTAAAACATAAAAGCAAAACCCAAATCCCCTCAGTAAAAAACAACAAAAACAAAATAGTTTTGTCGACCACTGAAATTTTGAATTCTTTCCATCACTTTTATAAAGAATTGTACACCTCAGAAACAGATGATGACCCTGATAAAATTAAAAATTTCTTGTCTAAGTTAACCCAACCACAATGGTCACCTTCAGATAACAACTTTCTATTGGAACCATTTAACTCGCGAGAAATTATGCAAGCCCTCAAGGATCTTCCATCCCATAAAGCACCTGGTCCTGATGGTATTCCTGTCAAGTTTTATAAATTGTTTACAAACCCACTCCTCCTGACCTTCACACAACTCTTCAACTCTCTAAATCCCTTAGCTGCTTCATCCAGCAGATTTACAGATGCTATTATCACAGTCATTCCAAAACCTAATAAAGACCCTCAGTTTGTACAAATTAAAGGCCAATTTCCCTTCTTAACTCAGACTACAACATCTATGCAAAACTATTAGCAGATTGAAGATCATACATAAAGTCATTTCTACCAACCAAATTGGCTTTATGCCAAATAGATTAATATCAGACAATACTAGACTATTCTTCCAACTATCACATATTGCCAAATCTCAAAATTGCCCTATCATCGCTATGTCATTAGATGCTGAAAAAGCATTTGACAGAGTAGAATGGCAATACATATTCAGTGTCCTAGAGTGGTTCGGTGCAGCACCTGATTTTGTCACAAAAATTAAAGTACTCTGCTCAAAACCCACAGCCAAAATTATTTCTAACAATCATCTATCTGACAAAATTTATCTCCATACAGGCGCTCATCAGGGCTGCCCTCTTTCACCTTATTTATTCAATCTAGCATTAGAACCCCTCATCATAGCTATCTCTTCTCAATCCAACATCACAGAAATAACATTTAAAAATACTCTATTTAAAATATCAGCATATGCTGATATATTGTTATACATTTCTAATCCCCAGACTTCGTTATCATTACTATTCTCCCTGATTCACTCTTTCTACGATCTCGGGTTATAAAATCAATCAGGCCACAACTGAAGTGTTACCACTTAATATCCATGCAGTACCTAGCTTAATCAAACCCTTTAATCTCATATGGTCCTCAAAGAAAATCAAATATCTTGGTATAGATCTACAACACTACACAGAACAAGACACCATTGAATACAATAGCGAAAGCATACTTAAATTCTTAAAAGATCTCGTATTAAAATGGCATCCTCTACACATCTCCTGGTGGGGCAGAATCGAAACCATCAAAATGATTATCTCCCCTAAAATAAACTTCATTTTGAGTATGATCCCAATGTTATTTCAAAGCTCATTTTACAAACAAGTGGACAAACTTTTGACTTCTTTCCTATGGAAAAATAAGATGCCCAGAATATCACTGAAAAAACTCAAGGCCCCAAAAGAAAATTTTGGCTTAACATTCCCTGATTTCCTATTATATCATAAGGCATTTATCACACAACAAGGTTGCTATTGGTTTCTTGCAGATGAAGATTACACACCAATTTGGCTTCAACTAGAGTGACTTATATCCTCCCCAACACCACTATATCTAACTATTTATATGTCAAATGTCTCCTCCAAAATGGAAAGCTCAGTCATACACAACACCAAAATCTGCTTACTGAATTTAGATAAAACACTAGATCACCCAATCCACAATACTTTACAAATACCTATTTGGAATAATCCCAAATTTCGTATTAACCAAAAAACATTCCTATGGAAATCATGGACTGACCGTGGAATCTGGACCATTGAGGACTTATGTATAAAGGGACAGACTAACTTACTAACATTCCAAGAACTTAATACAAATAAACACATTCCCAAAGAGCACTTCTTCCAATGGATGCAATTATCACACTGCATCAGATCCACAAATATACTCAATTCTATTAGTACTCATGAGCCCTCTCTCTATATCGCCACAACCTTAATCAACAATGGACACGTAGCTTCATCTATATACAAGTTTTTGCTCTCTCAACAGTAACACTCAGAGAAACATGGAAAACAGATGTTGATCAAATCATCCCACATTCTGAGCATTCAAGGAGCATGCACATTCTGAGCATGTGGAGATCCTTGATTAGGTCCATGTCTTCTGCTACCATCATGCAGTCTATGTTTTTCTGTACCATAGAGTCACCTGGACCCCACTTAAGCTCCATGTTGCTAAATTGGCAGAATCTAACCTGTGTTGGCATTGTCAACTACAAATTGGTACACTTGTTCATATGTTATATGAATGCGATCAAATCAAAAAATGTTGGCAGGGGTTATAGAAAACCATATGCTCTATATTTCATATTAATGTTAATCTCACTGCCTCTTTAATCTTATTTAAATCTTGCTCTCCTCAAATCTCTCTGCCAAATCAACATCGAGTCTTGTTTGATATCTTAATTACTATTGGTCAATCTATGATACTTAGCTTTGTATTTTCATTTTGTCATTTTGGATTAAGGGGGTAAAAAAAAAAAAAGAGGTGAATGATACCCTCATCGCAAAATGTTACAAAAACCACTAAAGGACAGATATTTATAGCAACATCAAAAATCAAGGTTAAAACTAGTGTTTCAAAAGCAATCTCACCTTAAATCTTTTATCCTGAAGAACTTTCTTAATAGCCACCAGTTCTCCTGAATCACAAAGTTTGGCTTGATAAACAACTCCAAAGACCCATTTCCAATCACCTTGGTGTCTGTGTAGCTAACTTCCTGCGGCCTGTCCGGACCCTGGCCAGGGGTTGCTACCACAGTTGTCACTTTGCTGCCGTCTTTGTCCCCTGAAAAAGAAAATGGACATATATTTAAAGTCTTGAAAGTTTCAATATATTTCTCAAGGTTTTACAAATTATAATTTTCAACAATAAAACATATTCCAAATATTTGCTTAGGTTTAAGTATGGTGGTAATGTGGTAACAGAGCTGGGCAGCTGATTATCCACATTTCTATGGGCCAGTCAGAAGAATAAATTAGAGAATGACACAGGAACAAAGTTTGTCCCCATCCCCACTCTGTCCCCGCAAACAAACTCCACTGCGCTAGATCCATCATTTTCGATAAGACAATCACTTGCTTTCTGTATGAGATTTTGTACAGTTGCAGGGACAGGTTGGGGATGGGGACAAGATTGAGGTCCCAAGAAGGAAAGGAAGGACAAAAGGGGGGGAGGGGTCGCAGATGTACCACCCGCTTCAGAAACTGAGCTACCTTTCTAAGCAAAGCCAGAAAGATGCTCTTCCCCTTCTCCTGAAAGCTAGACAATGCAGCCACTTGAATCAACAGGGAGCTCAAGGCCTGCCCCTACCCCAGGCCCTGTTACAGAAAACCCATCAAACTGGGAACCAGAGCCCTCCAAGGAGATAGGGACCGTACCTTGTACCACAATTCAAACACACGTGAGACCTTGACATAAGCCAGGGACATAGAGAACTTCCTGCAGCGCAGCAGGGTAGAAAGCACTACGGGGGAACCCCACAATTCTCTAATCATCACCTCTTAATGACCATACCATAAGCCAAAAGGGGTCCGGATCCTCCATTTCTACCTGTACTCACTGGAGTAGAGCCCAGCCCCTGGATAACAGAAGCGGATCCTCCACCAGCAGATGCCTGAAATCCACATACCAAGGTCTGCAAGGCCAATCTGATGCCACCAGCAAAAATAAATGAGGAGGACGTGCAACCCTGGGCAACAACCAATGAGAGGCCATGGCAAAAGATTGATTTTTTTTTTTTTTTTTTTTTTGGGAGGGGGGGGAAGGGGGGTTGAGTCCACTACAGCCAAGGCAGTACCAGGGCATCTATCTTATGAGAGGCCAGGTCTCTCCAATGACTGACAAGCACTCCGCCTTCACACCGGCTCTGGATGCCATCGAGTAAAACTGAGGAGGCCCCTGCAGTCCACAAGGAGCTGGAAGGCCTGAAGTCCCAGCTCCCATTTTCCCGGATCCAGGAGAAAGTCCACCTGCACACTGTCTTTGTCTGCAATATGGACCGCTGAGAGAGCCTGCAGATGCGTCTCTGCCCACTGACAGACTCTCCGCCTCCAAGGCCACCGTCAGACTCCCGGTTCAGCTCTGCTTGTTGATGTATGCCACCTCCATGGCACTATCCGAAAGCACTCTGACCACTTTCCCTTCCAAGAGAAGCTGAAACTAGAGTCAGTCGGACCGCCCAGGTCTCTAGGTGGTTCATGAACCAGGATGCCTCCTGGCCTGACCAGGATTCCCTGTGCCGCACGCCCAAGACTTTGAGCTCCTCGACAGAGAAGTCTTGCATCCATGGTGACCAGCTGAGGATCCAGAAGGACCCCTTTTGAATGGTAAACTGGATTGTCCCACTGGGCCAGACTGAGCCTCACCCTAGGTACGAGCAGGTAAGAACGATGGATACCCTGAGAAAGCAGCACCAATCAGGACAAGGCGGCTTGCTGTAGCGGAGGCATGCAAGCCCTCTCCGATGGCACCATCTCCAGACTCACAGACTTGAGGCCCAAGAGTTACAAGTAATCCCAAACTGTGGGCTCTGGGAGATTGCAGAACTGGTGCAACTGTGTCCAGAGCATTTCTGTCCGCTCCTCTAGAAGAAAAACCATCCCTCTGGCCATGTCAAAGCGGACCTCAAGATACTCCAGGAACTGAGAAAGGGCCAGATGGCTCATGGGCCAGTCCACTACACAGCTCAGGGCTTCCAGGAGGGAAGGGAAAATTAGGTTCTTACCGTGATAATTTTCTTTCCTTTAGTCATAGCAGATGCAGCCATTACAGATGGGTTGTGTCCATCAACCAGCAGAGGGAGATAGAGAGCACACTTTTTACAGTACCTCATACCAGCTTGCTCCACTGCCTCTCTTCAGTATTTGAAGCTTCCAAAGCAGTATGGCAAACCGCAATGGGAAAAACATAAGCTTTCCTCACAGCGAACGATGGCCCTACAACAAAGCGAATGCTACATACCTGTAGAAGGTATTCTCCGAGGACAGCAGGCTGATGGTTCTCACTGATGGGTGACGTCCACGGCAGCCCCTCCAATCGGAACACTTTACTAGCAAAGGCCTTTGCTAGTCCTCGCGCACCGCACATGCGCGGCCGTCTTCCCGCCCGAACCGGCTCGTGTTCGTCAGTCCCATATGTAGCAAGACAAACAAGGGAAGACACAACTCCAAAGGGGAGGCGGGCGGGTTTGTGAGAACAATCAGCCTGCTGTCCTCGGAGAATACCTTCTACGGGTATGTAGCATTCGCTTTCTCCGAGGACAAGCAGGCTGCTTGTTCTCACTGATGGGGTATCCCTAGCCCCCAGGCTCACTCAAAACAACAAACATGGTCAATTGGGCCTCGCAACGGCGAGGACATAACTGAGATTGACCTAACAATTTATCCAACTGAGAGTGTAGCCTGGAACAGAATAAACATGGGCCTAGGGGGGTGGAGTTGGATTCTAAACCCCGAACAGATTCTGAAGCACTGACTGCCCGAACCGACTGTCGCGTCGGGTATCCTGCTGCAGACAGTAATGAGATGTGAATGTGTGGACAGATGACCACGTCGCAGCTTTGCAAATCTCTTCAATAGTGGCTGACTTCAAGTGGGTCACTGACGCTGCCATGGCTCTAACATTATGAGCCGTGACATGACCCTCAAGAGCCAGCCCGGCCTGGGCGTAAGTGAAGGAAATGCAATCTGCTAGCCAATTGGATATGGTGCGTTTCCCCACAGCCACTCCCCTCCTGTTGGGATCAAAAGAAACAAACAATTGGGCGGACTGTCTGTTGGGCTGTGTCCGCTCCAGATAGAAGGCCAATGCTCTTTTGCAGTCCAATGTGTGCAGCTGACGTTCAGCAGGGCAGGAATGAGGACGGGGAAAGAATGTTGGCAAGACAATTGACTGGTTCAGATTGAACTCCGACACAACCTTTGGAAAGAACTTAGGGTGAGTGCGGAGGACTACTTTGTTATGATGAAATTTGGTGTAAGGGGCCTGGGCTACCAGGGCCTGAAGCTCACTGACTCTACGAGCTGAAGTAACTGCCACCAAGAAAATGACCTTCCAGGTCAAGTACTTCAGATGGCAGGAGTTCAGTGGCTCAAAAGGAGATTTCATCAGCTGGGTGAGAACGACTGAGATCCCATGACACTGTAGGAGGTTTGACGGGGGGCTTTGACAAAAGCAAACCTCTCATGAAGCGAACAACTAAAGGCTGTCCTGAGATCGGCTTACCTTCCACACGGTAATGGTATGCACTGATTGCGCTAAGGTGAACCCTTACAGAGTTGGTCTTGAGACCAGACTCAGACAAGTGCAGAAGGTATTCAAGCAGGGTCTGTGTAGGACAAGAGCGAGGATCTAGGGCCTTGCTGTCACACCAGACGGCAAACCTCCTCCATAGAAAGAAGTAACTCCTCTTAGTGGAATCTTTCCTGGAAGCAAGCAAGGCGCGGGAGACACCCTCTGACAGACCCAAAGAGGCAAAGTCTACGCTCTCAACATCCAGGCCGTGAGAGCCAGGGACCGGAGGTTGGGATGCAGAAGCGCCCCTTCGTCCTGTGTGATGAGGGTCGGAAAACACTCCAATCTCCACGGTTCTTCGGAGGACAACTCCAGAAGAAGAGGGAACCAGATCTGACGCGGCCAATACGGAGCAATCAGAATCATGGTGCCTCGGTCTTGCTTGAGTTTCAACAAAGTCTTCCCCACCAGTGGTATGGGACGATAAGCATACAGTAGACCTTCCCCCCAGTCCAGGAGGAAGGCATCCGATGCCAGCCTGCCGTGGGCCTGAAGTCTGGAACAGAATTGAGGGACCTTGTGGTTGGCCTGAGATGCAAAGAGATCCACCAAGGGGGTGCCCCACACCTGGAAGATCTGCCGCACTACCCTGGAATTGAGCGACCACTCGTTAGGTTGCATGATCCTGCTCAACCTGTCAGCCAGACTGTTTACGCCTGCCAGGTATGTGGCTTGGAGCAACATGCCGTAACGGCGAGCCCACAGCCACATGCTGACAGCTTCCTGACACAGGGGGCGAGATCTGGTGCCCCCCTGCTTGTTGATGTAATACATGGCAACCTGGTTGTCTGTCTGAATTTGGATAATTTGGTGGGACAGCCGATCTCTGAAAGCCTTCAGAGCGTTCCAGACCGCTCGTAACTCCAGGAGATTGATCTGCAGATCGCGTTCCTGGAGGGAACAGCTTCCTTGGGTGTGAAGCCCATCAACATGAGCTCCCCACCCCAGGAGAGACGCATCCGCAGTCAGCACTTTTTGTGGCTGAGGAATTTGGAAAGGACGCCCCAGAGTCAAATTGGACCAAATCGTCCACCAATACAGGGAGTTGAGAAAACTCGTGGACAGGTGGATCACGTCTTCTAGATCCCCAGCAGCCTGAAACCACTGGGAAGCTAGGGTCCATTGAGCAGATTGCATGTGAAGGCGGGCCATGGGAGTCACATGAACTGTGGAGGCCATGTGGCCCAGCAATCTCAACATCTGCCGAGCTGTGATCTGCTGCGACGCTCGCACCCGCAAGACGAGGGACAACAAGTTGTTGGCCCTCGTATCTGGGAGATAGGCACGAGCCGTCCGAGAATCCAGCAGAGCTCCTATGAATTCGAGTCTCCATACTGGGACAAGATGGGACTTTGGATAATTTATCACAAACCCCAGTAGCTCCAGGAGGCGAATAGTCATCTGCATGGACTGTAGAGCTCCTGCCTCGGATGTGTTCTTCACCAGCCAATCGTCGAGATAGGGGAACACGTGTAATCCCAGCCCGCGAAGCGCCGCTCCTACTACAGCCAAGCACTTCATGAACACTCTGGGCGCAGAGGCGAGCCCAAAGGGTAGCACACAGTACTGGAAGTGATGTGTGCCCAGCTGAAATCGCAGATACTGACTGTGAGCTGGCAGTATCGGGATGTGCGTATAGGCGTCCTTCAAGTCCAGAGAGCATAGCCAATCGTTTTCCTGAATCATGGGGAGAAGGGTGCCCAGGGAAAGCATCCTGAACTTTTCCTTGACCAGATATTTGTTCAGGGCCCTTAGGTCTAGGATGGGACGCATCCCCCCTGTTTTCTTTTCCACAAGGAAGTACCTGGAATAGAATCCCAGCCCTTCTTGCCCGGGCTCGACCGCATTGGCGCTGAGAAGGGCGGAGAGTTCCTCTGCAAGTACCTGCTTGTGCTGGAAGCTGTAAGATTGAGCTCCCGGTGGGCAATTTGGAGGTTTGGAGGCCAAATTGAGGGTGTATCCTTGCCGGACTATTTGAAGAACCCAACGGTCGGAGGTTATAAGAGGCCACCTTTGGTGAAAAAATGTCAACCTCCCCCCGACCGGCAGATCGCCCGGAACTGACACGTTGATGTCGGCTATGCTCTGCTGGAGCCAGTCAAAAGCTTGCCCCCTGCTTTTGCTGGGGAGCCGTGGGGCCTTACTGAGGCGCACGCTGCTGACGAGAGCGAGCGCGCTGGGGCTTAGCCTGGGCCGCAGGCTGTCGAGGAGGAGGATTGTACCTACGCTTACCAGAAGAGTAGGGAACAATCTTCCTTCCCCCATAAAAACGTCTACCTGAGGAGGTAGATGCTGAAGGCTGCCGGCGGGAGAACTTGTCGAAAGCGGTATCCCGCTGGTGGAGCTGCTCTATCACCTGTTCGACTTTCTCTCCAAAAATATTGTCCGCTCGGCAAGGGGAGTCCGCAATCCACTGCTGGATCCTATTCTCCAGGTCGGAGGCACGCAGCCATGAGAGTCTGCGCATCACCACACCTTGAGCAGCGGCCCTGGACGCAACATCAAAGGTATCATATACCCCTCTGGCCAGGAATTTTCTGCACGCCTTCAGCTGCCTGACCACCTCCTGAAATGGCTTGGCTTGCTCAGGAGGGAGCTTGTCCACCAAGCCCGCCAACTGCCGCACATTGTTCCGCATATGTATGCTCGTGTAGAGCTGGTAAGACTGGATTTTGGCCACGAGCATAGGAGAATGGTAGGCCTTCCTCCCAAAGGAATCTAAGGTTCTAGAGTCCTTGCCCAGGGGCGCCGAAGCATGCTCCCTAGAACTCTTAGCCTTCTTTAGGGCCAGATCCACCACACCAGAGTCATGAGGCAACTGAGTGCGCATCAGCTCTGGGTCCCCATGGATCCGGTACTGGGACTCTATCTTCTTGGGAATGTGGGGATTACTTAGAGGCTTGGT
The DNA here is from genome assembly GCF_901765095.1 of Microcaecilia unicolor. Lineage (NCBI taxonomy): Eukaryota > Metazoa > Chordata > Amphibia > Gymnophiona > Siphonopidae > Microcaecilia > Microcaecilia unicolor. Next base: position 253,172,541 of record NC_044035.1, on the reverse strand, counting down.
CCAGTTCGCCAGCAATGTCTTTTTTTAGGACATGATGCATGGGTACTGTGGACGCTTCCTTAGGTGGAGAAGGATAGTCCAAGAGCTCAAACATTTCAGCCCTGGGCTCATCCTCCACAACCACCGGGAAGGGGATGGCCGTAGACATCTCCCGGACAAAGGCCACAAAAGACAGACTCTCAGGAGGAGAAAGCTGCCTTTCAGGAGTGGGAGTGGGATCAGAAGGAAGGCCATCAGACTCCTCGTCAGAGAAATATCTGATGTCCTCCTCCTCCTCCCACGAGGCCTCACCATCGGTATCAGACACAAGTTCATGAACATGTGTCTGAAGCTGTGCCCGGCTCGACTCCGTGGAAACACGGCCACGGTGGGAGCGTCGAGAGGTAGACTCCATCGCCAGCACCGGCGAAGCTCCCTCCGCCGACGTTGTAGGGGAACCTTCCTGGGAGGCGACCGCAGTCGGAGACCTCACCCCGGGCAAGGGGCCAGCCGGCGCCTCACTCGACGGTACCGGTGGCGCAAGCACCCCCGGTACCGGAGGGGAAGGGCACAACAGCTCTCCCAGGATCTCTGGGAGAACGGCCCGGAGACTCTCGTGCAGAGCGGCTGTGGAGAAAGACATGGAAGCCGATGCAGGCGTCAAGGTCAGAGTCTGTTCCGGGCGTGGAGGCTGTTCCGGGCTGTCCAAGGTGGAGCGCATCAACACCTCCTGAACAGAGGGTGAGCGGTCCTCCCGGTGCCGATGCCTACTGGGTGCCGACTCCCTCGGCGACCCAGAGCTCTCGGTACCGATGCGGGAAGGAGACCGGTGTCGATGCTTCTTTGACTTTTTCAAACGAAGCATGTCACCGGAACTTCCCGGTACCGACGAGGAGGACGTAGAATCCAGCCGTCGCTTCCTCGGGGCCGAGGCCGAAGAAGGTCGGTCTCGGGTGGGCTGTACCGCAGGAGCCCTCAGGGTAGGGGGAGACCCACCCGAAGGCTCACCGCCACCGGCAGGGGAATGGACAGCCCTCACCTGCACTCCAGTCGAAGCACCACCGTCCAACGACATCAGCACTAGTGGAGGTCCCGGTACCACCGACGCCGACGCAGCCTTTCGATGTCTCGGTACCGACGATGCAGAGGGTCGATGCCTCGATGCAGTCGATGCCGAGGTCGAAGGTCTTGATGCTGTCGACGTCGATGGACTCGATGCCCCCGGTGCTGTTGTCGACGAAGAGCCCGAGAACAACACGTTCCACTGGGCCAATCTCGCTACCTGAGTCCTCTTCTGTAAAAGGGCGCAAAGACTACAGGCCTGCGGGCGGTGCCCAGCCCCCAGACACTGAAGACACGACGCGTGCCTATCAGTGAGCGAGATTACCTGGGCGCACTGGGTGCACTTCTTGAAGCCGCTGGGAGACTTCGATGACATGGGCGGGAAAATCACGCGGGCGAAATCAAAATTCATAATGGCGAAATAGGCACCAAAAATAAGGAGAGAAAAAACCCGTACCAAGGCCTCAAAAAAGGCCTACCCCGAAAGCGAAAGGAAACTTACGCGGGGCAAAATCTGGAAGCACGGGAAAGGGGTAAAGACCGTAAAGGTCTTTTTTTTTTTTTAGCAAAAATAGCGAAGACGCGCGAGGGTCGACTTTGAGGGGCGCGAAACGGTGCAAAACACGACCGTCCCGAGCGCGGACAAAAGAAGACTGACAAACACGAGCCGGTTCGGGCGGGAAAACGGCCGCGCATGCGCGGTGCGCATCGGCGCGCGAGGACTAGCAAAGGCCTTTGCTAGTAAGGTTTTCCGATTGAAGGGGCTGCCGTGGAGGTCACCCATCAGTGAGAACAAGCAGCCTGCTTGTTCTTGGAGAATGCCCATTATCAGGGAATAACGCCTCAGAGGGCATACCCAGGCTAGAATCCACCGGGGGGGCCTTAGAAGAGGCCCCTGCCGGGCTTTGTGGGAGAGCTCTTTTAAGCATGTATGCTTTATGCATTAATAAGACAAAATCGGGGGAGAAAAACTCACCCTGGGCACCCGGATCTCTGCCGGGGCTAGTAGCTCCCATATCATCCTCACTCCGAGGCCTCCTCCCGGGCTCAGGACTCCCCATCTCAGCGGAGGTCGCGCCATGTGGTAAATTAAAAATGGCGCCCGCTGCCAGCTCAGAGCGCGAAGAATCGTCGCTCGCCATGCTCGGGCCGGCTCTAACATCTGCACAGCATAATTTACAGAGCCCCGCTGCTGATCTGCGCTTGCCACACCTGGAACAGCGCTTTACTGTCTCCGTAGCCATCGCCGAAAACAGCGGTAAAATTCAAAATGGCGGTTCGCGCCAAAATCGCCCCGATCGCGGGCCCACCCCGGAGGAGTCAGGAAACACTCTTACCTCACTGGACCGAGTATCACAGCTCCGGTCCCACAGAAAAAGGCAAGGAAAAACCTCTGTTCCTTTTTTTTTTTTTTTAATGCTGTGAGGAAAGCAGAGGTAAATAGAACTCCGGAGGCTCAGGTGAGTGGGAAAGGCAGGGAAAGAGCAAACCTATGTGCCTGCATCCACTGTTGGTGGGGAAGGACAGGGAAAGCTAAGCAATGTGTCCACATCCACGGAGGTATGGGTAAGGCAGGGAAAGGGCGAACCTATGTGCCTTTAAAGTGAAGCTACTATAGCCTCCAACACCCCTGCTAACAACTGGCAAAAGCACAGGAGCAACGTTCAGGCAGATTTTAGATGGAGCTAGAAGAAGCTGCAGCCACTCTGCTAGGGGAGATAGAGAATACTGAAGAGAGGCAGTGGAGCAAGCTGGTATGAGGCACTGAAAAAAGTGTGCTCTCTATCTCCCTCTGCTGGTTGATGGACACAACCCATCTGTAATGGCTGCATCTGCTTGATGACAAGGAAAAAGGGGTGTGATTGTTTTTATTGTATAAATTGGGCTTTTATTATATACTGCATTTGGAAACTGCTGGTATGCTTAAGGCAAGAGGTGGTAAATCAAAGGATATCAATCTATGGATTGAATTTTCAATTAGAACTGTAATTAAAGAAAAATGACAAATTTTTTTTTTTTTTAATTACATTTGTACCCCGCGCTTTCCCACTCATGACAGGCTCAATGCGGCTTACATGGGGCAATGGAGGGTTAAGTGACTTGCCCAGAGTCACAAGGAGCTGCCTGTGCCTGAAGTGGGAATTGAACTCAGTTCCCCAGGACCAAAGTCCACCACCCTAACCACTAGGCCACTCCTCCACTTGTTATTTATCAAGCTATTTTTTAGGCCACACTAGATATCAGGTCTGCAAATCACCTCTCATCCTTTCCTTTCTACATTTGATGGATCTGAGCCTGACCAAATTGATAAACAACAAATTATAGCTGTAACTAAAATTAGTTCTGCATTCCACTATAACTATTCTTCCCATTGAAAAATTCACACTATTAGATATTTCTCAAGCTCATTTAACAACCCAGTTTTTCTTTTCTCTTTTTTCTTCCAGTTCAGTCAGAACAAGTCCTGGTGCTAAGAGTATTAACACTCGAGAGACAGCGAAGGTGACACGAGACGATGATGCTAGTGGTCTAGATTTATTAAACAGCATTACACCTTGACTCGACACAGCCATGTTTCGGTTCAGTGGCCTGCCTCAGGAGTCTCCTTGTGTTGTGTAGAAAAATCTGTCTGTATCTCTGGGTATGGTGCAATGTATCAAAACCTGACGCTGCAAGAACTTCTCAAGACTAGTGACACTCAGTCTCAGTCTAAAGAAAGGCATCAATAGTCACAGCCGTGTCGAGTCAAGGTGTAGTGCTGTTTAATAAATCTCCTAGACCACTTGTATCAGTTGTGTCACCTTCACTGTCTCCCGAATATGATCTGTTCTGCGAAGTTCTTGTTCTTCTGTATTTTGGCTGAGAGTATTAACTCACAATGGACTGAGGGAACAGTAGAAGCAATTTTGGATTCAGCTCCATTTTTCAATAGTAGCTGAAGGTGTTACATTCAGATATAGCAGGTAATGGATTACAAGGAGCAGTAGTGGGATTGAAAACCTGCAGTCTGTTGATCTAACCATTAGACTACTCTACCTGTCCCTATTTTAGTAGACTTCCAACTACTCCCTAATAATTCCTAGTGTTGCAGCACTGGACCTGAAGCTTGAAACCATGTACCACCATAAGCGTGACCTCTGATAGCCACAACTACTACCTCCTTTCTTCCCTCTTGGCAGCAATCCAACTAATCTGGAAAATCAAAACGTTATCTGGAAATCTATTGGGAACCACTGCTTATTTCTGGGATAAACAGCATAAAATGTATTGAACTTTTTTGGGGATCTTGTCAGGTATTTGTGACCTGGATTGGCCACTCTTGGAAACAGGATGCTGGGCTTGATGGACCTTTGGTCTGTCCCAGTGTGGCAATACTTATGTACTTATAACCCTCGACGTGACAACACTGCCACTGAGTCACCAGGCTGAACTACATGTTTGGTCATTTTACATACTATATATGGTGAAAGGTATTCACACTGTTAATTTCCTTTCCTTGAGCCGTAAAAACATAAGCTTTGCCACACTGGGTCAGACTGAAGGTCCATTAAGGTAAAATTATGTCTTACCTGATAATTTTCTTTCCATTAGTCCCTCAGATCAATCCAGAGACTTGTGGGTTATGCCCCTCCTCTAGCAGGTTAGATAGAGAGAACTCAGAAGTTTGCTACAATAGAGCATGTGTAGCCAGCCTCACTTCTGTATAACGATACCAAAGCATTAAGAACCATAGAACATTCTCCTGTCTCTGCAAAAGCAGCATAAACTTGGAAGAAACTCTCCGAGCTGCTATAACTTAGAAATGTAAATATAAACACACCCTAACAGCGTTACCCGTCCAGAGACAAAGGAACGTGAACAGAACCGACATAAGTATACTGAATCCGATCAGAGATTACGAAAGCGAATTCCAGGGAGGGGCTCTGGATTGATCTGAGGGACTAATGGAAAGAAAATTATCAGGTAAGACATAATTTTACCTTCCAAAGCGTCCCCAGATCAATCCAGAGACTTGTGGGATATACCAAAGCAATCCTCATCAAGGGTGGGACCGGCCTACTCCGGCCACCAACACAGAAGTCCCAACAAGCGCCTCTCGACACGCAGCAACATCAAGACGGCAAGGCATAACAAAGGAATGCCAAGACGACCAAGACGCCGCTTAACAAATGTCCTCCAACGACACCAGACGACACGCCGCAAAAGAAGAGGCCTGAACCCTCTTGGAGAGTGCCCGAATGCGACTAGGGAAAGAATCCCCCAACAACAGGTAAGCCGACACAATAGCCTCCCTAAGCCACCGATCGATCGTGGCCTTAGAGGTCATGTTTGCTTTCTTATGACCTATGAACAGCACAAAAAGATGATCTGCTTTCAAAACTAATTAGTCGCCTCCAAATAACACATCAGAGGTCCCCTAACGTCTAAACCCCATAGAGCTCAAAAATTGTGAGGGAAATCCTCTTGCTTGAAGGATGGATGGCAACACCACTCCCTGGTTAACGTGAAAACACGTGACTACCTTAGAAACCAAGGACGGCCCCCTTCAAATTGTCACTCCAGCCGCCAAAAAAATGGAGAAAAGGGCTCCGCACGAAAGGGCCTGAAGCTCAGACACCCGCCTGGCTGAAGCCATTGCCATCAGAAACACAGTCTTCAACTTGAAAATATTCAAGATCTTTACTCAGGGGCTCGAAAGGAGACCACCGAAACGCCCTAAGGACCAGGTTCAAATTCTAATCCGGCACCACCGGAACCCAAGAAGGTCTGAGATGCCCTACACCGCGAAGAAAACGAATTCCGGAAGAGACACTAAGGAGTGGCTCCCTGAACGACCCCTCCAGGAAGCCAATGCCGCTAACTGACCCTTTAAAGTACTTAGCGACAGTTCCTTAACCATCACTTCCTGCAAAAAGGCCAGAACGGACCCAAGAGGGTCTGATTGAGGGGAAATACCTGCCAAGGAACCCCAAGCCACAAACGACCTCCACACTCCATCATATGCAGTAGAAGTGGAACATTTGTGCGCCTGTAACATGGTCCCAAAAACCACCTCCGGCTATCCTGGACACCTCAGACCAACCGTACAAAGGCGAGGCCATAAGTCCAAATGGAGCGTGATCTTTCATGACTACCGGCCCCTGATGGATAAGACCCGGCCAGTGAGACAGGTGGAATGGCTTGTCGATCAGGAGACGAATCAAACCCGCATACCAAGGACATCTGTGGCCAGTCCGGCGCAATTAGTATTACCGGACCCGGAAGACAAGAGATTTCCCCACTACTTGACCGACCATCGGCTACGGAGGAAAGACATATAGAAGCTCCAACGGCCACGGCTGAAGAATAGCGTCTATTCCTTTGGACTCAAACTCTCTGCCTCTTAACTGTTGTTGCTCACAGCTTTATTAGTAGTAACAGTGGAATTTGAACCATCTACCTCTGCATTACAAGACCAGTGCTGTTACCACTTGGTCACAGCTGCACTTTGCTGAAGAACCGGGTCACCTTCGGATTGTAGAATCAAGCCATGAAATCTATCACCAGAGTCCGCCAGCGGTCCGAAATCTGGCTGACAGCCGGCGGAGAGAGCTCCCACTACCTGGCATCCAAGCGATTGCAACTGAAAAAGTTGGCCTGTACACTTAGCACTCCCGCTATGTGAGCCGCCGACAACCAAACTCGACGCTTCTCTGCCCCAAGAGACAGCACGGACGTCTCTTCTGCCAGCGGAGCACTTCGAGTTGCGCCCTGCCGAATGACGTACGCTAGCGCCGTCGCAGAGAACTTGGACTGGTTGAACTATCAACAACATCTCGAAAGCTAGGAGCGCCAACCAAAACGCCCGAAGTTCCATGAGATTGAACTGCAACCTGGACTCCGAGGGGGACCAACTCCCCTGAGCTGAGTGGCCGAGAACCACACGCCACTCCGACGCGGCGAGAGGCATGCCTCGAGTCAGTATCCGACCTGAGCCAAAACCGCAGAGCAATAGAAGCTCGTGGTGTACAGGGAAAGCGAATGCTACATACCTGTAGAAGGTATTCTCCGAGGACAGCAGACTGATTGTTCTCACAAATGGGTGACGTCCACGGCAGCCCCTCCGATCGGAGATCTTCCTAGCAACAGTGTTTGCTAGTTCTTACGCGTGCCCGCAATGCGCGCATGCGCGGCCGTCTTCCCACCCGAAATCGCTCGTGTTCGCTAGTCCCGTACCTAGCAAAAACAAGACAAGGGAAGACACAACTCCAAAGGGGAGGTGGGCGGGTAGGTGAGAACAATCAGCCTGCTGTCCTCGGAGAATACCAAAGGGGAGGTGGGCGGGTAGGTGAGAACAATCAGCCTGCTGTCCTCGGAGAATACCTTCTACAGGTATGTAGCGTTCGCTTTCTCCGAGGACAAGCAGGCTGCTTGTTCTCACAAATGGGGTATCCCTAGCCCCCAGGCTCACTCAAAACAACAAACATGGTCAATTGGGTCTCGCAACGGCGAGGACATAACTGAGATTGACCTAAACTTTTCCAACTAACTGAGAGTGCAGCCTGGAACAGAATAAAAATGGGCCTAGGGGGGTGGAGTTGGATTCTAAACCCCAAACAGATTCTGCAGCACCGACTGCCCAAACCGACTGTCGCGTCGGGAATCCTGCTGAAGGCAGTAGTGAGATGTGAATGTGTGGACAGATGACCACGTCGCAGCCTTGCAAATCTCTTCAATAGTGGCTGACTTCAAGTGGGCCACTGATGGCGCCATGGCTCGAACACTATGAGCCGTGACATGACCCTCGAGAGTCAGCCCAGCCTGGGCATAAGTGAAGGAAATGCAGTCTGCTAGCCAATTTGAAATGGTGCGTTTCCCCACAGCCACTCCCCTCCTGTTGGGATCAAAAGAAACAAACAATTGGGCGGACTGTCTGTGTGGGCTTGTCTGCTCCAGATAGAAGGCCAAAGCTCTTTTGCAGTCCAATGTGTGCAGTTGACGTTCAGCAGGGCAGGTATGAGGACGGGGGAAGAATGTTGGCAAGACAATTGACTGGTTCAGATGGAACTCCGACACAACCTTTGGCAAGAACTTAGGGTGAGTGCGGAGGACTACTCTGTTATGATGAAATTTGGTGTAAGGGGCCTGGGCTACCAGGGCCTGAAGCTCACTGACTCTACGAGATGAAGTAACTGCCACCAAGAAAATGACCTTCCAGGTCAAGTACTTCAGATGACAGGAATCCAGTGGCTCAAAAGGAGGTTTCATCAGCTGGGTGAGAACGACATTGAGATCCCATGACACTGTAGGAGGTTTGACTGGGGGCTTCGACAAAAGCAAACCTCTCATGAAGCGAACAACTAAAGGCTGTCCCGAGATCGGCTTACCTTCCACATGGTAATGGTATGCACTAATCGCACTAAGATGAACCCTTACAGAGTTGGTTTTAGACCAGACTCCGATAAATGTAGAAGGTATTCAAGCAGGGTCTGTGTAGGACAAGAACAAGGATCTAAGGCCTTGCCATCACACCACACAGCAAACCGTCGCCAGAGGAAAAAATAACTCCTCTTGGTAGAATCTTTCCTGGAAGCAAGCAAGACTCGGGAGACACCCTCTGACAGACCCAAGGAGGCGAAGTCTACGCTCTCAACATCCAGGCTGTGAGGGCCAGAGACTGAAGGTTGGGATGGAGGAGCGCCCCCTCGTTCTGTGTGATGAGGGTCGGAAAGCAGTCCAATCTCCACGGTTCTTCGGAAGACAATTCCAGAAGAAGAGGGAACCAGATCTGACGAGGCCAAAAAGGAGCAATCAGAATCATGGTTCCCCTGTCTTGCTTGAGTTTCAGCAAAGTCCTCCCTATCAAAGGAATGGGAGGATACGCGTACAGGAGACCTTCCCCCCAAAACAGAAGGAAAGCATCCGACGCTAGTCTGCCGTGGGCCTGCAGCCTGGAACAGAACTGAGGGACCTTGTGATTGGTCTGAGTGGCAAAGAGGTCCACCAAGGGGGTGCCCCACACTTGGAAGATCTCGCGAACCACTCTGGAACTGAGCGACCACTCGTGCGGTTTCATGACCCTGCTCAATCTGTCAGCCAGACTGTTGTTTATGCCTGCCAGATACGTGGCCTGGAGCCACATGCCGAACCGGCGTGCCCAGTGCCACAAGCTGATGGCTTCCTGACACAGGGGGTGAGATCTGGTGCCCCCCGCTTATTGATGTAATACATAGCAACCTGATTGTCTGTCTGAATTTGGATAGTTTGATGGGACAGCCGATCTCTGAAAGCCTTCAGAGCGTTCCATACTGCTCGCAACTCCAGGAGGTTGATCTGTAGACCTTGTTCCTGGACGGACCAAGTCCCCTGGGTGTGGAGCCCATCGACATGCGCTCCCCACCCCAGGAGTGACGCGTCCGTGGTCAGCCCTTTTTGTGGCTGAGAAATCTGGAAGGGACGTCCCAGGGTCAAATTGGATCGAATTGTCCACCAATGAAGGGAGAGGAGAAACCTCGTGGACAGACGGACCACGTTCTCTAGGCTCCCAGCAGCTTGGCACCACTGAGAGGCTAGGGTCCATTGAGCAGATCTCATAAAAAGGTGGGCCATGGGAGTCACGTGAACCGTGGAGGCCATGTGGCCGAGCAATCTCAACATCTGCCGAGCTGTGATCTGCTGCGACGCCCGCACCGAGGAGACAAGGATCAGCAGATTGTCGGCCCTGGTCTCTGGGAGGTAGGCACGTCTGGGAATCCAGCAGAGCTCCTATGAATTCGAGTTTCTGAACTGGAAGAAGGTGGGACTTTGGATAATTTATCACAAACCCTAGCAGCTCCAGGGCTCCATGGACTGCTGAGCTCCTGCCTCGGAGGTGTTCTTTACCAGCCAATTGTCGAGGTAAAGGAACACATGCACTCCCAGCCTGCGCAGAGAAGCCGCTACTACGGCTAGGCATTTGGTGAATACCCTGGGCGCGGAGGCGAGCCCAAAGGGTAGCACACAGTACTGAAAATGCCGTGTTCCCAGACGAAATCGAAGATACTGCCTGTGAGCTGGCAGAATCGGGATGTGCGTATAGGCATCCTTTCAGTCCAGAGAGCATAGCCAATCGTCCTGTTGAATCATGGGAAGAGGGGTGCCCAGGGAAAGCATCCTGAACTTTTCCTTGACCAGATATTTGTTCAGGGCCCTTAGGTCTAGGATGGGATGCATCCCCCCTGTTTTCTTTTCCACAAGGAAGTACCTGGAATAGAATATCCCAGCCCTTCTTGCCCCGGTGGCATGGGCTCGACCGCATTGGCGCTGAGAAGGGCGGAGAGTTCCTCTGCAAGTACCTGCCTGTGCTGGAAGCTGTAAGATTGAGCTCCCGGTGGGCAATTTGGAGGCATTGAGGTCAAATTCAGAGAGTACCCTAGCCGGACTATTTTGAGAACCCACTGATCGGAGGTTACAAGAGGCCACCTTTGGTGAAAAAATGTTAACCTCCCCCCGACCGGTAGGCCGTCCGGCACAGGCACTGGAACGTCGGCTATGCTCTGCAGGAGCCAGTCAAAAGCCCGCCCCTGACTTTTGCTGGGGAGCCGCAGGGGCCTGAGGTGCGCGCTGCTGACGAGAGCAAGCGCGCTGGGGTTTAGCCTGAGCAGCAGGCTGGTGGGAAGGAGGATTGTACTTACGCTTGCCGGAAGAATAGGGAACCGTCCTCCTTCCCCCATAAAAATATCTACCCGAAGAGGTAAAGGCTGAAGGCGGCCGGCGAGAGAACTTGTCGAAAGCGGTATCCCGCTGGTGGAGCTGTTCAACCACCTGTTCGACCTTGTCCCCCAAAATATTGTCTCCCCCCCCCCCCCCCCCGGCAAGGGGCATCCGCAATCCGCTGCTGGATTCGATTTTCCAGGTCGGAGGCACGCAGCCATGAGAGCCTGCGCAGCACCACACCCTGCGAAGCGGCCCTGGATGCAACATCAAAAGAGTCAAAGAACCCCCTGGCCAGGAATTTCCTACACGCCTTCAGCTGCCTGACCACCTGCTGAAAAGGCTTGGCCTGCTCAGAAGGGAGCTTGTCGACCAAGTCCGCCAACTGTCGCACATTGTTCCGCATGTGTATGCTCGTGTAGAACCGGTAGGACTGAATCTTGGCGATGAGCATTGCAGAATGGTAGGCCTTCCGCCCAAAAGAGTCCAAGGTTCTAGAGTCTTTGCCCGGGGGCGCCGAAGCATACTCTCTAGAGCTCTTGGCCTTCTTGAGGGCCAGATCCATCACACCAGAGTCATGTGGCAACTGAGTCCGCATCAACTCCGGGTCCCCATGGATCTGATATTGAGATTCGATCTTCTTGGGGATGTGGGGCGTAGTTAAAGGTTTCGCCCAGTTCGCCAGCAACGTCTTTTTGAAGACATGATGCATGGGTACTGTGGACGATTCTTTAGGTTGCGAAGGATAGTCCAAGAGCTCCAGCATCTTGGCTCATCCTCCGTGACCACAGGAAAGGGAATTTCCGTAGACATTTCCCGGACAAAGGCCGCGAAAGAGAGACTCTCCGGGGGAGAAAGCTGTCTTTCAGGCGAGGGAGTAGGATCAGAAGGAAGACCGTCAGACTCCTCGTCAGAGAAATATCTGACGTCTTCCTCTGCTTCCCACGAGGCCTCCTCATCAGTACCGGACACCAGCTGGTGGACTTCGGTCCGAAGCTGTGCCCGGCTCGACTCCGTGGAAACACGGCCACGGTGGGAGTGTCAAGAAGAGGACTCCCGAGGCGGGGGCAACGGAGCTCCCTCCATCGACATCGCCGGGGAGCCCTCCTGGGTGGCGGCCGGCACCACAAGCGGTACCGGGGCGGGCGCCCTCACCGCAGACGAGGGCCCAGCCATCGCCTCACTCGACAGCACCGGCGGCGCAAACACCCCCAGTACCGGAGAAGGGCGAAACAGCTCTTCCAGGATCCCCGGAAGGATGGCCCTGAAGCTCTCGTTCAGAGAGGCTGTGGAGAAAGGCGGTGGGGCCGGTACCGGCGTTGAGCTGCAAACCTGTTCCGGGGATGGAGGCGGTACCGGGCTGTCCACAGGGGAACGCATCGACACCTCCTGATTGGAGGGTGAGCGGTCCTCCCGATGTCAACGCTTGGGTGCCGGTGGTACTGGTGACCCAGAGCTCTCGGTACCACGCTTGGAGGGTGACCGATGCCGGTGCTTCTTTGCCTTCGCACGGCATCGGTACCCCCCGGTACCGAAGAGGAAGACGTCGTATACTAGATTGTAAGCTCTTGAGCAGGGACTGTCTCTTTATGTCAGGCATTCAGTGCTGTAAGTGTTTGGTAGCGCATACAAATGCTAATAATCAAGCGCGAATATACACCCAAGAACAGAATAGCCTCATGAAACTAACAGGCTTCCGCCGGCATCCTAGTGCCTGACCAAATGGAACAGCTAACCGCGGAGGATATAAAATTAGCCCTTACAATGCCTGTATAAAGAATGGAATCAGTTCTTCCCTTTAAAGAGCCTGGTCGCGGTGAGGTCAATTCCCTCACCCGCGGGCAACTCCCTCTGTTCAAGGTGCCCTGAAAGGGATTCCCCTGACCCTGGGACACCCTCCGAATCCCTATGTCGTCCCAGGGTTATTATGGAGGGCTAAGTGACTTGCCCATGGACAGAAGGAGCGGCAGAGGGAAACGAACCCAGACAGCCAGGTTCAAAGCCTGCTGCACTAACCATTATGCTACTCCTCCACTCTACCGGCCCCTTAAACCCAACTGGGCCGTCTTAGGTGGTTTCTGTACGAACTCAGAGCCCAAGGCAGCAGAGCCTCGAAAATGGCCGCCTCCTGCCCCTCTCCCTCACAGCGCAATAAAAACACTTTGAGCAAAAGAGTACAAACTCCGGGGAAAATGCCCCCATAATAGCCTTTTACGGGAGAGAAATCGAGGCTTCTCTGTTGGAGGAAGCCCCAGCAGATCCCGCCGCCGCATCCTGAGACTGCAGCACTAGCGAGAAAATGGCACCGGCGGATCAACCGTTCCAGTCACAGACTTTCCCGCCAAGCGAGAAACGATCCCTTTTGGCGCCGTGGTGCCCAACACGCAATCCCATGATCCGCACTATGACTCACTACCGTCACGGAACAAAACTCGCAGAGAAGCGACGTGCCACCGTGCCCCGCAGCGCGAGCCGTGCTTAACGGACTCCAACGGAACGGACAAAGCCCCAACAGCCTTACCTTCTCCGCAGTCCCAGCCCACGTTCCAATTAAGCTGAATGGAGAATTGTTCCAAGCGCCAAGCAAGCCAAAATGAGGCTGGACTGGAGAATCGTTCCGTCTGGTTCTTTTTTTTTTTTTTTTTCTTCTTCAAGAGACAGGAGAGGAATACAGCCAAAATCCTCAACAGAATTTAAGTAGGCTGACAGGGGGAGAAGGGTAGGGACCTGGCACCACCAGGTATATCCCAGAATGTGCTCCAGCACCTCAACCCCAGAGAAAGCTCAACACACCCGAGGGTACGGGATAGGACCCTCAGGCCACAGAGCTGTACTTTATGCTCCCTTCTACCTGCTAGATAGAGAGAATACTGAAGCGAGGCTGGCTGCACATGCTCTATTGTAGCAAACTTCTCTCTATCTAACCTGCTAGAGGAGGGGCATAACCCACAAGTCTCTGGATTGATCTGGGGACGCTATGGAAGCACAGTATCTGTTTTCCAACAGTGGCTAATCCGGCAAGATCCCGAAGAATAAAAACAGATTTTATGCTGCTCATCCCAAGAGTAAGTAGTGGATTTCCCAAGTCCATCTTAATAATGTCTTAGAACTTTCCGAGTTTATTATACATCAAATTAAGAAATGGTTTCTCCAATTTGTTTCAAGTTTACTATTTAGTAGCTTCATTATGTGTCCCCTAGTCCTTGATTTTTTGGAAAGTAAACAAGCGATTCATGTCTACCTGTTGCACTCCACTCAGTGTTTTATAAACCTCTATCATACATCCTCTCATTTGTCTCTTCTCCAAGCAGAAGAGTCCTAGTCTTTTTAGCCTTTCCTCATAGGTAAGTCATCCCATTTCTTTTATCATTTTCACAGCCCTTCTCTGTACCTTTTATAATTTCATGATATCTTTTTTTGAAATGCAGTGACCAAAACGGTACACAATATTCCAGGTACAGCTACACCATGGAGCAATACAAAGGCACTATAATATTGACAGTATTGACAGTTCTGTTCTCCATTCCTTTCTTAATGCCTAACATTCTAATTGCTTTATTAGCTACCGCTGCACTGCACACTGAACAGTCTTAATGTATCATCAATAACGATACCTATATCTTTTTTCTGGGCAGTGAATCCTAATGTGAAACCTTGCATCACATGTAGCTACAGTTTAGGTTCCTCTTCCCTACATGCATCTCTTTGCACATGCTCATATGAAATGTCACCTGCCATTTCAATGCCCAGTCATAAGGTACTCATGCAATTTTTTTGTAACAATCCTCTTGTTATTTAACAACTTTGAACAACTTTGTGTCAACAGCAAAGTTATTCAAATTATTCACTTGTTATTCCTGTTTCCAGATCATATATAAAATATGTTAAAAAGCAATGGTCCCAGCACAGACCCCTGGGGAAACCCACAAATTACTCTTCTCCATTCAGAACACTGACCATTCAATTCCACTCAGTTTTCTACCACTTCTTAATCCACAATGAGACACTGCCTCCTATCCTACATACTTCCTCAGGAGTCTTTCATGAGGTACTTTGTCCAATGCCTTCACAAAAACCACACACACAATGAGGCATATTTTCAAAGCACTTAGACTTGCAAAGTTCCACAGGTTACTATGGAACTTTGTAAGTCTAAGTGCTTTGAAAATACACCTCAATATCAACCAGCTCATCTCTATCCACATGTTTATCCACAAGTGTATTCACCCCTTCAAAGAAATGTAGTAAATTGGTGAGACAAGATTTCCCTTGGACAAACTCATATTGGTTTTGTCCCATTAATTCATGCCTGTGTAATTTTGCTCTTTATAAAACAGTCTCCACCATTTTGCTCAGCAACATCAGGCTTACCAGTCTATAATTTCCCAGGTCACCTCTACAACCCTCTTTAAAAACTGGCATTACACTTGATTACAATCTTCTGGAATCACACTTGTTTTAAAAGAGAAATTACATCAGGCATCATTTTCTTTTATCAGGTCTCAACAAATGTTCACAAAATCCAGGAGCTAGCACAAAAACTTGGGAGCCAGCAGCAGACACCTATTTTACTTCTCCCCCCCCCCCCCCCCCCAATCCTTCCAACATTGTACCCAGGGAAGTTGGGGGGGGGGGGGGGAGGGAAATCACTTTCCAGATCAGCAAGGAGAACTTCGGTCCTACCTTGCTAATTTGCTTTCCTTTAATCCCTCCGGACCATGCCAGAATGACTATTGGGTTGTGCACGCCTACCAGTAGGTACATAAGTACATAAGTGTTGCCATACTGGGACAGACTGAAGGTCCATCAAGCCCAGTAACCCGTTTCCAACAGTGGTCAATCCAGGTCACAAGTACCTAGAAAGATCCCAAAACATTACAACACATTTTATGTTGCTTATCCTAGAAATGAGCAGTGGATTTTCCCAAGTCCATTTTAATAATGGTGTATGGACTTTTCTTTTAGGAAGCTATCCAAACCTTTTATAAACCCGCTAACTGCTTTTATCGCATTCTCTGGCAACAAATTCCAGTGTTTAATTACACGTTGAGTGAAGAAATATTTTCTCTGATTCGTTTTAAATTTCCTACTTTGTAGCTTCATTGCATGCCCCCTAGTCCTAGTGTTTTTGGAAAGAGTAAACAAGCAATTCACATCTACCCATTCCACTCAGCATTTTATATACCTCTATCATATCTCCCCTCAGTCGTCTTTTCTCCAAGCTGAAGAGCCCAAACCGTTTCAGCCTTGCCTCATAGGGAAGTCATCTCATCCCCTTTATCGTTTTTGTCACCCTTCTCTGTACCTTGTTCTAATTCGACTATATCTTTTTTTGAGATGTGGCGACCGTATTGAGCTTGGTAACCGCAGAGACTACCACGTCGACCACTAGAGACCTTCAGAAGGGCCTATCTGACTCTGGCATCAGGTAAAGGCAGGTCATCGATCGGGCTGGACGAAAGGAGAAGTCAGGAACATCCCACTAAGTTTGAATGATATCCCGAATGCCCTGATGCATGGGAAAAGTTCTCGCCAAAGACATGGTACCTTTGAACAAGAGATCTACCTTTCGGACTTCTGAAGCAGGGGTCTGGTCCTCTTCAAAATGGACTGTGGATGAGATTAAGGAGATGAGTTCCTGAAGGTCCTCCTTATGAAAAATCCGGATCACAGAAGGATCATCTCCCGGAGGAAAGGGAGCCACAGTGGGATCGGAAGGTAGCTGGTCTTCCCAAAACTCTTCCTCTAATCCTTCCTCCTCTCCCAGAAAAGGGTCCAGATCAGAAACCGGATCTTCTTCCAGGTCTAAGCAGAATCAAGGTCTTTTAGGGGGAGCAAAGGGTCTGGAGGTAGACTCCCCTATCCCTGCGACTCTCATCCCTGCCTTTTTCATGAGGAAAGCCTGGTACATCTGGAGGACAAACTCAGGAGGGAATACCCTCCCATGAGACCCTCCAGAAACTGCCTCAGGCTGAACTGAAGGCTGTGCTGCAGAGGATGAAGTTGGACGCAATATGGATGACTTCCCTGCCACACCCGATGGGCTAGCCAGCTCTGCATATAAACAGGAGGATGCTGATACGGGCGCAGCCTGCGAAGCATTCGGGGGAAGGGGCGGCTCTGGTACAACAATCACGGTGCAAAATTTACATGCTCCAAGCGAACCTACTCCCCTGCGCTGGCACACAGCACAACGTTTTAACTTCTCTGCATAGCATCGTTCGCTCCGTGCGCCTGTGAAGTTTTTTTTTTTTAACAAATGCAGCCGACGCTGAATGCGAGGAAGAGAGACAGCTGAAAAGAAACCAGCAATCACGACGGAGCTGCTAGCTCGTTCGTGCCACGGGTTTTTGGAGGGTTTTTTTTTTTTTTCAAAACAGGAGCCAAGAGACAAGAGGAACTGAAGCAGGCTCACAAATCAGTGCAGCACAACGGAGCTGCTTGCTCGTTTGTGACTGGGGGAGAAGAAAGGTAACAAATGGTGCTTCCCCCCCCAGTCAAAAAAGAAAGTGGACTGCCTCTCCCAAAGGCTGAACACCTTTCCTCCAAAAGGGTTAGCCCTTCCCTGCACCAAAGGGAGATGGAGAGGAAGTGGGGGAGGAAGTGCCGAGTTTAGCACCCCAGCGGCTGGAGAGGAAAAGATTGATCTCTTCCTAGCCTCTATACTGGATTTCCCAGGCACAGAAGGGTAATTTTTTTTTCCAAGTAGAGAAAGAGACTAATGGGCTCACTTTCTACCGCCTGCTGGAGACTGAGAAAATACTGAGGCTAGGGTCACATGGCCAGGGCTCTTATTGGCTCTCTAGAGTCAGAAGTTTCTCAGTCTCCACATGCTGGAAGGCATGCACAACCCATCAGTCCAACCCTGGGCAGGTCTGGAGGAAAGTTAAGGAAGCAAACCTGCTGTATGTACTACGTCAACTTATACCATCTGTTGGAGGAAGAAAAATATGCTGGTAGGGAACAGAACCCACTGATATGGACTGGTCTAGCAGGATAAGTAACTATGGGCTCCTTTTACTAAGCCACAGTAGTGATTCTCGTGCAGCAAATGTGACGAGCCCATAGGAAATGAGTGGGCTTTGTTGCATTTGCCGCACCAGGCATCACTAGCACAGCTTGGTAAAAGAGCCCTAAGTTATGTACATATACAGATGCTCTGGCCTATTGAGTCACTTGGGGAATCGAGCATTGTTTTTCACTGGGCCTCTCCAAAGAAGCTAAAAGAAAACAGAAAAAAAATGATGGCAGATAAAGACTATACAGCCTATCAAGTCTGGCCATATATGCCAACTACCAGCTCTACAATCCCTTCTCCCTCAGAAATCCTCTGTGCTCACCTCGTACTCTTGAATTCAGGTACAGTTCTCGTTCCCACCACCTCTACTGAGAGGCTGTTCCATGCAATCTACTGCAAATTACATAAAGAAATCTTTCCTCAGATTACTTCTGAGTCTAGCCTTTTTTACCTTCAACTCATCACTTCTCATTCCAGAACTTCCTTTCAATTAAAAAGAGACCCACACCTCCTGTGCATTTATAACACGGAGGTATGTAAATGTTTATAATCATATCTTCCCCACTAACCTTTATTCCAAAAATATACTGAGTCTATCCTCATGTGCATTATGATAAAGACATCGACCATTTTAGCAGCTGCCATAGCTGAATATTTTTTTAGTTTAGAAATTAAATTCTCTCCTAGATGCAACTGAAATTTTCAGTCTGCACTATTTCCTTCTTAATCCTACACTTTTTATGACTTCACATTAACACTACAGTAAAAGCCAATTTCAATCCAAAGATGGAACATTTAGCGACCAGAAGTAATACTGAATAGAGGTTTCATTTTAGAAATTAAGAAAAACACTAAGTTTCATAAAGAGAGCACTAATTTTACTACTAGACTTCACAAATTAAGGAAAACTGTAGTACAGAATTAGTACATTACCTGCAACAGCCTTAATTTTAACATATACCAGATCCATGGTATAAACTTCACGCATATATACTCCATACTGTATTCCCTCCATCTAAAAATGCATGGATGGCACAGCCACAACAGTAAAGGGAGCAAACTGAAAACATGCAAATATTTACCATTGTTTAGCTCACAGAGATCCTAGTAACAATCATTCTTCATCCGTGAGGACAGCATCTTGCCAAAATTTCTAAATTCAGACTCAGTAAGCACCAATACAAAAAATAAACTAAAAGACTTGTTTACAAACAGTTGCTTGATAGAATTAACTCACTGAAAACAATGTTATTCATTATAAAACTACAATATCAGTATGTTTAAAAGAACAAATGTGATAAATTGAACTTATTCTTTAACAGCAGTACACAATCAAATGACCAACCATTACAAACATATTTGTAAAACACTTACGTTTACTGAAAGCCATCTGAAAGGCAAGAGGGCATAGGTAGAGGACAGCTGCCTACAGCTGCTTCCTACAATAGTTTCAATACTCAACAGGAAAAGTGCTTGCAGCTTATTTTTCATTCTCTCAAACACTGGCAGATATTAATCATGATTTTTGTATGCTTCTTAATTACAGAATTGCAAGCAATTAAAATAACATACCAATGCATTTGTTCCTCTTCCTTTTTACTCATTTGTCGTCATCAACTAGTAATCAAATACACAGCATTAAGGAGAGCTTTTTTTTATTAAATATTTTAAAACTCTACCTTCTCATTAATACCAATTAGTTGCAAGCTGTCCATGTTCATTCAAAACATATCTCCTTTTAACAGTTCAACTCTTGAAACAGGAAAGAAAGTTTGGACTTTCAATTACAAACGTGTGTGCTTAAATACACCAACGGGATTAATGGAGTAATATATATTCTCAGAAAGCACTGGAGAATAGTTCAAGCTCACCCTCTGTTTAAAGAACACCAATTACGTATAGCTTATTCCAGGGGTCAAAATTTAAGAGATCTCATGCAACCCAAGCTTACAGGAGACAGCATGATTACAAACAGGGGCCATAGTGAACGTGGTACTTGCATTTATTGCAGCAGCATGTCAACGACAAATATTTTCATCAACCCCATAGATTCCAAGATATATAATCTGAAATATGTGGTGTACATATTACAATGCTCTTGGCCCCAAACTATGTAGGGAAGATGTCTAGGGCACTTAAGCATAGACTGCGAGATCATAAGTTTAATATAGTACACCAGAAGAGAGAAGACCCCCTAGTGGCTCACAGTATAGACAAGTTACATACATTTTCTGATTATCGATGCATAGCTATAGATCAAATTCACATATCGACTAGAGGTGGCGATCTTGACCGGGTTTTGATCCAGAGGGAACAGAGATGGATTCACTGCCTTAGTACACTTATGCCCAAGGGGTTAAATAGTCGAATAGAATGAAAAGCGTTCTTGTAATTTCTTGCTGGTCCTTCTGAGTTTCAGAAGCAATACTGTTCCTTTAAATAATATGTAAGAGTCCTGTTTCTTTAAATTTTCATGTTTCAGCTGATTGGTAGTTGACGTTGGCGTTCCTTTAAAAACAGGGCGTCATGTTGAGTGCTGGCTGTGTTGCTGAAAATACTGGTCAGCCACATGAAGGTAGGAAACTAATGCTGAAAAATGCTGAAACAAATGCTGGAATTATGCTGTATGCCTGTTTCCACAAAATATTTTCTCACGAGTATTTATCCATCTATTTTTTAGGGCATTACTGGCACTTGAGGGCTTAGCACCCGATAAAGCATTTGGGAAACGGAAGCTTTCTGTCGAGCATACCCTACAGATGATGCTACAGCCCAGATACGTTTATCTATAGTCTTTCATAAATTGTGGCTAAAGTATAAGAATGTAAATAAGAAAAATCTCTATCACATTTAGTTTGGAGGTTTTTGACTAATGAAGAACCTGTATCAATCTTGAATATTGTGTGTAATGAGATCTATGACAGTCTGTGATTCACGATATTTATACAGTGAATACAGAGTATCTGAAGTCTTTTCCTCCAGAGACACAACACTCAGAGAACTCTATCTTGCCATTCTCAGTATAGATGTTGCTCCCCCATCTGTTGCGACCAAAAGAAACAAAAAGTTGTCTGTGAGGTCTTGTCCGCTCCACGTAAGGAGAAATTAGATCTTACCTGCTAATTTGCTTTCCTTTAGTCCCTCCGGACCGGACCAGGATTGGACTGTTGGGTTGTGCCCGCCTACCAGCAGGTGGAGACTGAGAAAAAACTCTGACTCTAGAGAGCCAATAGGAGCCCTGGCCATGTGACCTTAGCCTCAGTATTTGAATAACAAAGCAGGAAAGAAAGAAAGAACTTCTGTGCCGTATGGAATCCTAGCAGCCACAAATTCCTCGGCAAAACCGAGTACTAGAGCTCACCAGCAACTCTCACCAGAGAAGTGGTATGGCCCATTTGTATTAGAGCTCGCCAGCAACTCTCACCAGAGAAGTGGCATGGCCCATTCATATTAGAGCTCACCAGCAACTCTCACCAGAGAAGTGGTATGACTCACTTAAGGTTTCATATATATTCCAGCAACTGAGCTCACTAGCAACTCTCAGCAGAGAAGTGGTATGACATATTTAAGGCTTTATATATATTCCAGCAACTGAACTCACCAGCAACTCTCACCAGAGAAGTGGTATGACCCATTAAGGTTTTATATATATATATTCCAGCAACCGAGCTCACTAGCAACTCTCGGCAGAGAAGTGGTATGACATATTTAAGGCTTTATATATATTCCAGCAACTGAACTCACCAGCAACTCTCACCAGAGAAGTGGTATGATCCATTGGGTTTTATATATATTCCAGCAACCGAGCTCACCAGCAACCACCAGAGAAGTGGTATGGACCATGCAAAGTCTTTTTATATATATATATATATATATATATATATACAGTATCATCTGGTTTTTTTTTTGTTGTTGTTGTTTTTAAACATTCCACGTGTGGTAAAGGAACAAATACACTTCCAAACTTAATAAAAGAATCTAAAGAGTTGATAGAACATGGGAGGGGCCTGGTCCGGTCCGGAGGGACTAAAGGAAAGCAAATTAGCAGGTAAGATCTAATTTCTCCTTCCTTAGCATCCCTCCGGACCGGACCAGGATTGGACTGTTGGGAAGTACCAAAGCAGTAATCTTACGGGAGGGACAGACATTGAGAATGCGGTAGAGTCCCTGAAAACACCCAAACTAGGATGAATACGAAGCCAAAAGCTTGACGATCCAAGAACCGCCAATAAACTAAATAGAATGACTACAAAGCAAAAAAGCTGAAACTGAAAAGTCCAAGCGACGCTGAACATTGTCCCCTACCAAGTGGCCGCTATATATTGTCCCCTACCGCAAAGGACAGAAAGACTCGAGAAAAAATGACTGAAAGAAGGATGGCAAAGGTAGAAGCAGAGCTGCCTGGCAACAAAAAACTGCAATGAATCTACCTCAGCTGAGAAAGTGGAAACCGAAATCCTGAAGTACAATACTACAGATATCGTAGACTATTGCTGATCTAGCAACAGATTGGAAGTATGTAAAGCCTGTCAGTGAGAAAGTACCTGATCACTAGAAGCGAAATAGGTAAAAACAAGAATGCAGTTAAATACTATGCAGAAGAAGAAGCTACCTAAATCCCTGCTGCAAACTAGACTGAAGGTCCAAATAAACTGACAGCCGCTGCAGTTACCCAACATGAAGAAAACATATCTCAGAGCACAATTCAAATGAGAGAGAAAGAATCATCTGTAGCTGTTGCCTCTGCAAGCCAATCACCTGAGACTCTTGTCGTAGACCCCAATTAGTGAAAACGGGAATAAATCAACAGTAGACACTTGTTAGTACCTTTCATCTATTAGATACATATAGAAGTCCATAAAACACTACACAGTTCCAGGAACAACATGTATAGAATGTTTGTACGTTTAGGAATCTAGCCAGGTGCTCGTGGTCTGGATTGGCCGTGGACAGAAAGGTAGGCTTGATAGGACCTTTGAGCTTTTCCCAGTGTGGAATTTCATATGTACTTATGTAGTAGAACTATAAATATACATATATATTTTCACAGATGCAGCCATCAAAAAACTGCTCACTCTGTATATGCTCCTGGCATACTTGCAGGAAGAATGCTCAATCTCAACCACCAGACCCAAGTGCTGCACTAGTGAGAATACAGAGGCCAACTGAGCGGAGGGATTCCATCCGAGATAAATATCTGGATACGAAAGGGCATCTATCTCTGCCGCTGACAAGTCTTTTTAGCAAGAGAGTAAGTGAGGCACATGGAAGGTCAGAGCGAAAAGAAATAGTTGTAGAACTGGGACCTCCCCTTTTTTTTTTTTTTTTTTTCAATGGTCACAAAATTGACAGAGTGAAAAGCTGCCCAAAAAAGACTACCGAGACTCCAAAGCGAATGAAGAAAAAATTCCTTCTTGGAAGCTAGAAAGTAAAATTTTACTCTGCAAAATAGAGCAAGGTAATGGCCGAAGGCCCAAGAACATCCAGAGAAAACAGAAGTGGACATATATCTTGTACAGAAGACAAAAACAGTCTGCGCCAACTTGACTAAACAAAGAGAGAAAAAATAGAGACATGCTACGAAATCTAATGAGATCACACGAGAGCTCAAAAGAGAGATCAAATGAGAGACCTGGCTACATGCACCCCATAACCTAGGGCGTGCCCGAAATGCACCACCCGTTGCTTGACCTGACAACTCTGCCAATAAGACTGTCTGTAATGAACCAGACATCTATGGAAAGGATGAAATGATGAGACGTAGTTTCATGAGCGCCGCTGCTACTAAGACCATAACTTAAGAAAAAAGTGCGCGGAGCCGACGCGAGACCGAAGAGCAGGGCAAGAAAACTGGTAATGAGGACCTTCTCATCATCCTCGTATCATGGACATTACTCCTCCTATACTGAAATGTACTAAGATGTACTGACCCACACCCATAAGAAATGAATGTGGTACTTGCAACCTGGATTGACCACAACTGAGAACAGGATGCTGGGCTTAATGGACTCTTAGACTTTCCCCGTATGACAATACTCATATACTAATAGCAAAAATGCACAGGAAGTGAAAGAATCCCCTTCCAATTGAAAGGAAGGTCTGGAGTGAGGACGTATAGAATGAAAATGAAAGGATCACCATATGTTGAGCGTGGACTGAGACACACTGGCCTTTAATATTACCAGATCTCCCCAAACCTCGTATCATGTCATGCCTCCTTCCTCACTGAGATGTACAGAGATGAACAGACGCACACTCACGAGATATGAATGTGGTATTTGCAATCTGGATTGACCCCATCTGAAAACAGGATGGGGACTCTTGGCCTTTCCCATTATGGCAACATTTATGCCCTTATGGCAAAAAATGCACAGAAAATGAGTGAATCTCCTTCCAAGAGAAAAAAACTCTGGAGAGAGGAAGAATAAAATGAAAAGGAATAGACTTGGAAAATACCTATTACGGAAAAGGTGGTGAATTTGTGCCACAGGAGACAAGACTGTACCTGACGTCAAGAAAGCTTGAAACAAGACCCTAAAATCTGTAAGGAAGAGAAAGGGATAGCAGATGTTATGGATGGTCATACTGGACAAAACCAGAATGTTTACCATGTGCCCAGGCTGAATAGATAGAGGAAACAAAAATACAAGTAGATGGCGTGAGGACCTCCCACTATCCTTAAGTGGGAGAAAATGCAAATTGACCGGATAACTTTACTCCTTAAGTGGACATATATCTTGTAAGTCCTAGAAGAAAACTAAGATAACACAAGAGAAACTCCAAGACAGTTGGAAAGTAGAGAAGACGTGAATAAAACATGCCGTCTAAAGCAGCTGAGAAAACTGGGTGCTCGGTAGACAGGACTGAGTCTCCTAGAATATGAGAACCATCTGAACCATGTAGCCTATGCAGCTGTCATCTGCTATGCCAAAGAGAACACATAGCCATGAAAGAAAATTGCTGAAAGGAAGTAAGACCTTATGTCCAGAATTGCAAAGTACGCAACAATTGAGTATCCGACAATGTATTTCATTGCACATGGCATCTGAACCATATAGCCTACGCTCTAGAGAACGTTTGTTAAGATCTTAAAACACTGTATAAGAACATAGCCACGGAGGAAAATTTCCTGAAAGGAATTAAGATCTTATGTCCAGCATTGTAAAGTACCAAACAATGGCACCTGAACCAGATAGCCTATGCCATAGAAAATGTTTGTTAAGTTCTTAAAACACTGTATAACATCATAGCCATGAAGGGAAATGCTTGAAAGGAACTAAGATATTATGGCCAGATTTGTAAAGTACTAATCAATTGACTATTAGACAATGTAGTCCTATTCACCAGGAAATGAGAAAGACACAGAGTGACGCACACTGGACCTCCATAAAAACTGCGCTAGACAATAGCGAAGACCTTTCCTCCAAACATCACACACAAGGGAAAGGAATAGGAAAATGGTTATTTTGGAGCTGAGATATAATTTAATTCGCCCCAATGTCTAAAACAGAGAATTCCCGACTGAGCTGCACTTTGAATCGGAGTCTTGCCAAGAACAAAGAAATCGCCAACTGAGCTGCACTTTAATTCACAACATTGCTAGCAACCAAAAAGTCCCCGACGGAGAAAAAACAGAGGGAAAAACAAAATGAGCGCCATTCGCATCGTAGCATCTCGTTTTGTTTTTTTGTTTTTTTAAATTGCTTGAAAAATACATGTAAAAATTAATTGCGGGGAAAATATTCTACCAATTGCCCCAACTACCGGAGAAACAATATCTCCTTTCCATTGCACAAACAGCCAAACACAGTAAAAGCAGAAAAACGCTGCCGCGTTAAGGGAAATTGCAGCTGCAGGCAAAACAATGGCGGCCAAGCGCGCCAAAATGAGAAGAATAAAGTTAGGGGGAGAAAACCACTGACCGGACCGACGAAGAAGCAGGAAATCCGTGCCGCCGAAAAACAGATAACCTCCGATGCTGCACAAAACATGGTTTAGCCTCTGGCCCGACAGGAACCGTCAATATAGCTCCCAAGCTATACAGACCCGTCCAAGAGCGAGCACGCGCTTAACAGTTCGCGTCTCTCTTTTTTTTTTTTTTTACAACTACCGCCACTAACAACGCCGGATAGCAGAGGAAAAATAATGAAGATAACAAAAAAAAAACACCGATTAAAGTCACAGCCGCTGACTTTTCACTTTTTTTTTTTTTTTTTTTTTTAAATAGCTCCGCCAGAAAAGAAAATAAAGACTCTTCAAACAGAATAAGACAGAAGAGCTACCTGCTCGTTATAAGCCTGGGGAAAGCAAAAACTACTTCCTTTAAATTCCTTTCATTTGAATTAATTTTTTAAATTTTCTTTTACTTGATTTAATTCTTTAAAAACAGCTGCCTATTAAAAGTGGCTGCCTCTCCCAAAGACGGTACACCTTTCCAGAGAAAGGGACGGCCCTTCCCTGCTAAGCCAGGGAGATGGGGAGGAAGGGGGGTGGACTCGAGACACCCGAGTTTAACACCCCAGAGGCTGTCAAAGAAAGAAAAGAAATCCTGTCAAGCCTCTAATTACGATTCCAGGCACAGAAGAAGTATTATAAATATATCTGTAATATCTTATAGAGAAAAAGAGAGAGAGAGAGAGAGAGAGACTAATGGGCTCACTTCCTACCTGCTGAGAGACTGAGAAAATACTGAGGCTAAGGTCACATGGCCAGGGCTCCTATTGGCTCTCTAGAGTCAGAGTTTTTTCTCAGTCTCCACCTGCTGGTAGGCGGGCACAACCCAACAGTCCAATCCTGGTCCGGTCCGGAGGGATGCTAAGGAATAGGCCAATGCTCACTTGCAGTCCAAGATGTGCAAGGTGATCTCGCTCGGATGGGCATGAGGTCAGGGAAAAAATGTTGGCAAGGCAAACTACTGGTTCAGATGGAACTCCGACACAACCTTTGGCAGGAACTTAGGGTGTATGCGGAAGACTATTCTGTTGTGATGAAAATTTAGTATAAAGTACATTCACCATTAGGTCCTGAAGCTCACCGACTCTACGAGCTGAAGTAACAGCCACCAAATATTTGACCGTCCAGGTCAACGTACTTCAGACGGTAGGAATTCAGTGGCTCGAAAGGAGCTCTCATCAGCTGAGTGAGAACGATATTAAGGTCCCATGACATAGGTGGAAATTCAACAGGGGGCTTTGACAAAAATCAAACCTCTCATGAAGCGAACTATAGGCTGTCCAGACATGGGCTTACCCTCTAAACGTTGATAAGGACTAATTGCACTAAGGTGAACCCTTATGGAGTTGGTTTTGAGACCAGACTCGGAAAGGTGTAAAAGGTATTCAAGCAGGATCTGTGTAGGCAGGAAACAGGATATAGGGCCTTGCCCTCACACCAGATGGCAAACCTCCTCCATTTAAAGGAGTACTACCTCTTAGCAGAATCTTTCCTGTAAGCCAGAAAGATCCAGGAGACACCCTCTGAAAGACCCAAGGAAGCAAATTCTAGGCTCTCAACATCCAGGCTGTGAGGGCCACAGACTGAAGGTTGGGATGCAGAAGAGATCCCTTGTTCTGCGTGATGAGAGCTGGAAAACACTTCAATCTTCACGGTTCTTTGGAGGATAACTCTAGAAGAAACTAGATTTGCCAAGACCAGTAAGGTGTGATCAGAATTATGGTCCCATGGTCTTGCTTCAGTTTCATCAAAGTCTTCCTCACAAAAGGAATGGGAGGGTATGCCTACAAAAGGCCTGTCCCCAAAAGGAGGAAGGCATCCGATGCTAGCATGTCATGGGTCTGAAGACTGGAACAGAACAGAGGGACTTTGTGATTCAGCTGATTGGCAAAAAGATCCACCAAGGGGGTGCCCCATTCTCGGAAGATCTCTCAGGCAACAACCATGTTGAGAGACCACTCGTGTGGTTGCATAACCCTGCTCAGTCTGTCAGCCAGGCTGTTGTTTTTGCCCACCAGATAAGTGACTCAAAGAAACATGCTGTGCTGGTGAACCTAATGCCAGTTCCAGTTGGCCTCCTGACACACAGTGTGATCCAGTGCCCCTGCTTGTTAGTGTAATATATGGCAACCCGAAAGAGTACAATTTGGTGAGACAGCTGATCTCTGAAAGGCTTTAGAGCATTCCAGATCACCTGAAGTTCCAAGACACTGATCTGTTGATCTACTTTCTAGACAGACCAAGCACCTTGAGTGTGGAGCCCATCTACATGAGCTCCCCAACCCAGGAGAGATACATCCATCATCAGCACTTTCTGCGGCTGAGGAATTTGGAATGGAAGTTCCAGAGTCAAACTGGATCAAAAGAATGGTCCACCGCAACAGGCAGCGAACAAGCGGTGGGGACACTCAGCATCTTCCAGACCTCCCGTTGCTTGGCACCACTGGGAGGCTAGAGTCCATTGGACTGATCTCATGTGAAGGCGTGTCATGGGTGTCACAAACTGTAGATGCCATGTGGCCCAACAACCGCAACATCTGCTGAGCCGTGACCTACTGAGAGGCTTGAACCTGAGAAGCCAGTGCGACTAGAATGTCTGCTCTCAGCCCCAGGAGAAAGGCTCAAACCTCCTGCATATTGAGCAGGGCTCCAATGAACTCCAATTACTGGACAGGGCAAAGATGGGACGAGATAATTTAAAATGAACCCTAAGTAGCTCAAGCACCTAAAATGTTCTCTGCATGGACTCCCAAGCACCGTCCTCCAATGTGCTCTTCACCAGCCAATTGTCGAGATAAGGGAACACATGCACCCTCAGCCTATGTAGTAACGCTGCGACTACTGACAGGCATTTGGTAAAGACTCCGTGAGCTGACACAAGGCCAAAAGGCAACACAGTACTGGAAGTGGTGTGTTCACAGCCAAAACCAAAGATACCTCCAGTGGGCTGGAAATATCAGGATGTATGCATGTGTCCTTTAAACGCAGACAGCATAGCCAAACATTTTCCTGAATCATGGAGAGAAGGGTGCCCAGGGAAACCATTCTGAACTTTTATTTGACCAGGAATTTCTTTAGGGCCCTTAGGTCTAGGATGGGACGAATCCTCCCCCCCTTTTTTTTTTGCACAAGGACATACCTGGAATAGAATCCCTGCCCTTCTTCCCTGGTGGAATGGGCTCGACTGCATGGACCTTTAGAAGAGCGGAGAGTTCATCTGCAAATACCTGCTTGTGCTGAGAGCTGTAACAACGTGTTCTCAGTGGGCAATTTGGAGGTTTCTGAAGCCAATTTAGGGCACACCTCAGATGGATTATTGGGATAACCCACTGATCAGAGGTTAAAACTTCAAGCTCCCCCTGACCAGCAAGTAGACTAGGACGGACACTTTGACAGCGGAGTCAGTCAAAAGCTCATCCCTTCCTTTGACTGGGGAGCAGCAGAGGCCTTAGGCGGACGCCGTTGACAAGAACAAGCACGCTGGGAATGAGCCCAAGCAATCTGGCGAGAGGAGGTGGCATACCTATGCCTCAGAGTAGTAGGTACCCCTCCTCGACTTTGCTGAAAGACTGCCTAAATGAGGAGCCAATGCAGAAGGCACCCAGTGGGAGAAAGAAGAGATGGTATCGGTATGTTTCTTGATCTGGTCAGCGACCTCTTTCACATTCTCTCCAAAAAGGTTATCCACCATGGGGCATCTGCCAACCTCTGCTGAACTGCCTGTTCCAAGTCAGAAACATGCAGCCATGAGAGTCGGCGCATTGCTATACTTTGGGTAAAGATCCTGGATGACACATCAAGAGAGTCACAAGTGCTCCTGAACAAGAACTTATGACACACCTTCTGCTGCTCGGTCAACTGGTGAATTGACTCGGCCTGCTCCGGTGGGAGAGTCAGCCAAGTCCAGCAACTTGCGCACCGAGTCCCACAAGTACATGCTCATGAAGAGCTAGTAAGACTATATACAGGACACAAGCATAGAGACCTGAAACATCTTTCTCCCAAGAGAGTCCAAGGTCCTAGCTTCTGTGCTTGGGGCCGCCAAGGCACAGTCTCTAGAACTCTTGGCTCTTTTGAGGGTGGATTCCACCACCATGGAATGATGAGGCAGCTGGGGCTTATCAAATCCAGGAGTGCTGTGGATCCGGTACATAGTGTCAATGTTCTTGGGCAGGACAGGGACTGACAGAGGGGATTCCCAATTCCAAACGAGAACTTCCTGGAGTACCTCATGGAGAGGGACAATCATAGCCTCCCTAGGAAGAGACTAACAGTCCAGGACCTCAAGCATCTTGGCCCTTGGCTCTTCCTCCACCTCTAAAGGAAATGGAATGGCCTCAGCCATTTCCTTCAAAAAAGAGGAAAAAAAGGCTCTCTGGAGGGGATTTTCTTTTAATTGCAAGGGAAGGGTTCAGAGGACTCGTCCTCCAAAAAGTACTATGGATCCTCCTCCAACTCGCATGAGCACTCCTGATCGGTGTCAGTCAAAACCTCCTCATGGAAGGGCTGAGATCAAGCCTGCCTTGACTTAGAGGAACCATGTCCTCAAGAAGGGTGTCGAGGAGTCTGCTCATGCCTCGACTTTGGCAAAGTTTCATCCACCGACGTCATGGGGGTACCAGTCGGAGTGGCAATCAACACCGAGGTCGCACCACAGGCTGAGGGCCAAGCAGGGTAGGCACAAGCACCCCCAATGCAGATGCACAC
Source organism: Microcaecilia unicolor (assembly GCF_901765095.1). Taxonomy (NCBI): domain Eukaryota; kingdom Metazoa; phylum Chordata; class Amphibia; order Gymnophiona; family Siphonopidae; genus Microcaecilia; species Microcaecilia unicolor. The sequence goes on along the minus strand of NC_044035.1, from coordinate 253,142,150 downwards.
CATTGCAAGAGGCCATCTAGCACCTCGAGGAGCAAGGCTTCATATCCCAACTAAGAACCACGGAATCGATTCTGTCTTTTTAAAAGTATGTTTGCATGCGTTTTGCATCTTTTACGATACCATTAGAGATATTAGTATACGACTTGACTGCTGGCTCTCAGGAAAGCAGTTAATGTTAAATTTAAAAAAATGTAGATTACCAATTGGTGTACAATTTATGTAACATACTTGTGCAAACAATTTAACAAGTGATCAACCTGTATTAATAGCATACATGTATATTAAAATTTAAAATGTATGCAGCAAATCAGAACAGGCAACTAATGTGTCTCAACCTACTGCATACTTAACTAGTAAAAGAATGTAAATACAGATTTCAAACCATTATCTCAAAGACAACCGAAAACAAGTCTCTTCTAACCCCTAGTGGAGGACTGGCCTAGAGATAGAGCACCAGTCTTGACAGCCAGAGGCGCTGCTCCTTGTGATCTTGGGCAAGTCACTTAACCCTCTATTGCCTCAGGTACAGACAGACTGTGAGCGCTCCAGTGACAGGAAAATACCCAGTGTACCAGAATATAACTAACCTTGAGCTATTACTGAAAAAGGTGTGAGCAAAATCCAAATAAATAAAAAGGTAAAATTAGTTCTTACCTGATAATTTTCTTTCCATTAGTCCCAACATATCAATCCAGAGACGAGTGGGTTATGTCCCTCTACCAGCAAGTGGAGATAAAGAGAACTTCAGAAGTTTACTATATGTGGACATGTGCAGCCATCTTAATCTCAGTATTCTCAATACCAAATTCATGGAAGATGAAAGAGAAAATCTAAACTGGAAACACCCTCCTGCCTCAATGAACCCATGTAGGCTCCTCCTCTATCGCTCCTACGGGAGGGAAATAATCAACGCAGGAAACTGTAGCAACCTAAACAAACCGAAAGAGAAATAAAACTGTACCCAAACATGAGGGCAGAAATACCCGGCCAGAAGCACAAAGGGTGGACCTCTGGATTGATATGTTGGGAGTAATGGAAAGAAAATTATCAAGTAAGAACTAATTTTACCATCCATAGCATCCCACAGATCAATCCAGAGACGAGTGAGATGTACCAAAGCAGACCCCAAGTTGGGTGGGACCACAGACGCGCCACAAGAGGACCGGTCAAAACTAAGATGGCTTGGCATGCGAAAAGGGAATAAGAATCAAGGCCGAGATCCAGAGCAAGAGAGAGAGAGCCACACTCAACCCCGATAAACAGCCAGAAAGAATACCCCCCCCCCCCCCAAATGGAACAGATGTGCCATTCCAGAGAGAGCATCAGCTGAAGCAAATAGAAGTAAGAAGACACACATTCCCCCGATTGGAACACTGTCCCTTGTTCTGAAACGGAGCAAAGCCTGACCTCCCAATGAGCAGCAAAGCTCGAACACCAGAGGAAATTCTGATTGAGCCGATAGACAGAGAAACACCGGATCTCCCAAAACCGGCCAAAGGCCAAAGATTGAAAGGAGGTTGGCATCCTGCCCCAGAGAAAACGCCATCAAACCCGAGGGAGCAGAACTGATGGCCAACAGCAACCGCTGCAGCCCACAAAATGACCAGCCTCTACACCCCAAATCAGAGCTTGACCTCCAAAGACGGAACAAGGCTCAAGAAAGGTTTTCCCACCCGAGATGGAGCGAGGCTGCACGTGCACAGACTGAACAAAGCCCGACAGTGCCCCATGTCCAAAGACAGAGCAAAGCTTGACGTCCATAGACTGAGCAAGGACCGGCAAGACTCCACAAATCTGTCTGCTCGCGACGGGGCAAGTCTCGCCAATGCTCCACATCCAGAGATGGAGGAAGGCAGTACACGGTCCGACGTCCAGAAACTGGAGCCTGACTGCTCAACTGTCAAGAGACTGAGCAAAGCTCGACGTCCAGAGACGGAGCAAGGCCCGGCAAGACTCAACAAGCCTGACATCCAGCGACGGGGCAAGGCTTGCAAAGGCTCAACATGCAGAAAGGTTAAATTAGGCCTTACCTGCTAATTTGCTTTCCTTTACTCCCTCCGGACCGGCCCAGAATGTGACTGATGGGTTGTGCACGCCTTCCAGCAGGTGGAGACTGAGAAAAGACTGTGACTCTAGAGAGAGGGTATGATACATACCTGTAGCAGTTGTTCTCCGAGGACAGCAGGCTGATTGTTCTCACGACTGGGTGACGTCCGCGGCAGCCCCCACCAACCGGAAAGAAGCTTCGCGGGACGGTCGGCACGCAGGGCACGCCCACCGCGCATGCGCGGCCGTCTTCCCGCCCGTGCGCGACCGCTCCCGCCAGTTGAATGACTAGCAAAAGATGAAACACACAACTCCAAAGGGGAGGAGGGAGGGTAGGTGAGAACAATCAGCCTGCTGTCCTCGGAGAACAACTGCTACAGGTATGTATCATACCCTTTCTCCGAGGACAAGCAGGCTGCTTGTTCTCACGACTGGGGTATCCCTAGCTCTCAGGCTCACTCAAAACAAGAACCCAGGTCAATGGAACCTCGCAACGGCGAGGAAACAACAGGAATTGACCTACGAAGAACAACTAACTGAGAGTGCAGCCTGACCAGAATAAATTCGGGTCCTGGAGGGTGGAGTTGGATTTACACCCCAAACAGATTCTGCAGCACCGACTGCCCGAACCGACTGTCGCGTCGGGTATCCTGCTGGAGGCAGTAATGTGATGTGAATGTGTGGACAGATGACCACGTCGCAGCCTTGCAAATCTCTTCAATAGTGGCTGACTTCAAGTGGGCCACTGACGCTGCCATGGCTCTGACACTATGAGCCGTGACATGACCCTCAAGAGTCAGCCCAGCCTGGGCGTAAGTGAAGGAAATGCAATCTGCTAGCCAATTGGAGATGGTGCGTTTCCCGACAGCGACCCCTAGCCTGTTAGGGTCGAAAGAAATAAACAATTGGGCGGACTGTCTGTTGGGCTGTGTCCGCTCCAAGTAGAAGGCCAATGCTCTCTTGCAGTCCAATGTGTGCAACTGACGTTCAGCAGGGCGGGTATGCGGCCTGGGGAAGAATGTTGGCAAGACAATTGACTGGTTAAGATGGAACTCCGACACCACCTTCGGCAGGAACTTTGGGTGAGTGCGGAGCACTACTCTGTTGTGATGAAATTTAGTATATGGAGCATGAGCTACTAGGGCTTGAAGCTCACTGACCCTACGAGCTGAAGTAACTGCCACCAAGAAAATGACCTTCCAGGTCAAGTACTTCAGATGGCAGGAATTCAGTGGCTCAAAAGGAGGTTTCATCAGCTGGGTGAGGACGACGTTGAGATCCCATGACACAGTAGGAGGCTTGATAGGGGGCTTTGACAAAAACAAGCCTCTCATGAATCGAACGACTAAAGGCTCTCCAGAGATGGCTTTACCTTCCACACGATAATGGTAAGCACTAATCGCACTAAGGTGATTCCTTACTGAGTTGGTCTTGAGGCCAGACTCTGATAAGTGCAGAAGGTATTCAAGCAGGTTCTGTGCAGGGCAAGAACGAGGTTCTAGGGCCTTGCTCTCACACCACACGACAAACCTCCTCCACTTGAAAAAGTAACTCTTTTTAGTGGAATCCTTCCTAGAGGCAAGCAAGACCCGGGAGACACCCTCAGACAGACCCAACGCAGCGAAGTCTACGCCCTCAACATCCAGGCCGTGAGAGCCAGGGATTGAAGGTTGGGGTGCAGCAACGCTCCGTCGTTCTGCGAAATGAGAGTCGGAAAACACTCCAATCTCCACGGTTCTTCTGAGGACAACTCCAGAAGAAGAGGGAACCAGATCTGACGGGGCCAAAAGGGCGCTATCAGAATCATGGTGCCGCGGTCTTGCTTGAGCTTCAGTAAGGTCTTCCCCACCAAAGGTATGGGAGGATAAGCATACAGGAGGCCGGTCCCCAATGAAGGAGAAAGGCATCTGACGCTAGCCTGCCGTGTGTCTGAAGTCTGGAACAGAACAGAGGCAGCTTGTGGTTGGTCTGAGAGGCGAAAAGATCCACCGAGGGGGTGCCCCACTCTCGGAAGATCTTGCGTACCACTCTGGAATGGAGCGACCACTCGTGCGGTTGCATGACTCTGCTCAGTCTGTCGGCCAGACTGTTGTTTACGCCTGCCAGGTACGTGGCTTGGAGAAGCATGCCGAACCGACACGCCCAACGCCACATACCGACGGCTTCCTGACACAGGGGGCGAGATCCGGTGCCCCCCTGCTTGTTGACGTAATACATTGCAACCTGATTGTCTGTCCGAATTTGGATAATTTGGCAGGACAGCCGATCTCTGAAAGCCTTCAGTGCGTTCCAGATCGCTCGGAGCTCCAGGAGGTTGATCTGCAGATCCTTTTCCTGGAGGGACCACAGACCCTGGGTGTGAAGCCCATCGACATGGGCTCCCCACCCCAGGCAAGATGCATCCGTCGTCAGCACTTTCGTGGGCTGCGGAATTTGGAATGGACGTCCCAGGGTCAAATTGGTCCGTATGGTCCACCAGAGCAGTGAAGTGCGGCAACTGGTGGAGAGGCGGATGACATCCTCTAGATTCCCGGTGGCTTGGAACCACTGGGAAGCTAGGGTCCATTGAGCAGATCTCATATGAAGACGAGCCATGGGAGTCACATGAACTGTGGAGGCCATATGACCCAGAAGTCTCAACATCTGCCGAGCTGTGATCTGCTGAGACGCTCTGGTCCGCGAAGCCAGGGCCAAGAGATTGGTGGCCCTCGCTTCGGGAAGGTAGGCCTGAGCCATCTGGGAATTCAGCAGCGCTCCTATGAATTCCAGAGACTGAGTTGGCTGGAGATGGGACTTTGGGTAATTTATCACAAACCCCAGCAGCTCCAGAAGTTGAATAGTGCACTGCATCGACCGGAGGGCTCCTGCCTCCGAGGTGTTCTTGACCAGCCAATCGTCGAGATAAGGGAACACGTGCACTCCCAGCTTGCGTAGGTAGGCCGCTACCACCACGAGGCACTTTGTAAACACTCGTGGGGCAGAGGCGAGCCCAAAGGGCAGCACACAATACTGAAAGTGCCGTGCGCCCAGGCGGAATCTGAGATACTGTCTGTGAGCTGGCAGTATCGGGATGTGAGTGTATGCGTCCTTTAAATCCAGGGAACATAGCCAATCGTTTTTCTGAATCATTGGCAGAAGGGTGCCCAAGGAAAGCATCCTGAACTTTTCTTTGACCAGGAATTTGTTCAGGCCTCTCAGGTCTAGGATGGGACGCATCCCCCCTGTTTTCTTTTCCACAAGGAAGTACCTGGAATAGAATCCCTGCCCTTCCTGCCCGGGTGGTACGGGCTCGACCGCATTGGCGCTGAGAAGGGCGGAGAGTTCCTCTGCAAGTACCTGCTTGTGATGGGAGCTGAAAGACTGAGCTCCCGGAGGACAATTTGGAGGCAGGGAGGCCAAATTCAGGGCGTATCCGTACCGCACTATTTGGAGAACCCACTGGTCGGAGGTTATGAGAGGCCACCTTTGGTGAAAAAATTTTAACCTCCCTCCGACCGGCAGGTCGTCCGGTACGGACACTTGTAGGGCGGCTATGTTCCCATGGATCCAGTCAAAAGCCCGTCCCCGGCTTTTGCTGTGGAGGCGCAGGGGGCTGCTTAGGCGCACGCTGTTGACGGGAACGAGCGCGCTGGGGCTGTCCCTGTGCCTGACGAGGCCTTCGGGCCGGCTGGTTGTACCTACGCTTCGCAAAAGAATAGGGTGCAGCCTGCCGGGCCCGGGAAAACACGCCCGCCCGCGGGGGCGGGTGCTGAAGGCGCCCGGTGGGAGAGCTTGTCGAGAGCGGTTTCCCGCTGATGCAGTTGGTCAACCATCTGCTCGACCTTCTCGCCAAAAATATTATCCCCCCGGCAAGGGACGTCAGCCAGTCTCTGCTGGGTGCGGTTGTCCAGGTCAGAGGCACGCAGCCATGAGAGCCTGCGCATCACTATACCTTGGGCCGCAGCACGAGATGCCACGTCACAGGTGTCAAAAATCCCCCTGGACAGGAACTTTCTGCACGCCTTCAGCTGCCTGACCACCTCCTGATAAGGCCTGGACTGCTCCGGCGGGAGCTTATCGACCAGGTCCGCCAGCTGTTGCACATTGGTCCGCATGTGGATGCTCATATAGAGCAGGTAAGATTGGATGCGGGTCACGAGCATGGAGGATTGGTAGGCCTTCCTCCCAAATGAGTCCAGAGTGCGAGACTCCCGCCCCGGGGGCGCCGAGGCGGTATCCCTCGAACTCCGTGCCCTCTTGAGAGCAGAATCCACGACCGCTGAGTCATGGGGCAACTGGGGCCGCATGAGCTCTGGGTCAGAGTGGATCCTGTACTGGGACTCTGCTTTCTTGGGAATGGTGGGGTTAGTTAGTGGTCGCACCCAGTTCCGAAGCAGCGTCTCCTTCAGGACATTGTGCAGCGGTACCGTGGAGGACTCTCTAGGTGGTGATGGATAGTCGAGGACCTCGAGCATCTCGGCCCTCGGCTCTTCCACAGAGACCACGGGAAAGGGAATGCTTATGGACATATCCCGCACAAAGGAGGCAAAGGAGAGACTCTCAGGAGGTGAGAGCTTCCTCTCCGGTGATGGCGTGGGGTCCGAGGGAAGGCCCGTAGACTCCTCTGAGGAGAAATATCTCGGGTCTTCCTCTTCCCCCCACGAGTCCTCATCCTCGGTATCGGACATTAGCTCATGTAGCTGAGTCCGGTACCGGGCCCGGCTCGACGTCGAGGCACCGAGGCCTCGGTGTCGTCGAGCGGTGGACTCCCGCGCCGGCGGGGACGGAGCTCCCTCCATCGACGTCGACGGGGACTCCACCTGCGTGGCGGTCGAGACCGGCACCGCAAGCGGCGGCGGTGTCGACAGCCCCGGCGCCGGGCTAGAGCTCGCCGGCGCCACAGTCATCGGCGCCGGGGGCGCAAGCACCCCCGACGCCGGCACAGCCTGGCGCATCAGCCCTTCCAGGATCCCCGGAAGGATGGCTCTGAGGCACTCGTCCAGGCCCGCTGCCGGGAAAGGCGGTGGGGCCGGTAAGGGTGTCGGTGCCAGAGGCTGCTGGGGGCCAGGAGACGGCACCGAGGTGCCGGAACCCCGACGCGTCGGTACCTCCACCACCGACGGAGATCTCTCCTCTCTACGATGACGCTTCGGCGTCGACTCCCCTTCAGGGTGCACCGAGGGCTCCCGGTGACGGCGCTTCTTGTCCTTTTTCCGGTGCACGTCACCGGCGCCGGAGGGCATGGAGGAGGAGGAGGTCGATCCCCCTCGGTCTCGAGGTACCGGGTCCGACAGGGTTCGGTCCCGTGGCTCACGAGCTGAGGGAGTGACCGGGGCCGACAGCCCACGCGGCCTCTCAACCCCACTCTCACCGGCGGACCGGCGGGCCGACGGGACCTGTTCTCCTGGGGTCGCTGCCATCGGTGCCGATGTCTCGGGCATCGATACCGGTACCGAAGATCCGGCCTTCGATACCGATGCCGTCGAGGTCGACGTCGAGGGGCCGGCGCAAGTTCCAAAAAGACGGTCCCGCAGAACTTGCCTCGCAACCTGAGTCCGTTTCCGGAGACCGAGACACAGCGCACACGACTTGAGATTGTGCTCCGGCCCGAGGCACTGGAGGCACCAAGCGTGGGTGTCGGTCTGCGAGATCGGCCGGCCGCAGCGACCACACTTTTTAAATCCACTCGGGACCTTCGAGGACATCGACGGAAAAATCGCGTCGGCGAAGTCAAAGTCGGCAATGGTGGCTAAAATCACACCACGAAAAAACTAGCCGACCGAGCGGCCACTAGGCCGCAACGAGGCGTCCCCGCTGGAAGCGAGGGAAAAGGGGAGCGCGTGCTCCACACGCGCAGTCTTTTTTCTTTTTTTTTTTTTTTTGTAACAGAGAAATACTAAAAGGAAATTAAACGAAGCGCGATCCGCGTATACGCGATCGCAAGAATCCGGCGGCTGAAGTAGAGAGAGCGGCAAAGTACGACTCTCTCCAGGCGCGGAAAGAAAGGAACTGGCGGGAGCGGTCGCGCACGGGCGGGAAGACGGCCGCGCATGCGCGGTGGGCGTGCCCTGCGTGCCGACCGTCCCGCGAAGCTTCTTTCCGGTTGGTGGGGGCTGCCGCGGACGTCACCCAGTCGTGAGAACAAGCAGCCTGCTTGTCCTCGGAGAACCAATAAGAGCCCTTGCCAGACAGAGAAAGATCCAGTAATAGAGTACCAAAGCAGAAGAAAGAAAAAACACCAAACATCTGTGCATCCAAAAACCTTATCAGCCGCCGGCACCTTGCCAACCAAGGGTGAGTGCCTGAAACAAACAGCCAAAGTTTGGACAGTATTGTTTCTACAACTTTTACGTGCCTTATTATTCATTTTGAGTGCCTGAAACAAACAGCCAAAGATTGGACAGTATTGTTTCTACAACTTTATATGTGTGCCTTCTTATGCAGTATTCATTGAAACATATTAGAGAAGTAAACTAGCAACACAGCTCCAAACAACCAAACAATGAACCAACCAACCCTTGAAAAAACAAATCCGATATCTGCAGGGAGGGATCTGGGCCGGTCCGGAGGGAGTAAAGGAAAGCAAATTAGCAGGTAAGGCCTAATTTAACCTTCCTTAGCCTCCCTCCGGACCGGCCCAGAATGTGAGCAGTACCATTATGGGAGGGACCCTAGCAGCCCCGCCGACAACACGCGCTCGCCAAAAGCCACCCGTCGACGACTGAGAACATCCAAACTGTAGTGCTTAGAGAATGAATGCAAGGACGACCAGGTAGCCGCCCTACAAATGTCCTCTGGAGGTACCAGACAACGCTCCGCCCACGAAGCTGCCTGACCTCTCGTCGAATGAGCTTTAACATGCTCTGGAACGGATTTCCCAGAAAGCAGATAGGCTGAAGCAATCATTTCCTTGAGCCACCGAGAAATTGTAGGCTTAGATGCCATCAGCCCCTTACGCGCACCTCCAATCAAAAGGAACAACCGATCCGATCTGCGAAATTCATCTGTAGACTTAATATAGTGCTTCAAGACCCGCTTGACATCCAAGCACTTCAATCTCCGCTGTTCCTCCGCACCGGAGAAAGAACCCAACACTGGCAAAACCACCGGTTGAGAAACATGAAACCGAGATACCATCTTGGGAAGAAAGGATGGAACCGGTCGTAACACTACACAATCGGAACAGAACTCCAAAAATGGAGATCTACACGACAACGCCTGTAACTCAGAAACTTGCCTGGCCGAAGCAACGGCCACCAAAAACACGGTCTTAAGAGTCAAATCCTTTAAAGTACAAGATGTCAAAGGCTCAAAAGGAGGCTTGGTAAGAACCGAAAGCACTACATTCAGATCCTATGGAGGAAACGAACACTGAGAGGGAGGACGAAGAAGATTAACTCCCTTGAGAAAACGCACGACATCCGGATGACTGGCCAATGACTTCCCTTTGATGCGACCTCGAAAACACGTCAAAGCCGCAATCTGCACCTTAAGAGAAGACAAGGACAACCCCTTGTCAAACCCTCGCTGCAAAAAATCCAAAACCTGCGGCACTGTAGCCCGAAAAGGCGACAGACTACGCTCCGTACACCAACTCTCAAAAATCCTCCAAGTACGCACATAACTCAGAGAAGTGGAACGCCGCCGAGACCGCAGCATTGTAGCAATCACCGGTGCAGAGAGACCTCTTTTAGTCAACCTAGCCCTCTCAAGAGCCATGCCGTAAGACAGAATCGACCCGGATCCGGATGAACGACCGGACCCTGCGACAAGAGATCTTGCGTAACCGGAAGCTTGAAGGGAAGACTGGCCAGAAGACGTCGAAGGTCGGCATACCACGGCCTGCGGGGCCAATCCGGCGCCACCAGAATTAGGCGACCCTTGTGACTCTCTACCTTCTGAAGCAGACGCCCGATCAAAGGCCAAGGCGGAAATGCATACATCAGCCCATCCGGCCAGGATTGAAGAAGCGCGTCCACTACAATCGCTTTGGGATCTCTGCAACGACTGTAGAACAGAGGCAACTTTGCATTGGCCGCGGACGCCAATAGATCCATCTTGGGGACTCCCCAGCGATCTACCAACATCCGAAACGCCATGTCGCTGAGCGCCCACTCTCCGGGATCGAGCATGTGACGACTGAGAAAGTCTGCCTGAACGTTTAGCACCCCTGCTACATGAGCCGCTGAGAGAGCCACCAGATTGACTTCCGCCCACTTTAGAAGCAATGACGCTTCTCGCTCCAACGGAAGGCTCCTCGTCCCTCCTTGCCGATTGATGTACGACACCACTGTGGCATTGTCCGACATGACTCGCACCGCCCGACCAGTGAGCAGCGGAAGGAAACTCCAAAGCGCCAGACGGATTGCCCTGGTTTCCAACAAGTTGATCGAACACCTGGACTCCGGAAGGGACCACAGACCTTGAGCCACCTTCCCCTGACAATGAGCTCCCCAGCCTTGAAGACTGGCATCCGTCGTTACCACTATCCAGTCGGGCTGATCCAGAGGCATACCTTTGGCCAAGTTGACCTCCTGAAGCCACCACCGCAGACTGGCTCTCACTGGCAACGACAGCGGCAGCCTGTGAAGAAGGGACCCGGTCTGGGATGACCATCTGGATAGGAAGGACCTCTGCAGGGGCCTCATGTGAGCTCTGGCCCAGGGTACAGTCTCTATTGTCGCCGCCATGAGCCCTAGCACCTGAAGGTAATCCCTTGCCGATGGACTGGGTTTCTGCAAGAAAAGCCAAATCTGAGATTGCAATTTCAGCACGCGAGCCGCCGGAAGAAACACACGGCCCTGCTGTGTATCGAAGAGGACCCCCAGATACTCTAAGGACTGAGAAGGCTGAAGACAACTCTTTTGCATATTGACTACCCAACCTAGATGCTGCAAAAACTCGACTAACCGAGCCGTGACCTGGACGCTCTCGTGGAATGACTTTGCCCGAATCAACCAGTCGTCCAAATAAGGATGGACTAAAATACCTTCTGCTCTGAGAGCTGCCGCGACAACTACCATGACCTTGGTAAAGGTGCGGGGAGCGGTCGCAAGCCGAAGGGAAGTGCTCGAAACTGAAAATGATGGCCCAGAATAGCAAACCGCAGAAACCGCTGATGAGCCGGGCGAATGGGAATATGAAAATAGGCTTCTGTAAGGTCTAGAGAAGTCAGAAACTCCCTGGCCCGCACCGCCACAATGACGGACCGAAGAGTTTCCATCCGAAACGAGGGGACTCAGAGCTCGGTTGACCGCTTTGACATCTAAAATCGGACGAAAGGAATCGTCCTTTTTGGGCACCAGAAAATAAATGGAATAACGGCCCTGTCCCCTCTCTACTGCCGGCACCGCAGAAATCGCTCGCAGCTCCAGCAACCTGCGAAGAGTAAGCCGGACCGCTGCGGCCTTGACGTGAGACCGGCAAGGTGATTGCAGGAAGGCATCTGACAAGGGACGCGCAAACTCTAAAGCGTACCCGTCTCGGATAACTTCTAAGACTCATTGATCTGAAGTAATATGGGCCCACCTCTCTTGAAACTGCGCCAACCGAGCGCCGACCTGGATGAGAGGCTGGACCCGCACACCTTCATTGATGAGTCCGGGAGGCGGAGGAGAAAGAACCCCCGGCCCCTCGACCTCCTCGACGACCTCCCCGAAAGGACTGAGTTCTTTGGGAGAATCTAGACCGAAGACCTTGAAAACCTCTGTTAGGACGAAAACGACGGAAATCACGACCTCTGCTACGAGCTGAGAACTGCCCGCGCCCCGAACCTCTAGAGCGATCCTCCGGCAACCGCGGAACTTTAGCTTCCCCTATGCTACTTACCAATTTATCCAACTCCAGACCAAACAAAAAGGAACCCTTAAAGGGAAACTTAGAAAGCTTAGACTTGGAGGCCGCATCCACTGACCAACCATGCAGCCACAGAGTACAGCGAGCAGCCACTGAGAAAGCCATAGACTTTGAAAAGGCCCGCAACAAATCATACATAGCATCCGCCAAAAAAGCTGAAGCCATCTCCAGCTTAGCCACGTCATGATCAATAGCGGCAAGATCATCCGAAGAACGGTCTAAAATCCTCTCGGACCACCGAACACTCGCCCTTGCGACCAGAGAACCACAAATAGCAGCCTGCACTGCTAGAGCTGAAACATCAAAGGCATTCTTCAGGAGGGTCTCAATCTGACGCTCCTGAGGATCCCGCAGAGCTGTGCCACCATCTACCGGCACCGTGTTACTCTTAGTCACCGCGGAGACAACTGCGTCCACTACAGGGGAACTTAAAAGCTCTTTATCGGAATCCGGAACCGGGTAAAGCCTGCTCATGGCCCTTGCAAGCCGAAAACCCGAGTCCGGACACTCCCACTGAGCCTGGACCACATCCCTAATGTCCTGATGCATGGGAAACGACCTACCAGGCCTGCGGACTCCTTTGATCAACAAGTCCACCTTCCTAGGCTCCGCCACAGCACTATCATCATCCTCAAAACGGAGAGTAGCAGAAACCTGGGAAATAAGCTCCTGAAGGTCATCCTTATGAAAGATTCTAACCACCGAGGGATCCTCTCCCACTGGAAGGGCTTCCTCTGTATCACCTGGATGAGAAAATTCCTCAGATAAATCCTCCTCAGGTAACCAAGAATCCTCTGCCAGGGTAGGGAACTCCTGCTCAGGCTCAAAGAAATTATCCTGCTCTGCCTGCCCACAAGGCTTAAAGCGTTTCACAGTCACAGAAGGAGCCTCCACAGAACTCCTTACTGGAGGTTCAGCAGGAGCAGCCTGCTGCAGTAAGAAAGCCTGATACATCTGAAGTACAAAGGCAGGAGGGAAACCAGCTGTCCCCTGAGATAGGACCATAGCTGGAGCAGCTGGCAGTGAAACCAGGGGATCCCGAGAAAGATCAGAGCGGGTCATATCCAAAATGGCGGACGTTCCCGCCAAAACCGTTAGCGAGGGAACGGGGGACACAATCGCCTTACCGCAACCTGAATCGGACCCCCCAGACGGCGGAACTACCGGCGCCGACGATACAGATGGTCCTGCACCCTGCTCCTGCAAAATGTCCACCGCAGTACAAACTTTACACACCCCACTCGAAGCGAGGCCCCGGCGCTGACAAACCGAACACCACCGCAACTTTTCCGACATTGCAAACAGCTGATGAGGTAAATAAAACTCCGGCGCAAAAACGAAAGTAAAATCGCTAACAGTGCTAAAGATAGAACCGGAGCTGTTCTGCTTGCTCAATCTCAATTAGAAAAAACAGCACCCTAACAGAAATCACAGACTCAAAGCCTGGATTGCTGTAGTTCCATTATCTTTATTGCTCCATTTATAGCAGCTGCCTCTCCCTTGCCTCAACAGTTCTTAAACAGAAAGAGCTGGAGGGAACTCACTTCAGTCAGACTGTTCCTGACAACAGTCTGCTATACAAAACAGCAGAAATAGGCACCAAATGCTGTTACTTCAGGGAGGTTTAGGGGGGAGGGACTCCTCGAGTGTGGCACCCCCAGGGCAAATAGAGGCCCCCACGGACCTCAGCCCCTAACAAGCAGGTTTTTTGTTTTTTTTTTGTAAAATGCACAGAATAATCTGAACCTTTCAGCAGAAAAATGAAATGATTCAAAATCACTAAGTCAGAATAGACCAGAAAAAAGGAATGAGACTGAAGGACTCACCACCTTCCACCTGCTGGAGACTGAGATTACTGGATCTTTCTCTGTCTGGCAAGGGCTCTTATTGGCTCTCTAGAGTCACAGTCTTTTCTCAGTCTCCACCTGCTGGAAGGCGTGCACAACCCATCAGTCACATTCTGGGCCGGTCCGGAGGGAGGCTAAGGAATGGAGCAATTGTCTACAAGGCTCCACGTCCAGAGATGAAAGAAGGCAGTACACGGCCCAAAACTCAAAGACTTGAGCGATATTAGACAGTGCTCAACGGTCAGAGACAAAGCTCAACGGCAGAGACAGAGCAATGCCCGTTAAGACTCAACAAGTCTGATGTCCAGAAACGGGGAAAGTCTTGCAAAGGCTCAATGTCCAAAGACAGATCAAGTCTCTACTAGGTGCCATGTCCAGAGATGGAGAAAGGCAAGACACGACTCAATGTCCAGAGACTGCAGCAAGACTAGCCAGTGCTCACTGGCTAGAAACGGAGCAGGGCTTGAAAAGTCTCAACATCCAGAGATGGAGTACAGCTCAAAGTCCAAAGACGGAGCAAGGCTGGACAACTCCCTCCATCCAGAAAACGGAGCAAGGCTCGCCCGTGCTCGACTCAGATAGATGGGACAAGGTACAAGCATGCTCAATGCCCAGAGGTGGGCCAAGGCTTGACCAGGATTGATGCCCAGAGACAGAGCAAAGCCCGCCAAGGTCCAACTCCGAGAGAGAGGACCAAGGGTGCCACACAGAGGCCGTGCATCCTCAGAGCAAAGCCCGACACGTAGAAGCAGAGTGCTAAAGGAAGCACAAATTGGAGCGAGGCTCACCACTTAAAAATAGGGCAAGGCTCCAAATGCAGAGATGGAGCCACACAGAGACAGAGCAATAGCACAGCCAGACTCTAGATCCAGAGACAGAGTCAGCCTCGCTGCCCACGATCGAGACAGGATCAATGAGCAGAGGCGGAGCAGCCTCAAGAGCAAATATGGCACAAGGCCCATCTGCCGAGATGGAAGAAAGCTCGATGTCCCTAGACAGCTGACCAGCGACAGAAACAGGCTAAAGGAGCAGAGCCCAAGCAAATTCCGGTATACCGACCAAGAAAGGAACCGAATACCAGAAACAGAGAACATCCCTGTGGCCATAGACAGAGCACTGCCCCAACAGACAGAGTAAGGCTCAACCAATATAGATGAAGCAGAGGCCATAGCGGACAAGGCCCAGTGGCCAGACACCTGGAGAATGAGCAGAGCCTCAGTATATGGAGAAGGAGCAGGACTCAACGTACAGTGATGGAACAAGGCTCGACACCTGGCAGTGGAGCAAGGCTCGACGTCCGGAGACGGAGCAAGGCTCCATGCACATGAGCGGAACAAGACTCCACACACAGGAGCTGAGCAAGGTTCCACATTGGAACAATGCTCAGAGGTGGAGCCAAATTAAAACTCAGTATGCAGGGAGGAAACAAGGTCCAACCCTCCCCCCCCCCCCCCCCCCCCCGAGACAGAGTTGAGTTGAAATGGTCCTAGGTGAAGAAAGCTCACAGCCATAAAGGAAGGAACACCTAGTGAAGAAGACAGGAGCCTAGACTGCCAGAGAACTGGTCACACAATACGAAGTGTAGCCCCGCAAAAAATAGAACCTGCCCTGAACAGAAGCAGGAGAAACATGCTGCTAACAAGGAGACTCCAAGTCAAAAATGCCATCTGCAAGTAGGGAGCGAAGCTTGTCCCAGGTCTCTGGGAGGAACGGCAGGAAACCAAGGGACTGGGGTCAACCAGCCCTGCAAACAAGAGAGAGAGAGAGGGCAATCTCATCTATGGAAAGAAAAAAACAGTACCATGGAAGGGGAAGAGAACCCAGCCCTCTGAGTAGAAGCCACCTGAAGCCCATGATCTGCACTCCACCCCCAGAACCAGCCACCCAGGGACTAACCGGATAGCAACCTCATCAAGAAGGTGTCCTGAAAACGCCTCCTAGCCGCCATCCCCAAACAATCAGCAGAAGGATTAAATAGACGAAAATCTGAGCCGGAAGACAGCTTGGCTGAGGAGCCTAGCTCATAGTCTACTCTGTGTGCCCACAGAAATCTCAGCCGAGAGACAGCACAAGTAGGAGCTACTGGGCAGGGAAAATGGAAGACAGAAAACAGTTTAAGGATACAAACACCAGCATCCGTCCCATCAACTACCAGGTAACTCAGGACAGGAACCAGAGTCACGACATCTGAGAGGGAATGGCGAACCCTTAAAGCACTAAAGGAGCTCTGAGGAGATCTAAGAGGATCAAGAACCCCCGAAAGCCCCTACATCAGACTCTGCCAGCCACCAAGTCATGGAAGCACAGCCTAGCCTCAGCCCGAGTGGCACCAGAACACCCCAGCAGGCACTCCTCACTACAAACTATAAGGACTCACAAGGGCTCCCACCAGGAGCTTCTCATGAAAGCAATTCCCCTGAGGGCTGAAAAGAAAACACACAGCCGTTTCAAGGGCTGCAGCCCCAGCCGTAGTCCAGAGAACCACAACACAACACAGAGTGTAGAGAATCTCAGAGCAGTGCAAAACTCGAGAGGACCTGAGCAAGGAAGGGGGTAGCCAGGTGACCAAAAACAAAAAGCTAAAGTTACCGAACACAAAGGAGGAGCGCCGCAGCCATCCTCTCAGGGTGCTCACCGGGTGGTTCTTTTTTTTTTTCCAACTGGACACAGCAAATAACAGGAGCCAAACGGCTAAGCATGGCGGCCCAGGCAAACAAGGAACTGCTGAACCTGGCATCTGGAAAAGGCGGCGCCGTAGATGAGCAGAGAAAACACCAAAGAGCCCTCCAGCTTAAACAGAAAAAGTCACAGACTGCGGCACGGTCCCGCAGCAGAACAGAAGTACTGATGCCCTCGCTTCCAAAAGATTGGCACAAGTGGGACGCTGAGGAGGCCCAGCTGCAACCACGACCCTAAAACGAGTCTCATGCTCTGAACAGAAAGCAATTCAAGATGGCGGACAGAAAGCAGAAGCAGAGGCCACCAAAATAAAACTACCAGCGCTGGACCTGACGAGAACTGTCAGGAGGCCCTCCTATTGTCACAGCCATAGCCCAACGAACCGGATCCGCAAAAAAGCTGACAAAGAGCAAACAGAGCAGAAAAAAACAAGCCGGCAGCTGCAGCAGCTAAAAGAACCCGACCGATGCAGCAGAGGAACAAATCAGGTATACCAACCTTAGGGACACAGAAAACAGCAGGACTGAAGATGCCAAACTGACAGTGTCAGCAGTTTTTTTTTTTTTTTTTTTTTTTTTAAGGCAAGAGGAAACAGAGCCATAAGCTATAGGAAAAGCACAGACCCACAAGAAGTCCACTGAGGTGGGAATGGGGGAGGGATCTGGCCCCACCAGGTGTACCCCCAACTGACCGGAAAGCCATGCCAAGCCCCCCCAGCTCAACTAAAACTGAGAGAACAGAATAGGAGCAAACACTGCATCAGAGCTGCACAGGAGATGTCCATCCACCTGCTGAGATAAGGTTAAGATGGCTGCACATGTCCACATATAGTAAAAGCCTCTGAAGTTCTTTCTATCTCCATCTGCTGGTAGAGGGACATTACCCACTCGTCTCTGGATTGATCTGTGGTACGTTATAACCATAATACTGTCCCTGATAAACAGAGGACTTCCAGTTTGTGACCATATGCATACACTATGAAGTTTCTTCTTTGTCCCAGTCTCATAAAATCACCACAAGCTATCAAGATTAGCTTAGAAAGAGACTCTGCTGGTTCTTCCTCACTCCAGCTGAGCTCATCACTAGGCTTCATCTTTTATATAAGACACCATCATCCTATATAATAATACTCACCTCCAACGTTCTATGAGCCTGGCTGCCTGTGTCTGTAACTTTACGCCGAAAACCCAGGGGACGTGATCAAGTTGGAATCTGTTTTGTGCGTGCGTCAGACGCACGAGCACAAACTGATTCAAACTTGATCACGTCATTCGTCGACACCGCGCAGCCAAGAAGAGGAGACTTCGGCTGGCAGGGGTTGGGGTCCCCCACCAGCACAGGTACGCGATGGCGGCAGGGGATGTTTGGCGGCAGGAAGGGGGGCTCAAGAGGGTCGCGACATGGGGGTCCAGGGGTCAGGAACTCCGAGGGGGGGGCCTGGAAATCGAAGGGAGGAAGGCAGGGAGGTGGGCTCTGCAAATCGGAGGGAGGGAGGCAGGGAGGTGGGGTCTGGAACTCGGATGGAGGGAGGGGGGTCTGGAATTTGGAGGAGGGGACGAGTGGGGAGGAGGGGGGGAATGCACCACCTGTACAAAAAATAAAAAATAAAAAAGGGGGGGGGGACTACCCTGGAACTCGGAGGGAGGGAGGGGGGGATGACCCTGGAACATGGAGGAAGGGGGGACACTGGAACTGGGTGGGAGGGAGGGATCCCAGGCAAACACACTCTCTCTCACACACACACACTCGCAAATTCACTCTCTCTCTCTCACACACAGTCACTCACACACACGCTCTCAAACATATACACTCCGAGGAAAACCTTGCTAGCGCCCGTTTCATTTGTGCCTGAAACAGGCCTTTTCTACTAGTTATACATTTAACTGTGAACACCTTAACCATTAATAACTATAATTCATTGCTATAAGTCACTAATCTTTAAGCTAGAATTACAACTGAGAAAACAAAATAGTCTGTAATGAGTAAGAGCACAAAAACACCAAAAAGTGGATGGTAGAGTATCCCAAAAAAAACAGTAATAACAATTCAATATTAAAAATGATCAAGTCCAGCTGGGTGCCCAGGAACTGCATTTCTCATCTCACATGTTGAAAGAAAGAACAGGCAAGTAGCTGAGCACAGATTCACACATCACATCTCTGATAAACATGATCCCGCACTCAGACTGATCCCTTCCCACGAAGGGGTGCAGACCAACCTTCAAATACTAAATTTTTTCAGAGCAAGCATCCAAGGAAGGCTCAGGGTGAGAACAAAAAGGAGGGACCTGGCCACCCGAGTATACACTCCAGATGTAGTAGAAAAACCCCCACGGGTCTTGCCTCGGCCAGCAAACATCCACAGTGGTGCACAGAGAAGACAGAAATATACCTAATTAAAAATTAAGAAGAATAAGTGAAGGAAGAGAGACTCAAGGGCTCACCACGTCTTCCACTTGCTGGAGACTGAGAATACTGAGACTTAAGGGTGCTGTGCTGAGCTCCTATTGGCTCTCTCAAGAAACATAGTTCTCAGTCTCCACCTGCTGGAAGGCATGCACAGCCCCATCAGCTCAGCTGGGCAGTCTAGAGGGGCACTAAAGAAATTAGTTTTATTATATTGGATATGCAGGTACTTTTTCTGTCCCTAGTGGGCTCAAAATCTAGGAATTGTACCTCGGGCAATGGAGGGTTAAGTGACTTGTCCAGAGAGTCAGAGGGAGCTGCAGTGGGAATTGAACCCAATTCCCCAGGTTCTCAATCCACTGCACTAACCACTAGTCTAGTCCTCCACTCCTCCCCTGTGGCAGCCTATGACCCGACCAGGATCATCTCACAGTTAGCTTACCAACCATGTATTTCAGGTACCATTATTGTATTAACCAAGGGGAATACATTTTAAAAATGGGGGGGGGGGGGGGGGGGGGTCACAGGACAAAATGGTGTACACAGCAAAAACTACTTCTGGCATCCCCAGGGCTGGTGCTAGACATGGAGCCCAGGGCTGGTGCTAGGGAGCGGTCCCCAAAGCTTGCTCGCAGACTGTTCCTCTTTCAACTTCAGGCAGGTTTGGGGCCAGAAGTGAAATGGGGGACTAGGGCAATTGCCATGCTTGCCCACCCCTAACACCAGCCCTGGGTACCCCCTTCCCTTTCAGGCTTGTGTACTCACAGATATAAAGCAACTCAAAAGGTCAGCATTGCTCCTCCCCCCCATGCTTACCCATTCCTTATTACAGTCCTGTGTTACACCTCTGTTGAAAGAATTGTTCTACTGACAATGACCACTTTAGAAAAACCAAACACCCAAAGCCTAATACACAAGATGTGCACTTTTTGCAGGACATATTTTCTCAGTCAGGCATGCACATGCAACTACATACTCAAACTATGTACCACACAGTCATATAGATACACATGCAAACCCATATATCACCCCAAGCACAGCTTCTTTGTAACCTGAAAGGAAGGCAAAGGAACCTTCTCTCCAACCATCTTATAAAATTCTAAATCAGCATTCACCCTTCCAAACATTTGTCTGTGAATTTATGTTGTCATGTTTG
The DNA here is from genome assembly GCF_901765095.1 of Microcaecilia unicolor. Lineage (NCBI taxonomy): Eukaryota > Metazoa > Chordata > Amphibia > Gymnophiona > Siphonopidae > Microcaecilia > Microcaecilia unicolor. The sequence goes on along the minus strand of NC_044035.1, from coordinate 253,122,183 downwards.
CATCTCTGACCTGGAGAGAAGGGGATGGGTAGTGTGGAGTGGTTAGAATAGCATGGTACGCAAATATTGTTTGGAATGATGAAGTAGTGTGGGTATAAAGAAGGTGTCTCTGCCTTTGAAAATTTAAAATGTATAAAGTTGGTCCACTAAAAAAAAGCTATCAACTTGTCTATTATCTTATTTGGAATGCATAATAAAATGGGGAAAAAAGCGTGACAATATCTAACCATTAGTTAGCACTGTGAAATGGGGGCCAAGATGGCAGAATGAAGCGAGTTTTGAGCCACAGCTCCACAACACCTCTTGCTTTATTTTTTTTTAATAATCTTGGTATAAATGGTCAGGTCCTGGACTGGTTTAGAGGTTTTCTGAAAAGTACAGCTTACCTAGTTAAGATGAATGGTTCCTTTTCAGACAAATGGTCTGCATTTTGTGGAGTTCCACAGGGGTCGCCGCTTTCCCCCACTCTAATGTGCTTATGTCCTCATTAGAATATGAACTTGAGGCTGCAGGTTTTTCAGGTGTTTATGTATGCAAATGACATCACAAGTTTAATCCCAGCCCCTGTTGACATTCCTTTAGTTCAATTAGATATCGAAAGATGTCGTTTTCCGATTGCCAATCGGATGATAAATTGCCTTAAACTGAATAGTGACAAAACAACATTTCTATTAATAGGTCACATGGAATCAACCTCGCAGAACTATACTTTTTCTATAAATAATATAAATTATAGATTGGAACCCTCTTTAAAGGTATTGGGTATCATATTAGATCAGTATTTGTCCTGGGAAATCCAATCAACAACTATGGCTAGAAAATGTTTTTTTGGGTAAAGCATATCAGACATATCATGAAATATGTCACAAGATAAAGCTTGAACTACAAGCATAAACTTAATTTTGGATAAACTGGATTACTGTAATATAATCTATTTGGGTTGTACAAGAAACACTGCGAAAGCTGCAGACTATATAAGACACCGCAATACAGTTAATATGTTCTTTTAAAAAAACTGATAGTTTCATTTTATAATATTTGAGTTCACTGGTTGCCAACAAAAGACAGAATAATTTTTAAAGTGTGCTGTTTTATTTATAAAATTGTACAAGGATATGCGCCAGTTTATGTTTTTCCTCTGGTTAAAGTTCTTGGTTCAGGAATCAACATTCGTAATGCTTTAAGACTATCATGTCCAATATTTAAGAGCTCATGGTCAAAACGCATTTTTTCCCTGTTTACTCTCTTATCACGCAGCTAAACATTGGAACTCTTTGTCAACATCAATTATATGTATAGCCTACTACCCTTTTCGTAGATTGGTTAAAGCAACTTTATTCAGAAAAATTATTAATTTGCTGTTTTTTATTTATTTTAATATTTTATTATTGTTGTTATTCCCAGCTTGTGCTTGTTGGTTAATTTGGCCATGATCCACTTCAAACTAATACTGGTGTGAACAAAATACAAATCCTTGGTAAATGTAATGTAATGAGACAGAACACTTCCTCTACTCATGCCTAAGAGAGACAAACAAGCTTACCCTGCCACTTCTGTGGTGCCTTTGAAGGGGCCCATGGGGGAAGGGGGGTTGCTTAACCACACCAAAGAATGCACTGGAACAGGAAGCCTTGCTGTAGTAGGTGTAGCAGGAGGTGAACTGCACCCCTTGACTGAGGCAGACATCTCATTCAGCCCAGACATGCTGAGTCCCCCTGCAATGTCAGTGGTAAAAGCTGCAATCCAGAAACTCTCAGCCTCCCCCTATGAGGGAACCTCAAATTTTAGCAGCAGAGTTGGACTTGGAAGTTGGAATGCAGACAGCTACCACACAGTTAGTGCAGAACAGAAATATCTTGGCAAGGTTGGTGAAACAGCTGAGTTGAGACAGGAGCAATTTAAATAACCAATGGACATTACAGCACTTAGTCTCTGCTTTCCTCTAAACCTTTTAACATTTTATTTTTATAGTCCACAATAAACGTGTGATTCAATGAGGATTACGTAACAAGAAGCTGGCTAAGCTGGGACATACAATATAAAACAATCATTACAATCACAACTTTAAAAAATATTAATCATCAGTTCCCTAAAAACATTTGAAACAGATGTTTTGAACAGACATCTCAAATGTAAATAACCCCGCACCTGTAGTATCAAAGGAGAAACCTCTTTACTTAATCCAGCTGTCTTAAAAGAAAGCAGGGAATCTACACATCTCAACCTTTCCTTACCCCTCATGGAAGGAAAACTAAACAAATTTATCAGTCAGGAAGACCTAGCAGAACTAAATAAAACAGCCTGCCAAATAAGAAGGTGCCAATCTATAAATGACCTTATATAACAAACAAAAAACAAAAAAAACCTTTAAAAAGATTCTGGCAGAGACTGGTAACCAATGAAACTTAGCATAATAAGCAGTTTTTGATGCAGGATCGGAGGTGATTTCAGTGTAGTGGGCACATAGTGCCGTGACAATTCTATTGTTTATGTATGTTTGTGCTTGATGTGATTTTATTGTATGTGTAATTGTACTCCGCTGTGGATAAGAACAGAATATAAATGGCAATAAATGAAATGAAAAAATGAAAAAAGAAAGTTGATCTGTCTTAAAGAGATTAACCTCAATGCCATATTTTGGGTTGTCTATAATTTTTTCAGTAATGACCAACAGCAGCTCAAGTAAAGCGAAGGTACTTATCTGTAGCAGGTATTCTCCGAGAACATCAGGCTGATTGTTCTCACATATTGGTCGGCGTAAGGTGCCCCCAGGAACGGAGATGTCCCAGCAAAATCTTTAAAAAAAAAAAAAAAACCACAACTCTGCAACACCCAGTAGGGTGTGGGATGGACGCACTGCGCATCGCCCGCGCGTGTCCATTCCCGCCTCAGTTAAATGAAAAGCAAATAAAGAATAAAACAATAAATCCAATGGGGAGGTGGGCGGGTTGGTAAGAACAATCAGCCTGCTGTCCTCGGAGAATACCTGCTACAGGTAAGTATCTTCGCTTTCTCCGAGGATAAGCAGGCTGCTTGTTCTCAGATGTGGGGTATCCCTAGCCCCCAGGCTCACTCAAAACAAGAAAGAAGGTCAATTGGGCCTCGCAACGGCGAGGACAAAACAAAGATTGACCTACGAAGAAACAACTAACAGAGTGCAGCCTGTAACAGAATAAAAATGGCCCTAGCGGGTGGAGTTGGATTCTAGACCCCGAACAGATTCTGCAACACCGACTACCCAAACCGACTGTCGCGTCGGGAATCCTGCTTAAGGCAGTAATAAGAGGTGAATGTGTGGACTGACAACCACGTTGCAGCCTTACAAATCTCTTCAATAGTGGCTGACTTCAAGTGGGCCACTGACGCCGCCATGGCTAGCCAATTGGAAAGGGAAAATTAGGTTATTACCTTGGTAATTTTCTTTCCTTTAGTCACAGCAGATGAATCCATTAACTGATGGGTTGTATCCGCCTACCAGCAGGTGGAGATAGAGAATACTAAAGAGCCAGTGACCATTGGACAGCTAGCCCGAACTGCCTTCAGTATTTGAAATTTCCAAAGCCGAGTGAATAACAAAGGTAATATCATATAAACTTTCCTCACAGCGAATAAATGCCCCAGAACCGGAGCAGTAACTATACTAAGGAGGGACAATCTCAACCTCCTGTAATAGATCATCATGTAGAAATTCTGAGAACTGGTTTCCAACTTCTCCCAATGAGATATATATCTGCATGAAAGATCTGAACAAAAAACGAAGTCAGACAGAGAGAGATCATGGATTCATCTGCTGTGACTAAAGGAAAGAAAATTACCAAGGTAAGAACCTAATTTTCCCTTCCTTGTCATCAGCAGCAGATGAATCCATTAACTGATGGGATGTACCAAAACACTCCCTACTTAGGGTGGGAACAGGCCACTCCGCGAGCAAGCACTTGTGCTCCAAAAATCGCGTCCTGCTTCGCTGCAACATCCAGCCTGTAATGCTGGACAAATGAAAGCTGAGAAGCCCAAGTAGCCGCACTACAGATCTCTTGAAGAAAGAGTGCACCCATTTCAGCCCACGAGGAGGAAATCGCTCTCGTGGAATGCACCTTAAACGCGTCAGGTGGAGACAGGCCTGAAAGCAGATACGCAGAAAAGATGACTTCCTTGAGCCAACGGGCTATAAGTGGCCTTAGACGCCAGGCACCCGCGTCGAGGACCTGTCAACAATACAAAAAGGTGATCAGAAATCCTGAAGTCATTTGACATCTGTAGATACTGCAACAGAGCCCTGCGGACATTCAAAAATTGTAATTGCCCAAAGGAGTCCAGGAAATCTTCCCTAGAAAAGGAAGGAAGAAAAACAGGCTGGTTCAGGTGAAACGCTGAAACCACTTTAGGCAGAAAGGAAGGCACCGTACGTACCATTACTCCAGACTCCGAGAACTGCAGAAAAGGGTCCTGACAGGACAGCGCCTGCAGCTCAGACACGCGTCTAGCCGATGTGATGGCCACTAAAAAGACTGTCTTGAGAGTCACATCCTTTTCCGAAGCTCGCATAAGCGGCTTGAAAGGCGAATGCTGGAGAGCCTTCAATACCAGCCCCAGGTTCCAGGCCGGACGAGGCGACCGCACTGGAGGGCGGAGCTGCAGCACCCCTCTGAGAAATCAGGCAATGTCCGGGTGAGCAGCAAGGGACAAGCCAGAGACTTTCCCTCGATAGCATGCCAATGCTGCCACTTGAACCCACAGGGAATTGTAAGCCAGCCTGCAAAAAGTCCAGCACAGGTGAGACAGTAGCCTGCGTGGGAGTGATCGCCTTTGAAACACACGACGCCTCAAACTTGCGCCAGATCCGAGCATAAGCGGCAGAGGTGGACCGCTTGCAGGCCTGCAAGAGAATGGAAATGACCTTGTTAGAGTAGCCCTTATCTCTCAATTGCACCCTCTCAAGAGCCAGGCCGTAAGACCAAATCGGCAGGGATTCTCCATAGACACCGGACCTTGAACCAACAGGATCGGCACCAGAGGCAAATGAAATGAAGCCTCCACCATCATCCGACGGAGATCAGCATACCACAGACACCTTGATCAGTTCGAAGCGATAAGAATCACCAATCCCTGGTGTAGTCGAATCCGAAGGAGGACTCGCCCTATCAAGGGCCAAGTAGGGAACACATACAGGAGGCCCGAGGGCCAGGGTTGAGCCAGTGAAACCAACCCCGCTGAGTGAGGATCTCTCCTTCTGCTGAAAAAGCGAGGGACTTTGGCGTTTGCACTGGACGCCATTAGATGCATTCCGGGTGTCCCCTGTCCCCCATTTGGCACAAATCTGAAGAAAAACTTCTTCTGCCAGTTCCCATTCCTCCGGGTCAGTTTGGTGCCTGCTGAGAAAATCGGCTTGCACGTTGCTCTGACCTGCAATGTGAGCTGCTGACCCAAGCTGCAGGTGGAGCTCGGCCCAGTGGCAAATCTGAGCGGCCTCTGCGGCCAGGGCCCTGCACTGAGTGCCGCCCTGACGATTAATGTAGGCCACCGCTGTCGTATTGTCTGACAGAACCCGGACCGCAAGCCCCTTCAGAGTCTTTTGGAAGGCCATAAGAGCCTGAAATATCGCTCAGTTCCAAGCAATTTATAGACCATCCCGCTTCCATAGTTGTTCACTTTGGCTCAGTCCTCCCGTGCAGGCTCCATGTCCGGCCTGGAACCTGGGGTTAGTTTTAAAGGCCCTTCAGTGTTCACCCTTCGAGTCGCTTAGGCGAGCTTCGGAGAAGGATGTGACCTTAAAGACGGTCTTTTTGGTGGCCGTGACATCGGCGAGACGGGTATCTGAGCTCCAGGCGCTGTCCTGTCGAGACCCATTTCTGCAATTCTCAGAGTCCAGAGTAATGGTACGTATGGCACCTTCCTTCATGCCTAAGGTGGTTTCAGCGTTTCACCTAAACCAGCCTATTTTCCTGCCCTCCTTTTCTAAAGAGGAGTTTCCAGAAGCCTATGGGCAGTTGCACCTTCTGGATGTGCAAAGGGCTCTGTTGCAATATCTGCACATGTCAAATGCCTTCAGGACCTCTGACCATCTTTATGTTCTTTTGTCAGGTCCGCGCAGAGGGTCTCCAGCGTCTAAGGCCACTATAGCCCGTTGGCTCAAAGAAGCTATTTTTTCAGCATCTCTGCTATCTGGCCGGCCTCCGCCTGAAGCCTTTAAGGCACATTTCACAAGAGCGATTTCCTCTTCTTGGGCTGAAACTGGAGCACTCTCTGTTCAAGAGATATGCAGTGCAGCAACATGGGCTTCTAAGCTCTCGTTTGCCCAACATTACATGCTGGATGTGGCTGCCAGGAGAGACACGCATCTTGGAGCACAAGTGCTGGCGCGTGGTGTGGCTTGTTTCCACCCTATCTGGGATTGCTTTGATACACCCACTCGTAATGGATTCATCTGCTTGATGACAAGGAAGGGAAAATTAGGTTCTTACCTTGGTAATTTTCTTTCCTTTAGTCATAGCAGATGAATTCATGATCCCTCCCTCAGTGGTTCATTATATGATTGATGTTAATTTTATGTTCAGTTTTTCCTGTAGATATGTTCCCTCATTGGGAGAAGTTGGAAAACAGTCTTCAGGATTTCTGTTCAGTTACAGGAGGATGAGTTCATTCCCTCCGTTGAATTATAGCTCCAGTTTTGGGGCATTCATCCGCTGTGAGGAACGTTCATGTTATTATGCTTTGCGGTGTAACACTGCTTTGGAAACTTCAAATACTGAAGAGGCAGATGGAGCTAGCTGGCCATGAGGCACTATGGTTTTTCAGTGCTATCTCCCCCTGCTGGTTGATGGACACAACCCACTCGTAATGGATTCATCTGCTATGACTAAAGGAAAGAAAATTACCAAAGTAAGAACCTAATTTTCCCGTTGCTGCCTGCCTCCAATTTTCCTCACAGCGCAAAAAAAAAAAAGGGTTGAGCACTTGTACAGCTTTGCTATTTCTGAGGCTTTTTCCAGGGATTCTGGTTCTGTGTAGCTTGATCGGAGCTCGTTGACTCAGTCTTCTGAGGTGAGAGTGGTTCCCAGCTCCTTCGGGGAGGTCCCGCGGACGCCGTTCCGAACGGGGTAAATTTTGGTGCGAAGCCGCCGTTTTATTGCTATATTTCCATCCAGTCGGGCAATGGCTGCTGAAGGAGTTAAGCGCAGATCAGCAACGCGGCTGTGCAAAACGTGCTCCTTAGACGCTCGCGCTAGTACGAGCATACCGAGCAATGATTCTTCCTGCTCGATGGAGCTGGCAGCAGGTGCCATTTTGGAAGTGCTGCATGTCTCGACCCTCGCGGTTGAGGAGGAGTCTGAGTGTAGAGGGACGCCTCATTTAGAGGCTGCCAGAGGAGCTCCAACATCCGTTTCTCCTAATTCAGAGGTGGAGGGTCAGGGTGAGTTTTTCTCCCCTGAGTTTGTGCTTTTAATGCATAAAGCCTTCATGCTGAAAAGAGCTCTGCCGCAGGTATCTGACACTGCGTTGCATTCTGGTTCCCCCTCCCCCCGAGTGTTGATGGCCCGGGGCTGGCTATTTCTTCCCCAGCGTTGGAAGGACGCTAAACGTAGACGGGTAAATTCCCCGACTGAAATTGGCGCACCTCCTCCCCCCCCCTTGGTCAGATTGGGGGGAGTCTGAGGGATCTGGCAGGCCCTCATGGACAGATGATCCAGATGAGGGTGCCTGTTTGCCACTGGATTCGGATGATCCCAATGCGGTTCAGATTTTCCACCGCGACGAGCTGCCAGCTCTCATTACTGATGCTTTGCAGGCGCTCTCGATTGATGACCCTGCCAAGGGCGATGCCTCCTCTGTTAATCTTAGGATGGCGAGTACTAAGAAGCCTACTTGGGCCTTTCCTGTGCATGACTCCATCCAAGAGCTTATTTCAGCTCAATGGTCTGACCCTGATGGACCTTTGAAAGTGGCCAGGGCTATGGGTCAGCTTTACCCTCTGCGAGAGGAGCACTTGGCCCCTTTGGGGATGCCTAAAGTGGATGCGTTGGTCATGGCGGTGACTAAAAAGACCACTCTCCCAGTAGAGGGAGGGGTCGCTTTGAAAGACATGCAGGACCGGCGGCTGGAATCCGCGCTGACGCGGTCCTTTGAAATTGCGCGCCTTGCCTTAAGGGCATCTATTTGCAGTTCCTATGCAGCCCGGGCATGCCTTTCCTGGTTACAACAAGCCGTGGAACAGCCCGCGGATGGGGCGGGGTCCCTCTGAGGTTGCCCCACGGATGGAGTTGGCCCTGTCATTTTTGGCTGACGCCCTTTATGATCTGATCAGAGCTTCGGCTAAACAGATGTCTGTGGCGGTTTCTGCCCGCCGCCTTCTTTGGCTACGGCATTGGGCGGCTGACATGGCCTCTAAGCAAAGGCTGGTGAGGTTATCCCTTTCAGGGCCTCCTGTTATTTGAAGAGGATTTGGAGAAGATTGTTAAAGACCTAGGGGACTCTAAGCCCCAGCGGTTACCTGAGGATAGGCCGAGGCCTTCTTCCAAGGGTTCTGTGTTTCCCTCCTCCTCTAGACCTCGCTTCCATGAAGCTCGTAGGTATCACCCGGGGCGCTCTGCTGGGTTTTCTCAACGTGCCCGTTTTCAGCAGAGGAACTCCTTTCGCTTGGACAAACGCTCCGCAGCGGCCGCGTCTTGGCCTGGAGTTCAGGAGCGTCCTCCACAATGATGGGACGCCAGTCCACTCCTTGATTCCTGCAGTAGGGGGACGGCTTTCTCTCTTTCTAGAGGAGTGGACCAAGATTACCTCGGATCAGTGGGTCCTGGACCTGATCAGAGAAGGTTACCGATTGGAATTCGGTGCCCCGGTGAGAGACGTGTTTGTGGAGTCTACTACTACTAATCATTTCTCAAGCGCTATTCCATTAATTTTGTCGTGCCTTGAAAAAGTGGGTCTTTCAGATCGATCGTCGCCTTGCGAAGAGTCAACGAGGCCCTAAGAGTACAACACTTTCGCATGGAAACCCTGCGCTCCGTCATTTCTGTGGTACAGCCAGAAGAGTTTCTCATGTCTCTGGATGTACCGACGAGGAGGACTTGGAATCCACACGCCTCCTCGGGGTCGGGTCCGTTGGGCCTGCCCAGTAGGAGCCTTCGAGACAGGTGGAGACCCACTCGACGGCTCACTACTCCCAGCTAAAGGTGAAGTTCGGACAGCCATTACCTGCGCTCCTGATGTTGATGCCATCCCCGGTGCCGATGTCGACGCCGAGGAATCAGTCAGAGCTCTGAAAAAACGGTCTCGAAGAGCTCTTCTCGACACCTGTGTCTGTTTTTTCAAACTCAGACACAACTTGCAAGCTTCTGGGTGATGGTCGGGCCCAAGGCACTGGATGCACCAGGAGTGCGGGTCAGTGCCCGAGATCGACCGCTGGCACCGAGCACACTTCTTGAAGCTGCTGGGAGGCTTTGATGACATCAGTGGAAAAATCCCGGCGGTGAGCCCTCCTGGGACAGAGAAATATCCAGAGTACCTGAATGTAACTCACCTTGAGCTACTACTGAAAAAGGTGTGAGCAAAATCTAAATAATACCAGTTTTTAGATGTTTTTCTCTTCAAAAATGAGCTCCATAGTAACCTCTGGAACTTTATAAGTCTAAGTGCATTGAAATGTACCCCATAGCAGCCATTAAAGTGGCTAAGTAATTCAGTCAATAGCTTTCACAGTAGAATTTACAACAAATAAAATGGAACAAACATCCAAATCACTAAATGATGTATGTATTTCTCTGGAAACCCTCTATTTGGCCCATTTTCAAATTTGATGCGAGCAGGAAAAAAAAAGGGTAAAAAGAAGCATCTTGATCCCACTCCATTAAATTTCTGGAGTGAATTCTGCCTCCAAATAAACATTCTCAAACCCATATGAATAATTTCTTCCCAGCACTCCATTAGGTTAGAATAAAAAAAAATGAAAGAGAAAAATATAGGCAGATAAAGACCATATGTCCTATCCAGTCTACTCACCCATGTCATTCTCTCTCCCTATCACTCCCTTAGAGATTCTATGTACTTGATCCAAGCTCTCAAATTCAGATCTGTTTCTGTCTCCACTGGAAGGCTGTTCCACAAATTCACCACCCTTTCCGTGAAGTATTTCCTCAGGTTACGTCTGAGTCTATCCACTTCATCCTATGCCCTGTTTCAGAGCTTCCTTTCAATTGAAAGACTCGCCTCCTGGGCAAAGTATAATTATCAAGATCTTTAAGTCTGTCCCCATACACTTCATGACGAAGAACAATAACCATTTTAGTAGCCACCTTCTGGACTGACTCTAGCCTATCTTTTTGAAGGTGTGGTTTCCAGAATTGTATACAATATTCTAAATGAGGTCTCATCAAAGTCTTAAACAGGGCATTACTTCCTTTTTCCTACTAGCTATTCCTCTCCCTATGCACCCAAGCACCCTTCTACAGGGCCGTGCCAACGCGGTAAGCGAGGTAAGAGTGGCAGGGGGCGCCGTCCTCTGGGGGGCGCCCCACCGAGCCATGCTTGCCTCGCCCTCCCGCTCCCATGTCGTCAGAAGAAGGCGGGACATTGAGCGAAGGGAAGACTAGTAGCGACGTCGGGAGCGCCACCTCCTTCACTGACGCCTTCGCTGCCCTGCCAGCTGGACGGAGGTAAATTTAAAAGAGATTTTGTTGGAGGGAGAAGAGGGCGGGCAGTTGGGACGCGGGAGGGCAGGGGCGAGAGGACAGCGATCCAACAGCTTGTCTGCGGGGGGGGGGGGGGGGGGCGCCACCCGATCCCTTGCAGGGGGGCGCCACAGACCCTTGGCACGGCCCTGCCCTTCTAGCTTTCGCAGTCACCTTTTCTACCTGTTTGGCCACCTTAATATCATCACATATGATCACATCCAAGTACCACTCCTCTTTTGTGCACAAAAGTTCTTCACCCCCTAAACTGTACTGTTCCCTTGGGTTTTTGCAGCCCAAATGCATGACCCTGCATTTTTTTTTAGCATTAATGCTTTGCTGCCAAATTCCAGATCATTCCTCTAGCTTCGCTAAGTCCTTCCTCATGTTATCTATACCATCAGGGGTGTCTACCCTATTGCAGATTTTGGTATCATATGCAAAAAGGCAGACTTTACCAGATAGCCCTTCAGCAATATTGCTTACAAAAATGTTAAAAAGAACCGGCTGAAGAACCAAACCTCAAAGTACACCACTGGTAACATTCTTGTCCTCAGAATAAGCTTCATTTACCACCATCCTCTGTTGCCTTCCAGTCAACTGTTCCTAACCCAGTCACTTTAGGGCCCATACCATGGGCACTCAATTTATTAGTTGTCTATGCAGGACCGTGTCAAAGGCTTTGCTAAAATCTAAATACACCACAACTACAGCTCTCCCTTGATCCAACTTTCTGGTCACCCAGTCAAATAAATCAATTAGATGTATCTGACAAGATCTGCCTCCAGTGAAACCATGCTTCTACCCTTGACAAGTTCCTTTCTCAATAAAAGCTCATCTTTGTTAAGATGTGTGCTGCCGTATTAAATATAAAGTTTTAATCCTTGTATATTCAAATCTTCACTCTGATCAACTATTATACCATGTAAACTAATTCCTTATCAACTGGGTCACACACTTCACTCCTTACCATTCCCTGATTATTTTATGGGGAAGCTACTGATTGCCCTGAGATTGATAGTATGTAATGTTGCCACTATTTGGGTTTCTGCCAGGTACTTGTAACTTGGCTTGGCCACTGTTGGAAACACAATGCTGGACTACATGTACCACTGGTCTGACCCAGTATGGCTATTCTTATGTGTATCCCCTATAGAGATGAAACAGCACTCTTCTGCCTTTTTGCTCCCTCTTTGAACTAGCCTTTTTTCAGTTTTTAGTTGGCTGAACTGGGGACCTGCAGATGAGTTTCGGTCTTTGTTACTTTATTTTCTTTTTGTTTAACTTGGTTGTGCTTTTTTTTCTCTCTCTTTTAATATTTGTATTATTTGCTTTTCTACTGTATTTTATTACTGTTTTGATCATTTTTATGCATCAACCATTCCAATAAATGTGGTGGAAGGGTGGTAAAGGAAATTTTATAAATGAATTTAAGCCCAAAGGCTTAAACCAGAGAAGTGTTGCTGTTCCCACCCCAATCCCCCCTCCCCCATAGACTTTTCAACTGGCATGTATTGTTCTCCTACTACCAAAATAGACCTTAACACCACATTTATTCCCAATAATCCTCCAACTGCAGATCCTATATTATCCCACTCACCACACCTAAATGACATCACTTTTCCTACACTTCAGCTTACATGCTTTGAATTCTAGATCCAAGAATGAGAATTCAGTTTATCTGTGGAGTATTACTACTGCTTCAAGACATGCCTCAGGGTTAAAAACTGGATAAAAATCTGAAAATAGAAAGTTTGCTCACTTAGTCACTTACAACAGAATGTGTCATTTCCTGAATTGATGTCATGAGACAGCAGATCCTCATCCAATGATGTCAACTAATTGTCCAATGGCATTCAACAGGAAATAAATGCTCCCTAAGCCATGCATTCTCTACATAAAACTTTGTTTTTAACCAAAAAGATCTATGATTACATTGAAGATTTAATTTTAGCCAAATCAATGTTAAATCAAAAGAATCCCTTCAATGCTTATAGCTAAATGCTTTTTATAATGATAGGTCACAACAGACCTGGGTTGCAACCCTGCTCTGCTTCTTTTTTTCAGGCAGCAAAGACAGGGCTTCTACTAGATCTTGATAAATCTGGGCAAAGCTCTCCCCCCTCCCCAAACTTCCAAGCCATGAATAACCCCACCCCTTACCTAATGCAGAACCGCCCACCCCCTACAACATGATTTTCAATTACAAACAAGCACAGAAGCTAAGTTTGTGTTCACAGGCCCTGACCAGAAAGCAGGTTTAGTACCCATGTTCTCTGCAAATGAGAATTATATAGCTGAAAGGCAGATCAGAAAGAAGCCAGAGACCGGTGCTGAAGAGGAGTTTGGCTGGCGGGGGTCTTCAACCCCCGCCAGCAGAGGTACCTAACGGCAGCGGCGGGGGAGGGTTGGCGGCGGGGGGTGTGAAAGCAGGGGGGCCAGAACTAAATCTGCGAGGGCCCATGCCCCCACCTAGATACGCCCCTGCCTTAGAGGCCACTTGGCCTCTCCTAAGACCACAAAAAAGAACAAAGTAGTAATCACAGAGGCAAAAATCGTTCTTTTCCTTCAGGTATTATAGCAGCATCCTCCAGATGTACAGCTTGTCCACAGGAACAGACCACTCTCCATAAAGGAGGGAAAGCAAACTTCCTGATTCATAAGGAATGGAGAAGCCATGTTACGGAGAAAGGAAAGGACCATAAGAGAAACGGAATCTTCCACAATGAAGAGATGTGTGTCCCAACAAGACAGAGCCTACAGCTTGGAAACTCTTCGAGCCAAGGTGATGGCAACCAGATAGACTGTCTTCAGACTAAAGTCTTTAATGGAGGATGAGTGCAGAAGCTCAAATGAAGCCTTGGCAAGCACTCAGAGAACCAGATTAAGGTCCCATGAAGGAAAGGAGGAACAAAATGGGGGAGGGGCACAAATGCATCACACCCTTCACCCTACCCCAAAAACTGGAAAGAGTAGCCATGTGGATTCTCAGGGAGCTCAAAGCCAGACCCTGCTGCAAGCAGCACAGAATATTAAGACCTGAGCCCTTCAAGGGGACAAAGACAGTCCCGCACACCAGGTTCCAAAAAACCTTCCACACCGTGACATAAGCCAGAGACATGAAGGACTTCCAAAAGTGGGAGAAAAACTGTGCTTTTCTAAGTGCTTCCTCTCAATGACCAGACCATAACCCAGAAGGGATCTGAATCATCCATTTCTACTAACCCTTGTGGGAGAAAGCCTCAATCTGGAGAAGGATGTTCTCCAACAGGTAAAGATGGCGTGCAATCCTGTGCAACAGATGACTATCAGAGGCCAAGAAGAGAACATCGGCCATGGCTAAACTAGGGCATCTATCCCTTAAGAGGCTGGCTCCTCGACGACTGAAGGAACACTCTATGGTAAAATTATGTATCATACCTGATAATTTTCTTTCCATTAATCATAGCTGATCAATCCATAGACTGGTGGGTTGTGTCCATCTACCAGCAGGTGGAGATAGAGAGCAAAGCTTTTGCCTCCCTATATGTAGTCATGTGCTGCCGGAAACTCCTCAGTATGTCGATATCCAAGCTCCATCCGCAGGACTCAGCACTTAGAGAATTACACCCACAAAGGGACACTCTGCCCAGCTCACCACCGCCGAACGGGGGAGGGGAATTAACCCAGCTCATCCCCACACAAGTGGGGGAGGGGAATCCGTCCAGCTCATCCCCGCGGAGCGGGGGAGGGACACCACCCCGCTGATGCGGGGTGATCTGGCTTATCCTGCAACCGCAACCACGGGAGGAGCTGACTGACCCTAACACCGCCGAAGTGGGGGGGGGGTACAAAGCTGCCCTACAGCCACACGAAGCGGGAGGGAGCGCCGGCAGAATTTATGTCTCAATCCAGCCCCGTAAAACGGAGGGGAGAGGAATGCAGCAGCTCACTGTAACACAAACTCGTCTCAACTCTTGAAGAATCCAATTGAAAAAACTTGAACACGAAGTCCTCCTGAACAGGAACTGAAGACTAAACTTGAACCTGAAATGCAACCAGAATATAAACAGTACAGATATCTGGGAGGGGCTATGGATTGATCAGCTATGATTAATAGAAAGAAAATTATCAGGTATGATACATAATTTTACCTTCCATATCATCATGCTGATCAATCCATAGACTGGTGGGATGTACCGAAGCAGTACTCACCCAGAGCGGGACATAGAAATCCCTGACCGCAACAATGAAGCTCCAAACCGGGCCTCCGCCCGAGCAGCCACAGTCAAGCGGTAATGCCTGGAGAAGGTATGGGCCGATGCCCAAGTTGCCGCCTTGCAAATCTCTTCCAAGGAGATGGACCCCGGCCTCTGCCATCGAGGCCGCCTGAGCTCTAGTGGAGTGAGCCTTCAGCTGGATAGGCGGCACCTTCCCCGCAGCCACATAAGCCGCTGCAATGGCTTCCTTGACCCATCTTGCCACTGTAGGCTTAGCAGCCTGCAGACCCTTACGAGGACCTGCAAACAGGACAAACAGATGATCCGATTTCCGGAAATCATTGGTCACTTCCAAGTATCTGATGATGACTCGTCTCACATCCAGATATTTGAGAGCAGAGTATTCCTCTGGGTAGTCCTCCCTACGAAAGGAAGGGAGACAGAGCTACTGATTCACATGGAAGCGAGAAACAATCTTGGGCAGGAAGGAAGGCACTGTGCGAATAGTCACTCCTGCGTCAGTGAACTGCAGAAAAGGCTCTCGACATGAGAGCGCCTGGAGCTCGGAAACTCTTCTGGCTGAAGTGATAGCCACCAAAAAGACTGCTTTCAACGTCAGGCCTTTCAGAGATGCCCTCGACAAGGGTTCAAAAGGCGGCTTCTGCAAGGCTCTGAGCACCAGGTTGAGATTCCACGCAGGCACCACTGAGTGCAGAGGAGGGCGCAGGTGATTAACTCCCTTGAGAAAACGTACCACATCTGGCTGCGAAGCCAGGGAAGCACCCTTCAGGCGGCCCCTGAAGCAAGCGGAGCCGCTACGTGGACTTTAAGGGAACTGAGCGACAGGCCTTTCTCCAGACCTTCTTGCAGGAACGCCAGCACTGAAGAAATTGGAGCAGTGAAGGGAGAAAGTGAGCCTGCTTCACACCACGCTGCAAAGGTACGCCAAACCCTGGCGTAAGCAGTAGAAGTAGAGCGCTTCCTCGCTCTCAGCATAGTGGCGATGACCTTGTCTGAGAAGCCCTTCTTCCTCAGACGCTGCCGCTCAATAGCCAGGCCGTAAGACCAAAGGGTGAGGGAACCTCCATCACCACGGGACCCTGATGCAACAGGCCCTGCTCCACTGGCAGCCGCAGAGGGTCGTCCACTGAGAGCCTGATCAAGTCCGCATACCAGGGACGTCTGGGCCAGTCCGGACCCACCAGGATTATCCGGCCCGGATGCTTTGCCACCCGGTCTAGTACCCTGCCCAACATGGGCCAGGGCGGGAACACATAGAGAAGCTCTTGTGTCGGCCACTGTTGGAGAAGAGCATCTACTCCCAGAGATCGAGGGTCCCGTCCTCTGCTGAAAAAGCGCGGCACTTGGCAATTGGCCGATGACGCCATCAGATCTAGGCTCGGCTGGCCCCAGCGCTTCGTGATGTCCAAGAACGCCTGAGCCGATAACTGCCACTCTCCGGGATCCAAGGTATGGCGACTGAGAAAGTCCGCCTTGACATTCATGACTCCGGCAATGTGGGCCGCCGACAGCTGTTCCAGGTTCGCTTCCGCCCACTGGCATAGATTCATGGCTTCCTTGGCTAGCGGGGCGCTCTTGGTACCTCCCTGGCGGTTGACATAGGCCACAGCCGTGGCATTGTACAACAGGACCCGTACTGGCTTCAACGCCAGTACCGGGAGGAACTCCAAAAGCGCCAACCGAATGGCTCTGAGTTCCAGGAGGTTGATAGACCACTTTGCCTCTGCAGGAGACCAGAGCCCCTGCGCTGTCCTTCCCATGCAGTGGGCTCCCCAGCCCGTCAAAGAGGCATCCGTCGTGACGACAATCCACTCTGGGGTCACAAGAGGCATCCCTGCAGACAACTTGTCTGTCTTCAGCCACCAGCTCAGCGCCTTGCGCACTGCTGGGTCCAAGGGAAGGCGCACAGCATAATCCTCCGACACCGGAGTCCAGCGCTGCAGCAGAGAGTGTTGTAGTGGTCTCATATGAGCCCTGGCCCAGGGCACTACTTCCATCGTGGCAGTCATAGAGCCCAACAGCTGCACATAGTCCCAAGCCCGAAGCGGAGAGGCTACTAGGAACTGAAGTTTGACAATCCGATTGTCCGGCAGGAACACTCTGCCCACTTGGGTGTCGAATCGAACTCCCAGATACTCCAGGGACTGAGTCGGGCGCAGCTGGCTTTTCTCCCAGTTGATGATCCACCCCAGGGAGCTCAAAAGAGCAATCACCCGGTCCACAGCTTTGCCGCACTCTGCAGAAGAGGGGGCTCGTATCAACCAGTCGTCCAGATAAGGATGGACTTGTACTCCTTCCTTTCGCAGGAAGGCCGCGATGACCACCATTACTTTGGAGAAGGTCCGCGGAGCAGTAGCCAACCCGAACGGGAGGGCTCTGAACTGGAAGTGTCGGCCCAGGACTGCAAAACGCAGAAAGCGTTGATGAGGAGGCCAGATGGGAATATGCAAGTACGCTTCCTTGATGTCCAAGGATGCCAGGAACTCCCCTGCTTTCACTGCCACTATAACAGAGCGGAGAGTCTCCATGCGAAAGTGCCGAACTTTCAAGGCCCGATTGACCCCTTTGAGGTCGAGGATAGGCCGTACAGAACCTCCTTTCTTTGGTACCACAAAGTAAATGGAGTAACGTCCCTTGCCAAGCTGATTTTCTGGCACCGGAACGACCGCACCCAGGCGGATGAGATTGTCCAAGGTCTGCTGCACTGCCACAGCTTTGACCGGAGACTTGCAGGGAGAGAGTACAAACCCGTCTCTTAAGGGTCGGCAGAACTCTAGCTTGTAGCCGTCTCTGATGACTTCCAGCACCCAAGCGTCTGAAGTTACCTTGGTCCATTTGCCCTGAAACGAGGACAGGCGTCCTCCAATCTGCACTGGGCCATGGACCAGGACCCCGTCATTGGGTACGAGACCCTGGGGGAGGACCGGAGGGCGCACCTCCGGGACGGCGGTCTCTGCGAAAGGAATGCTGCTTGGGGGAGAAGTTCCTTTTGAAGGAAGAGGGGGCAGAGGAGCCCGACTTGCCCGGGCGGTACCGACAGGCTTCCTGAAACCGTCCTCTGGAGTTACCGGGGCGAGCACTGGCCCGAGCCCTGACCTCTGGTAACCTCTTGCCCTTAGACGTGCCGAGATCGGTCACAATTTTGTCCAGCTCGACCCCAAAAAGCAGCTTGCCTTTAAAAGGCAACAGCCAGGCGGGACTTAGAGGCGTGGTCAGCAGACCAATGTTTCAGCCAAAGCCAGCGCCGCGCAGAGATTGTCTGAGAAAGGCCTCACGTTCACTTTCAGGCAAAGGATAGAGGCGGGACATAGCCCTAGCCACTTTGAGGCTCGCTTCCGGGACATCCCATTGAGCCGAAATTAAGGTGTGCATGGCATAATGGCGGAGCCAACAGGGGCTGAGGGAGAGACGTCCTCTGGAGAGGAAATCTTCAAAATGCTCATGGCCTGCACTAATAGGTTGGGCAAATCCTCTGAGCGAAAGATCCGCGCTGCAGAGGGGTCATCCGCTCCATCCGAGCGGGAATCAGTCTCCTCCAAGGAATCCCCAAAGGACCGTTGGGAGAACTCAGATACGCTGCCCTCATCTACATCAGAGGAGACAGAGTCCTCTAAGCCCTGGGAATCCACCCGAGGGCGTTTACTTCCGGGGGCCTCAACCCCTTTGTCGGACAAGGGAGAAGGGGCACCGTTTTGCATAAGGAAGGCCTGATGCAGCAGCAAAATAAACTCGGGGGAGAAACCCCCCAGACTGTGTATTTCAGCAGCCTGGGCCACAGCCCTAGTCGCACCCTCAACTGGCGCTCGCAAGAGCGGGGGAGAAACATGCGTGCGCATCCAGAATGGCGTCCGGCGCGACACTCCACGAAGGAGCTGCGCGGGAAGAACGGCGCTTAACTTTAGCCGCTTTTTTGCCGTCGCCCAAATCAAGGGCGGCCATGGCATGAACGTCTCCCAGCTCAAGGGCGGCCCAAGAAGAAGCCGTCCGAGCAGAGTGGCCGGCCAAGATGGCGGAGGCAAGCAGCGGGGGATGGGCGTTTATGGCGGGGAAAAACCGCCGCACCGGAGGAAGACCCGGAACACTGACCGGCCTCCAAACTGACACCCAACAAGGGCGAATCAGACTTTAAAACCCCCGCATCCCCGCTAGAAGCGCACACGCGGTCCGGGGAGCGATTCTTCGCGCCCTCGCCCTCCGACGCCATAGGCCACGTGGAGATCGATCGGGGAACCCCCTGCCCGCTATAAAAAGGTAAAAATTACCTGCTTCTCGCTCCGAGCTGTAACGACCTGGTGTCCCAGTGAGTAGCTGCAATAAACGTTTAAATAAACGTCGAAATAAACGCCCTTAAGGACGTCCAAAATTTTTTTTTTTTTTAAACGGAGCCAGCGGGAGGGGGGAGAAAAGGAGGGACCTGGCGCCACCAGGTTTGCACTTGCTCAAGAAGAGCCCTCAACCCCAGGTACTCAACAAAACCTAAAAATTAGGCTTGGAGACCTAGCCAGAGCTGCTGCTGTGTGTGACCACCACCTGCTGAGATAGAGAACATACTGAGGAGTTTCCGGCAGCACATGACCACATATAGGGAGGCAAAAGCTTTGCTCTCTATCTCCACCTGCTGGTAGATGGACACAACCCACCAGTCTATGGATTGATCAGCATGATGATATGGAATTTCGCATTGGCTATGGAGGCCATCAGATCAACCAGCAAGGGACCTCAGCGGTCAACAAAACGAAAGCTACATACCTGTAGAGGGTATTCTCCGAGGACAGCAGGCTGATTGTTCTCAGATGTGGGTGACATCGTCGGCAGCCCCAGAACAGGCAATTCTCCCCAGCAACAAAACGTTTGCTACACTGCGCTCCCGTGCGCACTGCGCATGCGCGATCATCTTCCTGCCGGCAGCGCGAGCGTGCTCCTCAGTCCAGTAAAAAGCAAAGAAATGACAGACAACTCCGAAGGGGAGGAGGGCGGGTTTCTGAGAACAATCAGCCTGCTGTCCTCAGAGAATACCCTCTACAGGTATGTAGCTTTCGCTTTCTCTGAGGACAAGCAGGCTGCTTGTTCTCACATGTGGGGTATCCCTAGCCCCCAGGCTCACTCAAAACAACAAACATGGTCAATTGGGCCTCGCAACGGCGAGGACATACTACTACTACTTATCACTTCTAAAGCGCTACTAGGGTTACGCAGCGCTGTACAGTTTAACAAAGAAGGCCAGACATAACTGAGATTGACCTAACAACTTAACTAACTAACTGAGTGCAGCTTGGAACAGAATAAAAATGGGCCTAGGGGGGAGGAATTGGATTCTAAACCCCAAACAGATTCTGCAGCACCTACTGCCCAAACTGTCGCGTCAGGTATCCTGTTGAAGGCAGTAATGAGATGTGAATGTGTGAACGGAAGGCCACGTTGCAGCCTTGCAAATCTCTTCAATAGTGGCTGACTTCAAGTGGGCCACTGACGCAGCCATGGCTCGGGCGTTATGAGCCGTGACATGACCCTCAAGAGTCAGCCCAGCCTGGGCATAAGTGAAGGAAATACAATCTGCTAGCCAACTGGATATGGTGCATTTTCCTACAGCCACTCCCCTCTTGTTGGAATCAAAAGAAACAAACATTTGGGTGGACTGACGGTGGGGGCTTGTCTGCTCCAGATAGAAGGTCAATGCTCGCTTGCAGTCTAATGTGTGCAGCTGACGTTCAGCAGGGTGGGTATGAGGACGGGGAAAGAATGTTGACAAGACAAGGGAAAATTAGGTTCTTACCTTTGTAATTTTCTTTCCTTTAGTCATAGCAGATGAATCCATTACGAGTGGATTGTGTCCATCAACCAGCAGGGGGAGATAGAGAGCACTGAAAAACCATAGTGCCTCATGGCCAGCTAGCTCCATCTGCCTCCTCAGTATTTGAAGCTTCCAAAGAAGGATTACACCGCAAAGCATAATAACATGAACTTTCCTCACAGCGGATGAACGCCCCAGAACAGGAGCAGTAATTCAAAGGAGGGACGAACTCAACCTCCTGTAACTGAACAGAAATCCTGAAGACTGATTTCCAACTTCTCCCAATGAGGGAACATATCTACAGGAAAAACTGAGCATAAAATTAACATCAATCACATAATGAACCACTGAGGGAGGGCTCATGGATTCATCTGCTATGACTAAAGGAAAGAAAATTACCAAGGTAAGAACCTAATTTTCCCTTCCTTGTAGTCAAGCAGATGAATCCATTACGAGTGAGATGTATCAAAGCAATCCCTAGATAGGATGGGAACAAGCCACACCACGCGCCAGCACTTGTGCTCCAAAAAGCGTGTCTCTCCTGGCAGCCACATCCAGCCTGTAATGTCGGGCAAACGAGAGCTTAGAAGCCCAGGTAGCTGCACTACATATCTCTTGAAGACAGAGCGCTCCAGTTTCAGCCCACGAAGAGGAAATCGCTCTTGTGGAATGTGCCTTAAAGGCTTCAGGCGGAGGCCGGCCAGATAGCAGAGATGCTGAAAAAATAGCTTCTTTGAGCCAACGGGCTATTGTGGCCTTAGACACTGGAGACCCTCTGTGCGGACCTGACAAAAGAACAAAAAGATGGTCAGAGGTCCTGAAGGCATTTGACATGCGCAGATACTGCAACAGAGTCCTTCGCACATCCAGAAGGTGCAACTGCCCATAGGCTTCTGGAAACTCCTCTTCAGAAAAGCAGGTTAGGAAAATAGGCTGGTTTAGGTGAAACACTGAAACCACCTTAGGCATAAAGGAAGGCACCGTACGTACCATGACTTCGGACTCTGAGAATTGCAGAAATGGGTCTCGACAGGACAGCGCCTGGAGTTCAGATACCCGTCTCGCCGATGTCACGGCCACCAAAAAGACCATCTTTAAGGTTGCATCCTTCTCCGAAGCTCGCCTGAGCGGCTCAAAGGGCGAACATTGAAGGGCCTTTAAAACTAACCCCAGGTTCCAGACTAGACACAGAGTCCGCACAGGAGGAAGGAGCCAAAGCACCCCTCTAAGAAACCGTGTCACATCCGGGCAAGCAGCCAGAGAGAGGCCAGCGACCTTCCCTCAAAAACATGCTAAGGCTGCCACTTGAACACGCACGGAATTATAGGCCAAGACTTTTTGTACACCATCCTGCAAAAAGTCAAGTATCGAAGAGACAGAAGCCCGCATGGGTGTAATCGCTTTAGAAGCGCACCAAGCCTCAAATTGGCACCAAATCCTTGCATAAGCCACGGAAGTGGAACGCTTGTGGGCCTGTAGGAGAGTGGAAATGACTTTACTGGAATATTCCTTGTCTCTCAATTGCGCCCTCTCAATAGCCATGCCATAAGACCAAAGCGGCAGGCATCCTCCATGGTCACCGGGCCCTGTGACGACAGGTCCGGTACCAGAGGTAACGGCAGGGGATCCTCTACCAGCATCCGCCAGAGGTCCGCATACCATGGCCTCCTGGGCCAATCTGGGGCAATGAGAACCACCTCTCCTTGGTGGAGCCAAATCCGCAGGAGTACTCGCATTATCAAGGGCCACGGAGGGAACCCATACAGGAGGCCCTGAGGCCAGGGTTGAGACAAGTCATCCAACCCTGCCGAGCAGGGATCTCTCCGTCTGCTGTAAAAGCACGGGACTTTGGCATTTGTGCTTGACGCCATAAGATCCATTACAGGCATCCCCATTTGGCACATATCTGGAGGAATACTTCGTCTGCAAGTTCCCACTCCGCTGGGTCGATCTGATTCCTGCTCAGATAATCGGCTTGCACGTTGCTCAGACCTACAATATGAGCTGCTGACAGAAACTGCAAATGAAGCTCGGCCCAGTGGCAAATCTGCGCGGCCTATGCTGCTAGT
This sequence comes from Microcaecilia unicolor, assembly GCF_901765095.1. Taxonomy (NCBI): domain Eukaryota; kingdom Metazoa; phylum Chordata; class Amphibia; order Gymnophiona; family Siphonopidae; genus Microcaecilia; species Microcaecilia unicolor. The sequence goes on along the minus strand of NC_044035.1, from coordinate 253,099,439 downwards.
GCTATGCACTGAGTGCCTCCTTGGTGATTTATGAAGGCCACTGCTGTCGTGTTGCCTGACAGAACTCTGACAGCCAATCCTTCCAGGGTCAATTGAAAGGCCAGAAGCGCCTGGAAAATCGCTTTCAACTCCAAGCGATTGATGGACCACTCCGACTCCTCGGGTGTCCAAAGACCCTGGGCATGCCTTCCCCGGCAATGTGCACCCCAGCCCTTCAGGTTGGCATCTGTTACCACCAGGCACCAATCGGGGAGCGCCAGCAGCATTCCTCACCGTAGCATGCTGTCTGAGAGCCACCACTCCATGCTGAGCCGGGCCGCAGGGAGCCACGTGAGTCTGCATTGATAATCCTGTGATATTGGAGACCATTGTTGAAGCAGGGAACACTGCAAAGGTCTCAGGTGCGCTCTCACCCATGGCACCATACCAAAGTGGCCGTCATCGACCCCAACAGCTGGACAATGTCCCAAGCTCGCGGGCGAGGCATCCTCAGGAGCAGATGGACCTGGTTCTGAAGCTTGCACCGCCTTTGCTCAGGTAGGAAGACCATCCCCAAGGCTGTGTCTAACCGGACCTGCAAATATTCTAGAGATTGAGAGGGGGTCAGGTGACTTTTGGCTATATTGACGACCCAGCCCAGAGATTGCAGTACTAAGACCACTCTGGCTGTAACCTGATGACTCTTCTGCAGAGTCTGCTCTGATGAGACAGTCGTCTAGGTACGGGTGAACCCGGATACCCTCTCGCCTGAGAAAGGCAGCTACTACCACCATTACCTTGGAAAAGGTTCAGGGAGCTGTGGCGAGGCCAAAAGGCAAGGCCCGAAACTGGAAATATTTTCCCATCACCGCAAACACAGAAACCTCTGGTGCAGGGGCCAAATTGGTATGTGCAAGTAAGCTTCTTTCAGGTCCAGAGACGTGAGAAACTCTCCTGGCTGTACCGTAGCAATGATGGAGCGCAGGGTTTCCATGTGAAAATGCCGAACGTTCAGAGACTTGTTGACTTGTTTTAAGTTTAGGATAGGCCGAAAGGACCCTCCTTTTCGCAGCACCACGATGTAAATGGAATAACGGACAGGGCCGCATTCGGCAGGAGGCACGGGGGAAACCGCCCCAAAGTGAATCAAGCCTTACAAGGTCTCCTCTACCGCCGCCTGTTTGGAGGCAGAACCGCATCGGGACTCCACAAACACGTCTCTTATCGGGGCATTGAATTCTATTCTGTAGCCTTCTCTGATCAGGTCCAAGACCCACTGATCTGAGGAAATGTTGGCCCACTCCTCGAGAAAGAGGGAAAGTCGTCCTCCTATCAGAGGAATTGAGGAGGGGGCCGGCGCACCATCATTGAGAGGGTCACCCTTGAACTCCAGGACTTGAGTCCGCTGCTGCGGAACATTTGTCCGAGCGAAAGGAGTTCCTCTGCTGAAAACGGGCATGTGAAGTGAACCCAGCAGAACGCCCTGGGTGGTACCTTCTAGCTTCACGGAAGCGAGGTCTGAAAGAGGAGGGAACCGCCTGACCCTTAGAAGAAGGCCGAGGCCTATCCTCGGGTAAGCGCTAGGGTTTGGCATCCCCCAGGCCTTTCACAATTTTCTCCAACTCCTCACCAAACAGGAGAAGGCCTTGAAAGGGCAACTTCACCAACCTTTGCTTAGAGGCCATGTCAGCTGCCCAATGCCGTAGCCACAGAAGACGGTGAGCCGCCACCGCTACAGCCATCTGTTTAGCCAAAGCTCTGACCAGATCATAAAGGGTGTCAGCCAAAAAAATGACAAGGCCGACTCCATCCGCGGTGCCACCTCCGAAAGGGGCTCCGCTCCATCTCCGGGCTGTTCCACTGCCTGTTGTAACTAAGCAAGGCAGGCTCGGGCAGCGTAGCAGCTGCATGCAGACGCCCGTAAGGATAGGCCTGAAATTTCAAAGGACCGTTTCATAGCTGCCTCCAGGCGACGGTCCTGCATGTCCTTCAGGGCAACTCCTCCTTGCACTGGGAGGGTAGTTTTGTCACAGCCAAGACTAGGGCATCCACTTTAGGCACTGCTAGGCGCGCCAAATGCTCCTCACTTAGAGGGTATAATTGCCCCATAGCCCTGGCAACTTTCAAAGGCCCCTCGGGGTCAGCCCATTGAGCCGTGATAAGCTCTTGGATGGAGTCATGCAAAGGAAAGGCTCCAGCAGGCTTCTTAGTACTTGCCATCCTCGGATTACTGGAGGAGGTCTCAGTACTCCCAGGGTCTTCTATAGAGAGGACCTGCAAGGCATCAGTAATAAGCGCTGGCAGATCATCGCAGTGCAAAATCCTCACCGCAGAAGGATCATCTGGATCCAATGTCCTGCACCATCTTCTGGCTCTCCAGACCACAAAGGCTTCCCAGACCTCTCAGAGTCCTCACATCAAAAACACAGGGGGGAAAAGGGGGTGCGCCACTCTCTGAAGGGGAATCCACCCTTCTGTGCTTGTCTTGCGGCCATCTGTCAGGGGAAAACGTGCCTGACGGTAATCCAAGGCCAGACACCACTGGAGGGGATACAGAAAGCAGGGCCGCAGAGGACCCATGGGGAAGAGCTCCTTTTAACATGTATGCATTATGCAGCAATAAAACAAATTCAGGGGAAAATGGCTCACCCTGGCCTCCCAGTTCCAGTCCGGGGGAAACAGCTCTTATTAGCCTCTACCCGAGGCGCCCCTCCAGGCTCAAACCCCTCCGCCTCAGCAGGGGTTGCACCATGCTATTCCAAAATGGCGCCCGCTGCCAGCTCCACGGAGCGGGAAGGAACATCGCTCGCCATGCTCGGGCCGGCTCTACCATCTGAAAAGCACGCCTTACAGAGCCCCACTGCAGATTTGCTCTTGCCACAAACCGAACAGCGCTTTACTTTCTCAGCAGCCATCGCTGAAAGCGGCGGAAATTCAAAATCGTCCCAAACGCGGGCCCTACCCAGAGGAGCTACAAAATGCTCTTACCTCACCAGACCGAGTCTCCGTGCTCCGGTCACGCTGCACAATCAGAAGAAAACCTCTTTTCTGGGACCACAGCATCAAAGCGCGACGCAACTTTTTTATTTATTTTTTTTTAACGCTGTGAGGGAAGTTTGAGGCAACAGCGAAAGAGGCAAATTTCCAACTCCGGAGGATCAGTAGCGTGGGAAAGGCAGGGAAAGGGTGAACCAATGTGCCCGCATCCACAGCGTGAACAAAGACAAGGACAGGGCTTGCCTATGTACCTACTTCCACATCGGGGGCCAGGTAAGGCAGGGAAAGGGCTAACCTATTTAAAGTGGGCACCATCAGTCACAACACCCCTGCTACAACTGGCAAAAGCACAGGAGCCACCTCAGGCAGGTTTTCTGAAGGAGCTTGAACAAGCTGCAACCACCCTGCTGGGGAGATAGAGAATACTGAAGAGGCATATGTAGCTAGCTGGCCAAGAGGCACTATGGTTTTTCAGTGCTCTCTATCTCCCCCTGCTGGTTAATGGACACAACGCACTCGTAATGGATTCATCTGCTTGATGACAAGGAATTGTTAGCTATAATGCTTTCTGGCATAAACAAAAAGTCAAACTAAATACACTTAAATCAGAAATTAGATCCCTAGAATTAATATTTGCCAAATCACCTAAGAAAGTATTCATAGAACTTAACAAAAATCCACACTGAATATAACTATTTACAGCAAACTGGCACAAAACCACATATTCAACATTGGTGCCAGATACTATTCACAACAAAACAAAGCCGGACGCCTTCTAGCAAACTCTCTCAAAGGAAAGAGGCTTAAATCCAAAGTAACTTCTATCAAAGTTCACTCTAGTAACGCTCCCATAGTAACTGCTTCAACTCAAGACAATAATAATTTTTTAACACCCCTTCCACATCTGTCACTCACTGAAGCTCAAGCCAAACAAGTAGAATCCGCAATAGCAATATCAGAAATTCATTCTGCAATCAAGGCGCTACCACTCAATAAAACACCAGGATGGGAAAATTAGGTTCTTACCTTGGTAATTTTCTTTCCTTTAGTCATAGCAGGCATATACAAAAACATGGACTGATGAGACAAAGTCAGCACGGATTTAGTGAAGGGAAGTCTTGCCTCACCAATCTAATGCATTTTTTTGAGGGGGTAAGCAAACATGTGGACAATGGGGAGCCGGTTGATATTGTATATCTGGATTTTCAGAAGGCGTTTGACAAAGTGCCGCACGAAAGACTCCTGAAGAAATTGCAGAGTCATGGAATCGGAGGTAGGGTATTATTATGGATTAAGAACTGGTTGAAAGATAGGAAGCAGAGAGTAGGATTGCGTGGCCAGTATTCTCAGTGGAGGAGGGTAGTTAGTGGGGTCCCGCAGGGGTCTGTGCTGGGTCCGTTGCTTTTTAATGTATTTATAAATGACCTAGAGATGGGAATAACTAGTGAGGTAATTAAATTCGCCGATGACACAAAATTATTCAGGGTCGTCAAGTCGCAGGAGGAATGTGAACGATTACAGGAGGACCTTGCGAGACTGGGAGAATGGGCGTGCAAGTGGCAGATGAAGTTCAATGTTGACAAGTGCAAAGTGATGCATGTGGGTAAGAGGAACCCGAATTATAGCTACGTCTTGCAAGGTTCCGCGTTAGGAGTTACGGATCAAGAAAGGGATCTGGGTGTCGTAGTCGATGATACGCTGAAACCTTCTGCTCAGCGTGCTGCTGCGGCTAGGAAAGCGAATAGAATGTTGGGTGTTATTAGGAAGGGTATGGAGTCCAGGTGTGCGGATGTTATAATGCCGTTGTATCGCTCCATGGTGTGACCGCACCTGGAGTATTGTGTTCAGTACTGGTCTCCGTATCTCAAAAAAGATATAGTAGAATTGGAAAAGGTACAGCGAAGGGCGACGAAAATGATAGTGGGGATGGGACGACTTTCCTACGAAGAGAGGCTGAGAAGGCTAGGGCTTTTCAGCTTGGAGAAGAGACGGCTGAGGGGAGATATGATAGAAGTGTATAAAATAATGAGTGGAATGGATCGGGTGGATGTGAAGCGACTGTTCACGCTATCCAAAAATACTAGGACTAGAGGGCATGAGTTGAAGCTACAGTGTGGTAAATTTAAAACGAATCGGAGAAAATTTTTCTTCACCCAACGTGTAATTAGACTCTGGAATTCGTTGCCGGAGAACGTGGTACGGGCGGTTAGCTTGACGGAGTTTAAAAAGGGGTTAGATAGATTCCTAAAGGACAAGTCCATAGACCGCTATTAAATGGACTTGGAAAAATTCCGCATTTTTAGGTATAACTTGTCTGGAATGTTTTTTACATTTGGGGAGCGTGCCAGGTGCCCTTGACCTGGATTGGCCACTGTCGGTGACAGGATGCTGGGCTAGATGGACCTT